>NC_066640.1:5164706-5488502 GCF_025201925.1 Gopherus flavomarginatus | reverse complement strand
TGTAGTGTCTGTGATGGGAGGGGTGGGGGCTGACCCAGCAGCTATAACAACCTGCTACTGGCAAAGAAGAGGCTCTGTTAATTCGGCCAGTGGGAGCGAGTGCTTTTGGAGCTGGGCTTGACCTGTTCTGACAGTGGGGGTGGCTGTATGCACACGGCCATGGTTTGTTCCCTATGGATCTCAGGATCCGGCCCTATATCTACACAGCATCAATGAGCAGATAGGCAGGGTGTGTGTGTGACACGAAGGTGTGGGACATTTCAGGATGGAGATGGGGGTACATCTCATCTCCGAAGTGCGGCTCTGGGTCTGAGCAAAATCTTTTTGGGGATCCACCTGTCGCTACTTTGGCCTGCTGCCTTAGGTGCCGCGGACAGCAGGGAGGCAGTTAACCCAAGCCGACTGCGTTCCCCGACAGATCGCTGTCTTTTCTACAGGCAGGAGCTCCCCCTGCTATGTTGGGAGGGCATAATGATTTCCGCTGCAGCATGGAGCCAACCAATAGGCAGGATAATGCCCCAGGCAGGAAGAGAAGGGGAATCATGTTAATTGCAAGTGCTGATCTGTCTTTGTAAATATCAGCATGACCCTCATGAGGATGGCATGCAAGAGCGAGCCGGGTTAGAAGGGTTGGCAGACTGGAGGAGAAGCCAGCCAGAGGATGCCGCATTCCAGGATCTTATGCTGACATCATTGTGGGGTCCTGTGGCATTCATAGTACAGTAATATCATAAGAGCTGACTAGGGAGTACATGGCACCAGTGCCCTCTAGTGGATGGAATCAGAACAGCTCAGCTGTGTGTCATAAGCCCTATACTGACATTATTATTATTATTATTATTATTTCACATTTACATTGTGGAAATGCCTGAAGGCCACCAGCAGGCAGTGTCCCATTGTGCTAGGTGCTGTACAAACACATAGTAAATGCCAGTTCCTGCCCCAACATATTTACAATCTGACACAGATTCTCCTTTAGCCCAAATGATTAGCCCTGGGATTTGGAGCCCAGAGGATCTGGGCTCCAATGGAGTGACTCTGGATTCACACCAGTGCAAATGAGACCAGGATCAGAGCTGTTACTTAACTTCACCATTGGCCCTTTGTTCTGGGAGCCAGTTCCTGTTGAGTGGAGGTAGGAGTATTATACTGGGCCTCATTTTTAAGCCAAGCCGAATACTGTCCAATTGGTCCTTCCCCTTCCCTGCCACAATCTGCACATGCCAAAGGGAGCCTTGGCAAAAATTCATAAGTGAAATAATTCATGAAATATTCAGGCCATTTTGTGCAATGTTCAGGTTTGCTTCAGCAATGCCATGAATAATTCAAGGCAGCGCATTAAAATTGCACGGCCATGACACTTTGGCAGAGCAGACACGAGTCATATTAGCACCCTATTTGCCAGTGGCTTGGCTACTGGAACTCCTTCTGCCCTGGATCTAGAGATATCACTTATGGACCGTGTGGAATAATAGCATGGAATGAAAGAGCATTGGGGTTGCCTCTTCCAGGAGGAAGGATTTACAAGGTAATCTGAGTAGGAACAATGGTTTAGTGGGTAGAGCATTGCCTGCACTCAGAGGACCTCAGTTTAATTCCCACCTCTGAGTAAAGTTCTTAATCTACCCTGTATAATTTCAGTACTTATCTGATGCCCATCAGCAGAGTATCTGAGTGCTGGAAGGCAGGGCTATTAATCCCCATTGTACAGAGGGAGAATTTAGGCACAGAGAGACTAAGTGATGTGCCACAGGGAGTAGTGGTGGAGCATGGAATTGGACCTGGGTCTCCCAAGGCCTGGGCTAGTGGTTTAATCACTGAGCCTTCCTTCCTCTCTACCCAGTGCCTCTGATGCCTATGTATGAAATGGGGAGAGCACTGCCCTACCTTGCCAGAGGAGTTTACAAGGATACAAACCATCAATGCTCTTCAGATAGTACAGCGAGGAGGACCAGGTAAGATCCTAGCTGGCTGATGTAAATTACTGATTGCATTAATCCCTATGCATTATTATGTGTATTCCAGTCATGGCCCAGGACCTCATTATGCTAGGTGGGGTTAGGGTGATCAGATGTCTTGATTTTATAGGGACAGTCCTGATTTTGGGGTCTTTTTCTTATATAGACTCCTATTACTCCCCATCCCCTGTCCCGATTTTTCACATTTGCTGTCTGGTCACCCTAGGTGGGGTACAAACCCTCTATGGGTGTCCAGCGCTTTTCACTTGCTCAAGGTTGTGACAACCACTGACTCCTAGCCCATCACCCCATCTGCTACCCCTCTTGGCTCTGGATAGAGCAAGCTTTCTGCAGCTCGCTGGGTCTGGCTCTTCCACCTCTGCAGAGTCCATGGAAAACCTCCTTGGCCAAAGTCCCCCGGCCCCCGTTGCTAGGCAGCAGATCACGCGCCAATGCCAGCCGAGTGCCCCCACCCCAATGGCGGTGGCTGTATCCCAGTGTGCAATTCCCGGTTCCGGGCTCCTCTGGGGCGGACAGGAGTGCTCTAAAGTGATGATCTGATGGCTGCCATGGCTAAGAGATGCCAGAGTAGTCCTGTTCCCCGGCTCCCTGCCTGGGTGTGGCATGCCAGCCAGCCCCCCCCAACCCCAACTGTCAAGACGCATTAGGCCCCACTAGCTGGCGGAGCGGTAGCGCCCCTGCTGCTGTGCTGAACCACGTCAGACAAATGAGGGGGGAGCCTCTCCTCAAGCCAGCGGACGTCAGAAGTGATCAGTTCATCCGGGGAAAACACGGAGGCCGCAGATCTGGCTGATAGATGCGGGTTGACAGCTGAGCTCCCAAGCTCTGCTCGGTGGAGGGGAAGGGATGCCAGGGCGGGAGGGCAGAGCTGGGGAAATAACTCAACGGCTCAACGCATACAGGCTGAGAAACTGGCTCCCGCCAGCGGAGATGCTTGGGCGGGGAGGGTTCTCAGCCTAGAATGTTTTCTGCCAGACAGCTAGACACCCGAGCGGCCATCTTGTCAGGTATTTGGTCCTCGGAGGGAGGGTGACGGTTATTTCTAAAGGCCGCTCGTTAGCCAAGAGACAAGAGGGGAAAAGTGGAGGAGATTGCAGTGGCCCTGGGGCAGGCCTGTCCTTATTGCCGGGTCACCGCACCACTGTGGGCAGAATGAACCAGCTTATTTTAATGCAGGGGTAGGCAACCTATGGCACGGGTGTCAAAGGCGGCATGCAAGCTGATTTTCAGTGGCACTCACACTGCCTGGGCCCTGGCCACAGGTCTAGGGGGCTCTGCATTTTAATTTAATTTTAAATGAAGTTTCTTAAACATTTAAAAAACCTTATTTACTTTACATACAACAATAGTTTAGTTATATATTATAGATTTATAGAAAGAGACCTTCTAAAAATGTTCAAATGTATTACTGGCACGCGAAACCTTAACTTAGAGTGAATAAATGAAGACTCGGCACAGCGCTTCTGAAAGGTTGCCGACCGCTGTTTTAATGTGACAACACCCAGGCCAGGCACAGAAAGAGCCGAGAGCTAGAAAAACAGCGGTATTCGCTTAGCCAGTGAGCAAGTTAAACAGGAGAGCAACTTTATAAAACATAGGATTGGAAGGGAGGACTCCTAGCTACTGGTTCTGGCAGGGGAGTGGAGTCTAGTGGTTAGAGCAGGAAGCCTGGCAATCAGGACTCCTGGGTTCTCTCCCTGGCTCTGGGAAAGCATGTAGTCTTGTGGTTTGAGCAGAGAGGCTGGAAGTCAAGATTTCTGAGTTGCATTCCTTGCTGTTCTGCTGACCGACTGGGTTGAGAAGTCCCCAGCCAGGTCCAGGGGAAGTTATGTGGTTGGATTCCCAGCCAGCTTTGAACATTTCAACCTGGATCACTCAGTGCTTCAGTTTCCCCAGCAGGTACCTGGGGCTAAGAATCCCACTTCCTCCGAGGCCCCCGGTGGGGGCTAAGCATTAGTATAAAAAAAGCAGCCCAGGATTCTCAGAGGAGAGACATCCAAGACGTCCAATGCAAGGGGTAAAAGCCCTGAATCATGTGGTCCCAGGTCAGATGTTTATGAACTTAGCCGGCGGAGGGAGGGAAATATCTTAATGCTCCTGCTCGGAACAACCCTGGCCTTGGCTACCCCAGTGTAGCCCCCTTTGCTGATGCGGGGTGGCCCAGGGCCGAATCCCCTTCACTCCTGGGAATGGTTGGTCCTGTGCCCCAGAGGTGGCACTGGTCATCTCCCGTCCCCAGCCAATGGAGTACAGAGCCCTTCGCTGAGGACAGAATAGGGCTTCTATCCCCCTGGCTGGAGTGGGGACTGGGGGTTCCTTTTGCCTGCACACTGTGTCTTATGGGGCCTTGCTCTTTGGCCATCAGGATAAGGAGTTGGCTATTGGCCCCATGATCTGGGCAACTTGTCAGGCCACTTTGATTTCAGAGCCTCCCAAGGGGTTTGGTGCCTAATGTCAGTCACCTAGATTTGAACATGATGGGCCTCGTTTATCATAGACATGTGGGGCTGGAAGGGACCTCGGGAGGTTCTTGCATCCAGCCCCCCATGCTGAGACAGGACCAAGTAACTAGACCAGGCCTGACAGGGGTTTGTCCAACCTGTTCTTAACAACCTCCAACAATGGGGATTCCACCCCCTCCCTGGGAAGCCTGTTCCAGAGCTTAACCACCCTGAGAGAGTTTTTCCTAACATCTAACCTAAATCTCCTTTGCTGCAGATGAAGCCCATCACTTCTTGCCCTACCTTCAGTGGACAAGGAGAACAATTGATCACTGTCCTCTTTATAACAGCCCTTAGCATACCTGAAGACTGTCAGGTCCCCCTCCGTCGTCTTTTCTCAAGACTAGACAAGTCCAAGTTTTTTTAAACTTTTCCTCAGGGGTCAGGTTTTCCAAACCTTATATCATTTTTGTTGCTCTCCTCTGGACTCTCTCCAGTTTGTCCACCTCCTTCTTAAATGATTTATTTAAGAAGAAAATCATCTGCAAACACTTGGACGGTGGTAAGGTGTTAGGGAATAGCCAGCATGGACTTGTAAAGAACAAATCGTGTCAAACCAATCTGATAGCTTTCCTTGATAGGATAACGAGTCTTGTGGGTAAGTGAGAAGCGGTGGATGTGGTATATTTAGACTTTAGTAAGGCATTTGATACGGTCTCGCATGATATTCTTATCGATTAAACTAGGCAAATAAAATTTAGATGGGGCTGCTATAAGGTGGGTGCATAATTGGCTGGATAACTGTACTCAGAGAGTAGTTATTAATGGTTCCCAAAGCTGCTGGAAAGGTATAACAAGTGGGGTTCCGCAGGGGTCTGTTTTGGGAACGGCTCTGTTCAATATCTTCATCAACGACTTAGATATTGGCATAGAAAGTACGCTTATTAAGTTTGCAGATGATACCAAACTGGGAGGGATTGCAACTGCTTTGGAGGACAGGGTCATAATTCAAAATGATCTGGACAAACTGGAGAAATGGTCTGAGGTAAACAGGATGAAGTTTAATAAAGACAAATGCAAAGTGCTCCACTTAGGAAGGAACAATCAGTTTCACACATACAGAATGGCAAGAGACTGTCTAGGAAGGAGTATGGCAGAAAGGGATCTAGGGGTTATAGTGGACCATAAGCTACCTGTGAGTCAACAGTGTGATGCTGTTGCAAAAAAAGCAACGTGATTCTGGGATGCATTAACAGGTGTGTTGTGAGCAAGACACGAGAAGTCATTCTTCCGCTCTACTCTGCGCTGGTTAGGCCTCAACTAGAGTATTGTGTCCAGTTCTGGGCACCACACTTCAAGAAAGATGTGGAGAAATTGGAGAGGGTCCAGAGAAGAGCAACAAGAATGATGAAAGGTCTAGAGAACATGACCTATGAAGGAAGGCTGAAAGAATTGGGTTTGTTTAGTTTGAAAAAGAGAAGACTAAGAGGGGACATGATAGCAGTTTTCAGGTATCTAAAAGGGTGTCATAAGGAGGAGGGAGAAAACTTGTTCACTTTAGCCTCCAAGGATAGAACAAGAAGCAATGGGCTTAAACTGCAGCAATGGAGGTTTAGGTTGGACATTAGGAAAAAGTTCCTAACTGTCAGGGTGGTTAAACACTGGAATAAATTGCCTAGGGAAGTTGTGGAATCTCCATCTCTGGAGATATTTAAGAGTAGGTTAGATAAATGTCTATCAGGGATGGTCTAGACAGTATTTGGTCCTGCCATGAGGGCAGGGGACTGGACTCGATGACCTCTCGAGGTCCCTTCCAGTCCTAGAATCTATTAATCTATTTAGGGATTGGTCCTGCTTTGAGTAGGGGGTTGGACTAGATACCTCCGGAGATCCCTTCCAACCCTGATATTCTGTTACTCTAAAGTGCATCACCAGAATTGGACACAGGACTCCAGCTGAGGCCTCACCACTGCCAAGCTGAGTAATTATCTCCCATGTCGTACATACAACATGCCTGTCAATGCGCCCCAGGATGATATTAACTGTTTTCACAACGGCATCATATTGTTGGCTCATATTCAAGTTGTGACCCACTATAACCCCCAGATCCTTTTCAGCAGAGCTACTGCCTAGCCAGTTATTCCCCAGTTTGTATTTGGGCATTAGATTTCTCCTTCCTACTTTGCACTTGTTTGTATTGAATTTCAACTTGTTGATTTTGGACCAATTCTCCAGTTTATCAAGATCACTTTGAATTCTAATCCTGTCCTCCAACGTGCCAGCTTGGTGTCATCCACAGATTTTTAGAGGTGTACTCTCCACTCCATTATCCAAATCATTAATGAAACCATAAAGTGCTTTGGTGCCCAGAAAGATGCTCTGCATTTGTTGCAGAGGGTTGCAAGCCCGCCTGGGTCAAAAACTTTTTAAAATAGGTAGTTGAATGCTGGGGAATCCCATTAGGATCCATGCCGCTAACCTGGTGACAAACCACTGGCCAGGATGTGTCCCCCTGCCACACCCCATCCACAGAGGATTTCAGTCAGCCACGGCTTGACACGCTGGCTCTTTAGTTCAAGCTGCAGCAACCTAAACTTCCATCCCTGGGGGTTGCCAGTTTGATTTCTGGAGCTGGATAAAATGGCTGCCATCAGACACACGGCATGTGCAGTCCTCACCAAGGCGTTGTGTTATGTGTGCTAGCTGTGTAACCCCCTGGTCAGTGCATGTTGTGTCTCCCTCTCTGTGCCCAAGCCTATCACAGACCTTGCTAGTAAATCCTCTTAGCTCTGGAGGTGTCGGGTTCGGATATCAGCCAAGGGGGCGGCCATGACAGCTGCACACTGGGAGAGGCGGTTTCTCTGCGCCCAGGAAGGACTTACACCAGGGGCGGGCAAACTTTTTGGCCTGAGGGCTGCATCGGGTTCCGTAAATTGTACGGAGGGCTGGTTAGGGGAGGGGATCGTGGCCTGGCCCCCACCTCCTATCTGCCCCCCAGGACTCCTGCCCCATCCAACCCCCCCAGTTCCCTGACGGCTCCTCTGGGACCCCTGCCCCATCCACACAAACCTGCTCCCTGTCCCCTGACTGCCCCCAGATCCCCGCCGCCCCATCCAACCTCTCCTCTCATTCCTGATGGCCCCCCGGGACCCCTGCCCTATCCAACCACACCTTCTCCCTGGGCCCTGACTGCCCCCCGCCACCCCATCCAACCCTCCCATTCCCTGATGGCCCTTCTGGGAGCTCTGCCCCATCCCCACCACCCCCCCCGCTCCCTGTCCCATTACTGCCCCTGGACCCCCAGTGCCCCATCCAACCCCTACTCTCATTCCTGATGGCCCCCCCAGGACCCCTGCCCCATCCAACCATCCCTTCTCCCTGTCCTCTGACTGCCCCCTGCCAACCCATCCAACACTCCCATTCCCTGACGGTCCCTCTGGGACCCCTTCCCCATCCACACACCCCTGCTCCCTGTCCCCTGATTGCCCCCGGATCCCCGCCGCCCTATCCAACCCCTCCTCTCATTCCTGACAGCCCCCCAGGACCCCTGCCCCATTCAACCACCCCTTCTCCCTGGCACCTGACTGCCCCTGGAACCCCTGCCCCTGACTGCCCCCCACTGCCCCATCCAACCCTCCCATTCCCTGATGGCCCCTGCTGCCCCATCCAACCCCCACTGCCACCCCATATGACCCCTGCCCCCATTCAACCCCCCCCCCGCTCCATGCGTCCTTATCGCGCTGCCTGGAGCACCGGTGGCTGGTGGCGCTACAGCCACACCACCCGGCTGGAGCCAGCCACGTCGTCTCCGCTGCCACCGCCAATGTGCAGCACAGACACCGGCTCAGGCCAGGCTCTGCAGCCGCGCTGCCCCAGCAGCTCACAACCCTGCCTCCCAGAGCATTGTGCCAGTGGCGGAGCGAGCTGAGGCTGCGGGGGAGGGGACGGGTGTAGTCTCCCAGGCCAGGAGCTTGGGGCCGGACAGGACGGTCCCGTGGGCTGGATGTGGCCCGTGGCCCATAGTTTTCCCACCCCTGGCTTTAACAATCAAAGGGCGAGAGAGGACGCCAGCTGCCTAAGATCACACCGTAAGCAGGGCAGGACCAGAACCGAGGTCTCCTGCCTCCCAGGCCCTATTACCGCTCGCTGCAGAATCTGATCTTCCTGTCAACTCCCCGTTCGAAGCACAATGGGGAGATGCTCACCCCATAGCCTGGGAGGAAGGTTCGTCATTCGTAGCAGTGTGGGGATATTTACTCATGCCCGACTCCTCAAAGGTATCTAGGCGGGCACCGGCCTCGCTCCTATTGAAATCAAATACCTTTGAAGGGCTGAGCTTTGACCAGTGGTGGGTGGGTGTGTGGTCGGGGAGGGAACTTCGTCCAGGCTCCGGAGTTTGCCAGGTCACCCTTGACTGGCAAAAAGATACATTGTCCTCCCCCTTCCCCACACGCACAGGTGCCGTTTCTGTGTCTTCTGCAGAGCAGGAAGCGAACTGGCTGGGGAGGAATAATGAGGCTAATTTGAGTCATTTGGGAAGATGAGGTTTTCAAGGTGCCCAGCGTCTTCCACCTTGTACATGTTGTCTCTAATCAGCTGCAATCTTGGATGGCCATTGATGGAGCTCGGTTGCCATGGCAATGGATGAATAGCCCGGGGACCGTAACAGGCCAAAAAAAAGTGCCGACCTTCCATCAAAACAACAACAACAAACACAAATATCGGTTGGGCTGAAAATTAAGCAGTTTGCAACCAAAGAATAGAGTCTGAAAGGGCTCCCGGGTCCCGCGCCTGCCTCTGCGTTGCGGGGCTTGTCAACAACTCGGCCGGCACCTGCAGGGGTCCTTTATGTGAGCCCGCAGGAAAGGAGGCTGTTATTGCGAGGGGGATCTTTCCCGCTGACTCTCTTGGCGTTTCAAGGAGAGGATTTTTAGCCCCCTTCTTGACTTTATTTTTCGTAGAGATGTGTGTCACAGAGGCAGGTATGACAGGAAGGCTCTAGGTTAATGTGTTAGCCATTGAAGACAGGAAGTTCAAGTTCTGGAGTAGGCCTCCAGAGTAAATGGAGGCAGCGTTGTCCAGTGGTTAGAGGAGAGGAGCTGGGAGTTGGGACTCCTGGGTTCCGGGCTGAACCCTGGGGGGGCCAGTATTGTCCAGTGGTTAGAGTGGGAGTTGGGACTCCCACATTCTCCTCCTAGGCTTTGTCTCCACAGAAGTTTTTTTCAGTGTAACCTAAGGCGTGAATTTAAACGGATATACTTTTATTGCTGTATCGCCCCCATATGGTCATTCTTAGTCTGGAACAAGAGTAGGCTTTTTCGGTTTATCTTAGGTTGCTTGGAAAGTGTTTTCAATTAAACTCAGATCAGAATAAGAGTGTCTATATGGGGATTGGGGTGGGATGTTACTGGTATAACTCACCAATCTAACAATACCTGTATCAGTTCCATAACCGGTAACACTTTCCCATGTGGACAAGGCCCTAGCTCTGGGAGGCTGTGTTATCTGGTGGTTACAGCTGGGGGAATCAAGACTCCTAGCTGCTTTTCCTGGCTCTGGCTCTGACTTGCCTATCACCACTTTGCCTTCTTGTGCCTCAGTTCCCCGCATCTGTAAAAAGAGGGCTTGAAGGCCCACCGCTGTGAAGATCTATGGGTGCTGGTGGACTGTATGTGTAAAGTGGAATGTGAAACTGTTGTGGTCTCTTGACAGTAGTGAGACAGTGGGATGGGACAGTCTGATCTCCACATGGAGGGGAAGAGGTGAGAAACTGGTGGAACTGGCTGGGAGAGGGATGTTGCGTTGATGAAGGGCTGTGATCAGCTAGTTCACTCAGCTAGCCACGAGCTTCACCAGTGGCAGTCTACACTAGCCCAGAAAGGGTGAATGTGGGTTAAGTAACCTGATAGTGCTGGCCTGGTGAGCCCACCAGGTGTGGCCTAAGTGAGGATGGAGCTCAGCTGGGCAGGGGCAGGTGATGGTGATATAAGCCAGGTAGTGAGGGCAGAAAGAGATGGTAGAGCAGAACCCTGCAGTCACTCTCCGGGCTTAGAGAGGGAAAGAGGGTACGCCAGGGGGAGAGCAGAAGCCCTGGGATCCTGGCCCCGAAGGAAGGGTTTGCCCGGAAGGCTGGTGGAGGAGAAGCCTGATAGAGGTAGAGGAGGATGAGAAGACCCAGGGAAAGAGCAGCAAGATTTGGGACGGTGCAGACCTGGGCCGCTGGTTTGAGGGTGCCTGGACTGGAACCTGGAGTAGTGGGTGAGCCCAGGTTCCCCAACCAGTCACTGGAGACATGGCATAGCTTTGAGTTGGAGGGCTGCCAGGAACGATACTTGGTCACCCGGGCCAGTGAGACTCTGATGCCCTGGAAGGGGAAAACGCTAGTGACCTGGGTGGAGGGAGCATCCTGATTCCCAAAGTGGAAGCACCGCAACTCCTGGAGCGCAAGAGGGTCGCAACATGAACAAGAGACAGAAGGGGGTGTCAGACTGGGCAGAGCTACTCCTCAGATGCAGCCCCAAGGAGGCGCCCCAGCGTCGAGTCGAGAATGGCATTACATTGAGCAGGACAGGGGATGCTGGTGGGCACTTGGAGCAGCTGCACCTCCAGGGCTGTCTCTCCTGGCTGAAGGTTCATGCCCCCAGTTGGTCAACTCAGTCCGTAGTTTTGAAGGAGGCCTCGCTGATGCTAAGCTCTGCCATAGCAGCATCCATAAGTAACCTTCTCTCACCTCCAGTTGGCCAGGAGACTCCATCCATCCCATCCTGACGACAGCGGTACAACATATCCAGGCATGGACCCTTTGGGCCTTAGGAAACTCCAGCTAGTACAGAACTCTACAACATGTCCCCTCAGCAACACACGCTCCTGTGAGCTCGTCACTCCCATCTTCTGCTCTCTGCACTGGCTGCCCATAGACTATCAAGTCCAGTTAAAGGTCTTGGTCCTTCTCTTCCAGGCATTCAGTGACCGGGACCTAGGGAAACTGAAAGAGCCTAAAGCTCCAGGATGGGGACGATGGTCGGCTGGCCGCTGTGTTTCTTTGGCCCGGTGACACTCTCATCCATCCAGATAAAGCTCCTCTGTGCAGGGGACAGAGCTTTCTTGGAGACCGGTCCAAGACCGGGGAATGAACCGTTCCAAACGTCCCCACCTCCCCGCTGCCAATGCCAGAGGCACATCTCTGACTGGTCTTCTCTAACGCACCCAGCACCTTGGACACTTCGATGAAAAAACCCCAAACCCTGGCACAACAAACCTCCTCCCCACCCCTACTGTTCTCCCCCCGGCAGTGAAGAGAGGGCGAACCACGGGAGAGGGATGCTGGTCATGCTGCTTAACGCACGACTGCAGGGCGTGCGGAGATTATGGTGAGGAGGGCAGGCTGAGAGCCTAGTATAGCGGGAGTGGTCCGTGCTGCTGGTGGGGAGTGGGGAGTGGCAGTGCTGTTCAGTGGCTAGAGCACCAGCTAGGGAGCCAGGTAACCTGGGGTCTGTTCCTGGGACCACCACTGAGGTGCTGGGTGGCCCTGGGAAAAAACTCCTTGCCTCTGTTTCCCCTCCCCGCCACACACACCCTTTGCCTGCCTGCTTTGGTTAGTCTGTACGCTCTCTGGGGCGGCTCTTTGGGGTCTCTCGCTCTGTGTCCTAGCACCATGGGGACCTGATCTCTGTAGGGACCTCAGTGCTGTGGCCAGACACCTAATAATTGCGTTGGCCCCTCGCTCCTAGGCTGGCAGCGCGCTGAGACCTAGGCTGGGGGAGGTGGGTTGCTTCCTTTAGTTCAGCAGCAAACCTTGTGGTTGAGTGATGCTCTGGGCAGTGGGTAAACTTTGCTAGCTGGCTTTGATAGATGGGGAAACTGAGGCACAGAGTGGGCCAGGACTTTCCCAAAGCAACAGAATAAGCCCCGATCTCCAGATGCCAAGGACCCGTTATAAACCCATCCTATTATGTAATGATCAAACTAAATAATTGTTCAGATTCTACTATCCCCAGGGAGGCCTGAGTTACAGAAAACCCAGCAGAGCTGGTGGCTAATGATGTCTGAATTAAATGGTGGATAAGCTGTTGGTGATGGCATAACAGAACAAGGAGCAATGGTCCCAAGTTGCAGTGGGGAAGGTTTAAGTTGGATGTTAGGAAAAACTTTTTCACTAGGAGGGTGGTGAAGCACTGGAATGGGTTACCTAGGGAGGTGGTGGAATCTCCTTCCTTAGAGGTTTTTAAGGTCAGGCTTGACAAAGCCCTGGCTGGGATGATTTAGTTGGGGATTGGTCCTGCTTTGAGCAGGAGATTGGGCTAAGATACCTCCTGAGGTCCCTTCCAACCCTGAGATTCTATGATTCTATGACAGCTGGTGCCTTCTTTCCCTCCCAACGGGCGTCACCCCACCACATGCATAGAGGCTCTTCAGTGTTATGGAGACAGAGAGACAGACAGACAGACAGATGTGTATGGGATGGGGTGGGTGGGTAGGTAGGTAGATAGATAGAAGGGGTATATGGGGATAGACAGACAGATAGATAGATAGATGATGTAGAGGTGGCTAGACTGCTAGAAAGACGTGGATGGGGATGGATGGGTGTAGATGGGGATGATAGATAGGTAGACAGCTCTAGCAATAGGTGTCTTAGAAATGGATCACACAGCCTATTGAATTGTTTATTAATTAGATGAATATTCTGTGTTCATTTTTAAAAAACCCAAGTGCCCTATGACAGCTGGATGCGACCCATGGCCAGGGCAGCATCAGGAAATGGGCTTCAAGTCTGAGCCCAGAAGCCATCAGACAAAGCCCCCAGCAGCGTGGGGTTGATTGCCCCTGACGGGACAGAAAAAGGGCAGGTGATACGATCAGGGTTTCAGAAACAGGCCAGCTGGAATTGAGGCAGCAGCCAGCAAGGTGAGCCCTGCCTCAGTTGAAACCTGGGACCAAGAACACACCTACCCTGCTTGGCTGGCCTGGCTGGGATTACAAACAGCTTTTTAAACGGGGCCTGCTCCCATCCATGGGGGAGTCAGTGGTCTGGGCACTGGACTGGGAGCCAGGACTGGGAGCGAATCACTCCCCCACTCTGTGCCTCATTTTCCCCATCTGTAAACCAGGGATAATGATGCCCACTGCCCAGGCATGTCCGTAAAGCTCTTTACAAAGGAGGCCTGCTGCACCTCACTGCCCACCGGTAGCACTGCAGTTCACTGCCATCCTGCAGCAAAAGGGAAGCTTCCAGCTGGCGACACCCCCCCACCCCACCCCTTCCCAGCATAAAGGGAGGACCAACTGAAGGCAGAACATTTTGTGATGGGTAAATCCCTTCTGAAACTGCCTTCCTGTGCTGCTCCCAGGGGTGCACCAGGAGCACCCAGCACAGGCACTAACCTAGCTATCAGCCCCCCTGGGCCTCCCTCTGAGCGTCACTTACCTCGGGTCCCAAGTAGCATCCTGCGTCTCTCCATGCTAACTAGCCCCGCGGCAACGCTGTAATTATACAATCAGCCAGACAGCTCCATGCCCCCATCCTGTACCCAGCCACCAGCAGAGCCTGGTGCCCAGGCCTGTTGGCAGCCTGGAGAGGGAGGAGCGAGCTAGTGATGAGGGAGGCTTGGCAAATAGGAGTTCACACCCATCGGTGGCTGTCTTGTGGTTTTCCCATCTACCATACACAGTGGGGGCAAAGGTATCTAGACTGCCCGCGACTTCATGGCTGTCACTCAGCTGCCCAGCCGCAGCCAAAGGACCTGTCTCACTTGTGCTGAAGGAAAACACTTACTGAACCTCAGAGACAGGAGGCAAACGTTGCCTGTCTCAGAAGGAGTGGAGGGGAATAACCCAATATCCTAGCTTTGAGCCATGCTGCCCCCTGGTGGCCAGACAGCAGAGAGATAAGGGACCTAGTACTGCTAGCCACCTGGCGCATCCTCCCGCAGTTCAGGTGGCAGAAGCCCAAGGCGGTGTCATCCTCGCTGTAGGTGTCAATTGTCTGAAGCGCATGGACGGGGCAGTATGGGACCTCTGACACAGTGGAGCAATTCTGAATCCCCTCCACTTGGGGGAAATAATACAGAAACCTGCTTCAGCCTGAGACGGGCCCCCCGGGGAGGGAGGCCCATGTGTCTGAATGAACCTTGAGAAGAAGAGAAATGCCTCAAACTCCTCAAGGCCTCGGCACATCTTTAACCCTTTGCTCAAGCAGAGCCGTGCTGCCTTGGCTCAAGCAATGGGCCATCACTGCGCTCTGCTGGATGTCCCTGATTGCGCCTATTGCATTGGGGTGGGGGGAACGAGGCACTGGGGGAGATTGAAGCTGCAGAAAAAAACAAGCTAATTAGCCCCAGCTGAGCTGTAACTGGAAGCGGTATTTGTGAGAGGAGAGGTGAAACAAACCCGTCGCTGCTGGCCTAGAACATCCAGGCACCATATCGGAAAATTCTGTCCTCTCCCTTTAATTGCGCTGCTTTGATAACCAGGATAATTAGCGAGGCATCAATATTGTTTTGCTTTCGCTTCCCCTGCCCCCGTCTCGCTCGTCTAGGCTGCCTCGCTTCCTTAAGTAGAATGACATTTAGCTGTGCTGTGATAGTCATTAGATAACCCGACGCGGGGCGGGGGGGGGATGCTCACAGATGTTGATTGCCAATGGCTAGAGAGAGCGGTGGCTTAGCTGTCTCTTCTCAACTGGTGTTTGGAGCTCGGGGGCAGCGAGTGAAGACGGGGCCTCCGGAAATATTTCTCTGTCCCACCGCACCCTGCTCACAGCCGCACCATGCCCCAGGTGCAAGGCGGAGCGAAGAAAGGAGTAAAGGAAGGCGAGCCCCCTGGGAACCCCCGCCGGCTTCAGGTCCAAAAATAATACCACTCAAAGCATCGTGGGAACAGGGTCGGCTCCAGCTTTTTGGCCACCCCAAGTGGTGAAGAAAAAAAAAAAGATAAAGCCACGATCGGCGGCACTTCGGCGGCAGCTTTACTGTGCCGCTTCGTTCTTCAGTGGCAATTCAGAGGCCGGTCCTTCCCTCCGAGAGGGACTGAAGGACACGCCGCCAAAGACCCAGACAAGCCGCCCCTTTCCATTGGCCACCCCAAGCACCTGATTCCTGCACTGGTGCCTGGAGCCGGCCCTGTGTGGGGAGACACATACTAACCGCCCAGCCCCTGGGCATCCCATGCTGATTTGCATGGATGGCCCACAATCCTCTGCGCTGCCCAGGTTCGACACTCTCCCCTATTGGAAATGTCTGTCTCCTCCTTTCAGCCTGAGGTCTCTTTGGGCATGGGCGCGGCTGTGTATACGGCAGCCTCTGGGAATCATTTGCCTGTAGAGGGTCAGTTGTATGAGATGGGGACTCCAAAGGAGATGAGCCTTCTCACAGTAGATGGAGCTTCCCCAAGGGAAATCCTGCTAATTATTTCTATTATTTGTACTGCGGCCCCAACCAACCCCACTGGGCTGGGTGCTACACATACATATACCTAGAGACAGTCCCTGCCCCAAAAGATTTTACAGTGTAAACAAAGGCTGTGAGGGGAAACCGAGGCATGGGGGTGTGACCTGCAAAGGCTACACAGCAGGTCAGAACCAGGACCCGGCTCTCTTAACTCATACTCCAGTGCTCTAGGTACTACAGCACTGCAGCTTTGATCCCCGAGTGTTCCAAAATCCTGAGTCAGGCCCCCAAAATCCTGAGCTTGCTTTTAAACATCGTGACTTTTTTTTAAAAATAGTGAATGTGAGGTTCTTGTTAATTTGCCTATTGGTTTCTGAGCCAGTTTCAAAATTTTCTCTGCCAACTAGGAGGACCTAGAAATGTAAAAAAAAAAAATTTAAACAAAAACGGAGAGTCTCACACAATCACCTGACTCCAGCAGGTGGGGCTTGAAGAAAAATGTCAAATAACGGGCAAGTTTCCAAGACTGCCAGGGCCTTGTGGGACCTTTCTGCTTCTGCCACCTGGGCCCTGGCTTGCCGGAGTGGACTTTTCTGCAGGCTGGGATTCTAAATGCAGAGGACTGTTTGCTGGAGGGCTGGGGACATGGGTTTCTCTCCTGTCAAGAAGTTTGGGCTCATTGGGCATTTAGGACAGAGTGTCCTGGAGGGAATCTCAGCTTCTAGCAAAATCCTTTAAGAGTATCATCAGCACCCCAGTGGACTGAGCCAGATTCAGCGTCCGATCAGACACAACCACTACACTGTCTATCCCTTCTGTCGCTGCAGAAAGTGTCTACGCTACAGCCTTGAGCTTTGAGCAACCTCCCTTAGGCTACACTGTCTGGTGGGTTGGGTGAGGGTCCTTCTCTCTCTTGCTACACTTCTTAGGACGGGGAAGGTGGGAACCTTGCGCCTGTTACTTCTCCACAGCTCCTATTTCATTCTCCCATTCCCAGCCCCTCCAATAGCCTCTCTCGCATCCTTACAGCTCCCTGCCTCTGGAAATCTCACTTGCCCCTTGTAACGAATCTGAGGCCACCTAGGATTTCACGGTTGTCATTGTCAGGACCACCCAGAAAGTCACAGCACTGAGCATGCACAGATTGGAAGGCCAGGAGAGACGATCTAGTGTGACGTCCGGCATAGCACAGACCCCAGGACTTCCCCGAATTAACTCCCTTTTGAACCAGAGCATGGGGTAGAAGTCTGATCCTCCTTTCCAAGGACGTACTCCCCGCCAATAAGAGCTAAAGGGAAAATCTCTTGCCAGCGGTATGGGGCCTATGACAAGTGACTGAGCAATTCCGATCCCTTCCTGTAGAGGGCAGGGAGGCACATACACATTAGCCAATACCAGGCCTTCCTTATCTTTCCTAGGGGCCAGACTAGCTAGAAATGCATTCTCCAGGGACCTGTAAAGGCTTGTTGTCCATAGTGGGACAAGCGTGTGTTCACTCTGGTGATTAAGGCACCAGGCTGGGTGCAAGAGATCTTGCTTCAGTGCCACGGACTCCCTATGTGTCTTCGGCAAGTCGCTTAATCTCTCTGGGCCTGATCCAGGGGCCCTGGAAAATCAATGGAAAAACGCCCCCTAAATTCAGTGGGCAGGGGGATCTGTTTTTCCGTTCCTGTCTGGAGAATCAGGGCAATAATCCTCCCTTTGCTGGTCTGTGCTTGGAGCAAGGACTGGGCATAGCTACCAGAGCTGGGGGAAAGAACAAGGGAATGGATCTTTTTGTGCCTTTCACAGCCTGTGGCTCCGGCTGAAATTCACCCTCATGGAGCATGAGCCAGCGTCTGCACCATAAGAACAGCCACATTGGGTCAGACCAAAGATCCATCTAGCCCAGTGTCCTGTCTTCTGACAGTGGCCAATGCCAAGTGCCCCAGAGGGAATGAACAGAACAGGGAATCACCGAGTGATCCATCCCCTGTCGCCCATTCCCAGCTTCTGGAACGGAAGCTAGGGACACCATCCCTGCCCATCCTGGCTAATCGCCATTGATGGACCTGTCCTCCATTAACTTATCTAGTTCCTTTTTGAATCCTGTTATAGTCTTTGCCTTCACAACATCCTCTGGCAAGGAGGTCCACTGATTGGCTGTGCATTGTGTGAAGAACTACTGCCTTTTATTTGTTTTAAACCTGCTGCCTATTAATTTCATTTGGTGACCCCTAGTTCTTGTGTTATGAGAAGGAGTAAATAACCCTTCCTTATGTACTTTCTCCACAGCTGTCATGATTTAATAGACCTCTATCATATCCCCCCCTTAGTCCCCTCTTTTCCAAGCTGAAAAGTCCCAGTTTTATTAATCTCTCCTCATAAGCAGCTGTTCCATATCCCTAATAATTTTTGTTGCCCTTTTCTGAAACTTTTCCAATTCCACTATATCCTTTCTGAGACGGGGTGACCAGATCTGCACATAGTATTCAAGGTGTGGGCGTACCATGGATTTATATAGAGGTGATACGATCTTTTCTGTCTGATTATCTATCCCTTTCTTAATGATTCCCAGCATTCTGTAAGCTTGTCTGACGGCCGCTGTGCATTGAGTGGATGTTTTCAGAGAACTATCCACAGTGACTCCAAGATCTCTTTCCTGAGTGGTAACAGCTAATTTAGACCCCATCATGTTATATGCATCGTTTGGATTATGTTTTCCAACGTCCATTACTTTGCATTTGTCAACAATGACAAACAACAACGGGACATCCATCCCCAAGAGATGCCACCAACTCCCAACGTCTGGCACCACCTTCCTCAAAGCAAGAACAACCCCCCGTGCCATCCCCACCTGGGCACTTCTGCAACCCAAAGCGGTGCAAACCCGTGAAAGCAAACCCAGCTACGGAGCCAGGCTGCCTCCAGAGCTCTGCTCCGTGAACTTTCCCCAGAATCCGCTTTCGACCAGGGGGACATGCTCCAGTTTGCAGCGCCAGCATGATGCACCCAGAGTGGGCAGAGAGCTGGCTGCCTTCCCATAGCTGGGCGAGCAATTGAGAGGCCTGTGGTTTCCCTGGCGCACTGCTGCCACCTGCTGGCCAGAGGGGAGAGGAGGCAGCGTCTGGAGAAGCGGTACCTAGCGCGCCCCCTTCTGCATTGCTATTAGAGGGGAGCCCGAGATGTAACATTTAGACCCAGAACCAAAGTTGCAAAATGTTTGCGCCTGGGGGGGGGTAGGGTTGGGCTCTATCTCCAGCTGCTCTGGCTCCACGATTTAAGATTTTAACCAGCCCAGCTGACCTGAGCTCTAAAGAAATCCGATCTTTCAAACCCTGGGGCAAAAAGACCAAGGATGAAACAGAGGAGGAGAAATAACTCACAAAGCCAGCTACAGTGAGGATGTTTTCCCTTCCACAAGGAGCCCAGGCTGTGTTTAAAAACCAAGGCTGCTGCGAGCTCATTTACGTGAGGCCTTGCTAACCATAAATGGAGGCACTGTCAGTATTGGCTAGAGCCTCTCCCTTCCCCCCTGCAATCGGATCCATTTGGGGAGCTCAGTAGGTCTCCGGAGAGGCACAAGCAGTTTCAGTGGAAGACAGGCTAAGGAGAGCAGAGTGCCAATTCTGATGTTAGCCAAGCTGTCATCTGTCAGCCCCAAGCAGAAATCACGGGACAGATACCTGGAAATACCTTCATTCACTGTAGCCCATTTGGTCTCCTGGCAAGTTATTCCAGAGCACCAGATGAGTGGCCCAGAACCAGTCATACTACTGCCGTCCTACAGACACACACACACCTACGCAGTGATGCCTCCGAGACACGCTCAACTGCCTGCCAGCCAGCAATTTCACCTACCTAGGAAAGAACATTTATCCTGACAGTCCAAATTTAAGTCCATCCATCCCCCTTCCCAAAACCAAGGCCTTGCAGCACAGAAATCAGCCAGTGCCGGTCCACTTTGATCTGCAGCCCCAGTTGGTATTCCAGTGCTGGGCTCCCAGCGTAGCTTTGCCTCAGTCCTGCTTATCGACTTGAAGGTCAGAAGGGACCATCGTGATCATCTAGTCTGACCTCCTGCACATCGCAGGTCACAGAACCTCACCCACTCCTGAAATAGACCTCTGACCGAGTTACTGAAGTCCTCAAGTCATGGATTCACCATTTACACTATTTTAAACATGCAAGTGACCCTACAGTAGCATCCATTGGCTGAGCAGTGCACACGGAAAGAGAGACAGTCCTCTGCCCTGGATCCATATGATACAGATTTGGGTGGGAGGGTGAAGGGAGAAGTGAAGTGACTTGCCCATGGCCAAAAAGCAGCTCAGTAAGAGATGGGGCTAGAACTCGGGTCTCCTGAGTTTTGGTTTAGGGTTAGACTACACTGCCTCTCATACTGTGGCTAAATGGCCACTAGGGAGTAAGATGAGACCAAACTTTGTTTCACCCACCAACATCAGAAAGGGCCATCGACTCCTGGGAGCAGAAGCCTGTTCATAGCACCAAACACCCTCACTAACAGGCACCGGTACCCTCATGTTTACTCCCATAGGGAAAAACCCTGCATGGTTCCACTGTACTGTATAACACAGAGGTCAAGCAGGGACTGAACCTGCGACCGCTAGCTCTGAGAGCAGGAGCAGCCACTGCCTGGGTCAAAGGACCAAGCGCATCAGCTCATAGGCTGTAGCACACTCAGAAACGTCTCCCAGTCCCTAGAGGGCACGAGTGCCACACTGCATTAGCATGGGGTAGCATTACTTTGTACTTCATTGCCTCTGCGGTGTCAGCACCACGCTGTCAAAGATCATAACCCTCTTGGCGGCTGCATGTCTCAGAGCAAATATAAGATCATTCTGCAACCTCAACCCTAAAGTCTGGGTGCAAAGGGAAAAACACCCCTGACCAACCGCACAAAGGATGGTGGAGTCACTTCAGGCAGCCTGCAAGCCTACTTTCCAAGATCTATTCATCAGAGCGTTTATGACTGTCACTAATATCACAGCATTAGCTTGCTGTACACAACGTTGAGAGATGGACTGGGTGTTCGGATTTTTGTTTCCCATTCACTGGCATAAAGCTACAAATGATATGTGTAACCTTAACTCTGCCCCTCCTGCATGTGAGTGCTCCTTATAATGCAGTCTCTCCTTCCATCAACACATGTTCATTCTCAGCTAAAACACTCTAACAACATACATCTTCATTTACAACCTTAAATACAGTTGTTCTGTCTCGAAGCGGTGAGACTAAGAGTACATTAAAGTAATCGATATGAAAAGCTCAGTAAATCGTTCTTACAGGGTGGTCTGTGGATTATGTGTAACATGACAGAGCAAGAACGAAGATTTGCAGGTATATAACAAACCACCTGAGCTCTCAGATAAATTAGTGTAGTAATTAAATGCCTCATCCCTGAATGCATCCTCCCACCTCACAGGGTCCTAGAGCCCAGGCTCCTGCCTGAGTCCAAACATCTAAACCACAATTAAACAGCCCCTTAGCCTGAGCCGCCTGAGCCAGATGAAATGGGCTAGCTGTGGGTTTTTAATTGCAGGTTAAACATACCCTGTGTAAGCTTTGAAAGCTTGGCTCTCTCACCAGCAGAAGACAGTCCAATAAAAAATGGTCCCACCTTGTCTGTCATCCCCTACGGAAAGTGTGAAACAGTTGGAGAGGGTTCGGAGAAGAGGCATAAGAATTATTTGCAGTCTGAAACACCTGCCTCACAGAGAGACTTCAAGCGCTTTAAATCTATTTAGCTCATCAAAAAGACAACTAAAAAGTGCCTTGATCCTGGTCAGGGAGAAGATTTCTGATAGCGGAGGACACTGTTGTCCAGCAGGCAAATACTTAATGAGATCCAATGGCTGGACATTGAAACCTAACAAATTCAGGATGGAAGTAAGATGAAAATAATAGATTTACGCTGGGGTGAGTGAAACCCATGCCATGAAAACAGACTGTCAGCTCTTTGGAGCAGGGGCTCTTTATTCTGTGTTTGTACAGGGCCTAGCGCACTGGGGTCCTAGCCCATGAGGAGGGCTCCTAGGCGTTATTACAGTACAAATACAATAATAATAATAATGCAGGAGGCCAGACTACATGATCACATGGACCCTTTGCCCTGAAAACCTATGAAGGTTGAAAATAAAGTTGGCCACTGTTGGAAGACAGGATACTGGGCTAGATGGACCTTTGGTCTGACCCAGTATGGTCGTTCTTACGTTTTTATGAAGTACCTAGAAAACCCAGTTGACTGAAGTATTAAAATGCATACCTATGAGAGAAGAGAATCTAGCCTATAAAAAGTCTAGGCAATCACAATAACAAGTGAACGTAAGTATAAGAGAATGAAAAGAAATATTACCAGATGCTACACGTGTGTATTGACGGATGTAGGAGAAATGATCTGGTATCATCTTGTACTGAGAATCAATACATGATCATATAATTCAAGACTGTATCGTAATACATATACACAAGAGGCAGGGCTTAGGTTACACGGGCAATTTTACCTTTGCCTGTTCCTGGTTTCTGGCAGCTTAAAGTTACTTTAATATTCTCTTGGCATAGTTTTCTGGATGGAGTTTTCTAGGGTGTTCTTGTTTAAGAATATTGGGTCAGACCAAAGCCCAGTATCCTGTCTTCTGACAATGGCCAATGCCAGGTGCTCCAGAGGGAATGAACAGAACAGGTAATCACCGAGTGATCCATCCTCTGTTGCCCATTCCCAGCTCCTGGCATCATCCCTGCCCATCCTAGCTAGTAGCCATTGATGGACCTACCCTCCAGGAACGTATCTAGTTCTTTTTTGAACTTTCTCATAGTTTTGGCCTTCATAACATCCTCTGGCAAGGAGTTCCACGGGTTGACTGTGCTTTGTGGGAAAAAATACTTCCTTTTGTTTTAAACCTGCTGCCTATTTGTTTGTTTGTTTTAAGAAAGATGAAATTCTCTAGCATGGAATTTGACTAGATCCTCTCCTGCAACATCCCATCCCAAACAGCTGATAAATCCCCTCTCTGCTCACTGTAGGAGCTGGGAAGCTTTTTTTTACCTTTGAAAGAGGTGCGGCAAATGACCCAACTCTCCTCCCATATTCACTATGCCCCCAACTCAGCAACCCACCGAAGCATATGATTAAATCCCATCGAAATCAATGGGATTTAAGTACAGGCTTAAGTGCTTTGATATTTCAGGGCCTGTGTTTTTGACTGTGCTGGTGAGCTAACCACACCTGCATTCTCACTGCAGCTTTCCCTCAGCTGCTACCCCCCTTGGCTGCCGTAGCAGGCTCTTTCTGGCTAGGTGGAGGTATCAGATCCTAGGTCATGCCTTATCTGGCTAGTATGTGGGGAAGGGAAGGAATCAAATCCCAGCCCTCCTCCCAATATCTGGCTGGGAATGCAGGCATCAGATCCCTGCCTTCCCCCATCTCTGATGAGGGTGTGGGAGGGGGGAGGATATCAGATCCCAATCCTCCACCTACAGCTGGGGAGGGAGGCAGGAAAGGTATCTGTTCCCAGTCCCACATGTCCATAGCCAGGAGGGTATCAGATCTCAGTCCCCTTCCCTATAGCTAGGAGTAGCAGATCCCCCGTGGCTTGTGGGATCTCACATTCCTCTCCCCTATGGTGGGGAGTAGGGGGTAGCAGATCCCCCTCCCCCATGGCTGGGAGGGTCTCAGGTCCCTCTCTCCTATGCCTGGGGTGTGTGTGTCTTACATTCCCCTCCCTTATGCCAGTAGGGGTCTCATATATTCCCCCTCCCCCATGGCTGGGGGATCTCACATCCCCCTCCCCCATGGCTGAGAGGGTCTCAGGTCTCCTTCCCCTATGCCTGGGGGGGGGGGGGATATCGCATATCTCCCTCCCATGGCAGGGGTCACAGATCTCCCTCTCCCCAATGGCTGGGGGTGTCTCATATCCCCCCCCCCATGGCAGAGGTCACAAATCCCCCTCTCCCCAATGGCTGGGGGGTGTCTCATATTCCCCCCCTCCACAAGTCAGGGGTCACAGACCCCCCTCTCTCCACTGGCTGGGGGGTGTTTCATATCCCCCCCAGCAGGGGCCAGAGATCCCCCTCTCCCCACTGGCTGGGGGCTGTCTCATCCCCCCCCTCCACACTGGCTGGGGGGTGTCTCATATCCCCCCCTCCACGTCAGGGGTCACAGACCCCCCCCTCCACTGGCTGGGTGGTGTTTCATATACCCCCTGGCAGGGGGTCACAGGCTCCCCCTCTCCCCACTGGCTGGGGGGTGTGTCTCATCTCCCCCCCACTGGCTGGGGGCTATCTCATATCCCCCCCATGGCGGGGATCGCAGATTCCCCCCCTCTGCACTGGTTGGGGGGTGTCTCATATCCCCCCCTCACCACTGGCTGGGGGGTGTCTCATATCCCCCCCTTCTCCTCAATGGCTGGGGGGTGTCTCATATCCCCCCCGTCTACATGTCAGGGGTCACAGACCCCCCCTCTCTCCTCACTGGCTGGGGGGTGTCTCATATCCGCCCCCCACTGGCTGCGGGGGTGTTTCATATCCCCCCTGGCAGGGGGTCACAGGCCCCCACCACTGGCTGGGGGGTGACTCATCCCCCCCCACTGGCTGGGGGGTGTCTCATATCCCCCCCATGGTGGGGGTCGCAGATCCCCCTCTGCCCACTGGGTGGAGGGTGTCTCATCTCCCCTCCCCACTGGCTGGGGAGTGTCTCATATCCCCCCCATGGCTGGGGTCGCAGATCCCCCTCTCCCCACTGGCTGGAGGTGTCTCATATCCGCCCCCCACTGGCTGGGGGGTGTCTCATCTCCCCCCCCTCCAGTGGCTGGGGAGTGTCTCATATCCCCCCCTCCACATGTCAGGGGTCACAGACCCCCCCTTTCCCCACTACCTGGGGGGTGTCTCATATCCCCCCCCATGGCGGGGGTCGCAGATCCTCCTCTCCCCACTACCTGGGGGGGGTGTCTCATATCCCCCCCCATGGCTGGGGTCGCAGATCCCCCTCTCCCCACTGGCTGGGGGTGTCTCATATCCCCCCCCATGGCTGGGGTCGCAGATCCCCCTCCCCCACTGGCTGGGGAGTGTCTCACATCCCCCCCCCCATGGCGGGGGTCGCAGATCCCCCTCTCCCCACTACCTGGGGGGGGGTGTCTCATATCCCCCCCCCATGGCTGGGGTCGCAGATCCCCCTCCCCCACTGGCTGGGGGTGTCTCATATCCCCCTCCCCCATGGCGGAGGAGGGAGCCGGGGCGGTTCGGGGCTGCTCTCTGCCAATCGCCATGTTTCCCGGCCGCCCCTAGCCCGCCTTCCCCGGCGTGGGCCCGAGCTGGCCGGCAGCCGCCCCTGCGTGACCGCCTGTGCCGGGGTCGGGCCCACCCCCCGGCCGGACGTGTCTGGACGGAGCAGCCGCCCCTGGGCCGGGCCGCTCCCGCTCGGCGACGGCGCCTGGGTCCGGCTGGCGGCGGCGGGTGAGTGCGCGCGGCCGGGGCCGGTCGCAGGGCCGGGGGCAATGCGGGGAGGTGCCTAAAGCCCCTAGGCCCGGGGGTCCCAGGCCACGTGGGACAGGAGGTGCCTGAAGCCCCTAAGCCCGCGGGTCACAGGCAGGGAGGGGGCGCAGGGCCGGGGTCCCCCCAGAGCGGCGGTCATGGAGCCGGCGCGGGGGTGCTAGGCGGGGAGGGGTCCCCGAAGCCCCTAGGGGCAGTGGGGGGCAGGTGCCTGAAGCCCCTGGTCCCGGGGATGACCCAAGGCGGAGGCTGGGATTAAGGCCGGATGAGACCCCCCCCACACACACACATTAAGGTGGGGGACGTTTGCGTGGCCCTAAGCTGGAGCGTGGCCACAAAACCAGTGCAGGCCGCAAAGCCTCGGGCTCTATTTGAAACAAGGCCGCCCCCGGGTGCGGGGCGAGCGGAGCGATTTCGTCCCGCCCACCGGCGTGCAGGCGATGACTGCCATGGAGCGGGGGGGCGGCTTTGGGTTGAGGCTAGCGGCGCGATTGGTGGAGGGACCTGTCAGTTAGGGGGGCAGGGAGGTTGGCAGGTGCATTGTTTTGCAGACGGCCCGGGGTGAGGCTGTGGCCGGGCTGGGGAGGGACTTGGAGGGCAGAGTAATGACCCCTCCATTGGTGCCCACAGCCTGGCTTGACCACACTCTGTGCCAGAGCCAGGAATAGGAGGACCCTAGAGTCCTGGTACCCAGCCCCCTGCCTTAACCACTAGCTTACAGCACCCTGCCCTGGTAATAAAAGGCCTGGCTCCCACTCCCTGCTGCTTTCATTACAAGGCCATGCTTTACTCCCACATCTGTGACTAGAACTCCCTAGTTCTGACTCCCCTTTGCTTTGTCTTTACCACTGGGCCACGCGTCAATCCCCAAAAGTTTGAGGGAACTTGTGACTGAAAATAAACTGACATCGTTAATCAACTCCTTTAAATGCGGCCATTTTAACCTCCCCAATGATGGATTGGCTTTAAAAAGTACAACCCCCACCCCATTCCTCTTCTGTTTGCCAAGCACAGTGTTGATGCCTCCACGCCCCTGTCGCCACCAAGCGTTTCTGTAGCCCCATAAACGTACGCTGTGTGTTGCACAACCCAAAACAAAATGCACTATGTGTCCCAGAGCGCTACAAAGGCATCATAGACTCAGAACCATGTGAGTAGCCTGTGGGGAATAAACTCTGGATCCACAGATTAAAGTACTTATCTCTGTTGTCCACCTGCCCTACGCGCATGCCCACACGCTGCAGTTTTTATCCGTAGAAGGGCTTTTACGAGTGATCCCCTTTGGTGTGTGTGTTTTGTGACATTAACTTTTATCTCTTATTTTTAGGTTGGATTTTTGTTGCCCTGTTCTCCCTGCCAGAAGGCAGCTCATAGGGGGTGACGTCTGCCCCAGTCAGGAAGCAACAGCTGGAGCAGTTCTTGAGCTAAGGTGATTTCTTCTACAGGCTGGGTACTGGAATATGAAAAGGGCCCAGTTCTTTGGGTGGGGTGTGTTTAATCCAGGAGCCAGCATGGGAGAGAAGCACCAGCAAGCTGGGCAGTGGGTCAGGTTCATTCTGATGACTGGACCCTGACCTCTGCTAGGGAGTGATGCTTTTGGTGTATCAACCCCTTCCTTAGTGACAGCAGCACAGGAGCCTCCCCAGGCCTCTTTGCACAAAGCTGCTGGCTCAGGACAAGGTGGGGCATGATGGCAATGAGGGGAGAGAATTAGACCTGCTTTCAGGGATAGCCACATCATGCCAGGATGAGGTGCGGTGACTGGGGAATTTGCTCCCCTCTCCAAATCCTTGCCAACGCTCTCTCCTTGTGAACATACCTCTGTTGCAGTGCTGTTTCCTGCTTTGATCACATTTGGCTCCTCAGTAGGACCTGCCATTTGGATCCTGCTACTTTGTTTTTTTGCATTTGATCTGCTTTCATAGCATGAGTATTGTACTGTTGTCATTGTCACTTCTATGTAATTCCCCCAAGTACCGTTGGACAAAAGGATTTTATATTCAAAAGGGGCAGCTGTTGTTGGGGTGCCCGAAATTAGAGGCCACTTTAAAAAATGAGGGTGAAAAGGACTGTTGTTGCATCCAGGTCCTCTCATATTCCTGGGCTTTGCTACAGTATTCCCAGGGTGAGTTGAGTTAATCTCATCCACGGGGCAACATCTAGATAGTCAAGTGTGGAGGAGGTTTATCTGGAGGTTTATCTGAACGTAGAGTTTAAGTGTTTGATGGGAAGCGTAGCCTGCAGGGCATGGGGAATGCCAATCAGTGCTGTGTTAAGGAAAGCTGCAGGGTAATATTAAAGAAACTCTAATCACCCATCTACAGACAAAGAGGAGTGAGCTAGTAAGAGCTGAATCATTTTCCCTCCCACAGAAAACCTCACGGGAGGGGAAATGTTCCTTGTTCCCAACGCTTGTTCCCTTAGGGGAAGGTTTTGCAGGCACATGGCTCTTTCAGGGCTGTTGGGATCTTTCCATCAAGCTGAATGAAGCAGCAGTAACTTCTGTGGGGGCGTGTTGAAGAAATGCCACATGCTTGCTAAGGACAGTGCTCTGCTCCCCTCCCACCAGCTGATCCACCCCATAACCTACAGAGTTCTAACATGCACTCTTCACATGGAGAGACATCTGTGGGCTTGGAGAAGGTTGCTGCCCGCCTCTCTCTGAAAGCTTTGGCAAGGGCAGAGTGGAATTTCCTGTTGGAATTTTTAAAGGCTTTGCTTCCACTGGATCACTATTATTTTATTGTACTGTGAGTAGCTTGGGGCCAGATTCTGAGCTGCCCTTTAACCAGTGTAAACCTAGAATAACGACCCTGAGATCAGTGAATTTACTACAGATTTACAACAGCATAACAGACGCAGAATCTCGCCCACGCAATAGGAATAATTTATAATCTGTGCTATAGGTTGTGTCCTATGTTTTTCATCTCTTTCCATCTCACTGCATTTTACTACCAGGAGCTGTTACTTATGGTTTTTCCTTAAAATAATTCAGTGGGAACATGAATAATGCAGCACATTTGAAAGTGAAACTGCACGGGTGTGAAAATAGTTTGAGGGTGAGTTTTAAAAACAACACAAGACTTGCCAAAAATTGTGTGTTTTAAGGGTTTTACAAAATCTAGTAATAATAGGCATTCTCTCTTATTTACATTCATAGCCCACTCCCATCATGGTTCAAAGCAGTTGATCAGAGAACACAGATATTTGTTTGGATTTAAACATTCTCTTTCAATATTTTCTAGGTTAGAGATCACAGCCTTGGGCTAGTGCCTGAGAACCAGAAAGAAAAACTTGCTATAAATGAAAATGAAAACTGTAAAAGTGCAAAATGTAACTAACCCACCCAAGTATGGTCCATTTAAATGCTTTGATTTAGAGATCGAGGGAGCTGCTACTAACACATGTAAGGGAATTTTTGATTGATATTTGGGACCTGATCATGCAGCTCTTACTCGCACAAGTAGTCCTTACTCATGCAGGTATCCAGTGACTTTAGTAGGCCTACTTGCGTGAGTAGGGACTACTTATAATCCTGCTTCTTTTGACATTAGTGATGCAGGACGAGGCCACTTGTGAATATGGCTTGCAGGGTTGGCAAGGGCACCGATCTAGCAAACACTTGTGCATGAGCGTAGGAGAGTAAAATTGCACAAGATCACACCTCTCTTGGGTCCTTTGTGCATTTTCTTCCTGGGTCAGCCATAGTGTACAAGAAAATGTCCCGCGGATATGTAACTGCTGTGTCTTTCTTGTTCCTGCTTTATAGTTGGAGGAGAGACAATGGCTCAGGAGACTAATCAAACACAGGTGCCTATGCTGTGTACCACCGGCTGTGGATTCTACGGCAGCCCCCGGACTAATGGGATGTGCTCAGTTTGCTATAAAGAGTATCTACAGAGGCAGCAGAGCAATGGCCGGATAAGCCCCCCAGGTAGAGGAAAGTCCATTGATTGGAAGTCTGAGTGCGTGATATTTTATAAAGCCAGAACAGAACGAATGAAATGTAGCGCTGCCTCTCAGCCGATCTGAGAGGTCTCTGCCTCGGCATATGAGCCAGGATCCCACAATCCTGCACTACCTTAGTTGTATCCACCCTGATCCAAGTTGTTCGTTAGACATGGCTCCCATTCATCACGCTCCAGTACGTCGCATGTCCTGACAGTGAGACTCAATGCTGTTCAGCTGCTCCTTGAGCTCCCCAGTTACCACCAGAAACACCGGGCCAGATTCATCCCCGGTGCAAACCCGCTGAAGTCAGTGAAATGGCACCAGGGATGAAACTGGCCACTTGGGTTGTCTAGTTTTCTCATCTCAATAGTGCTGACAAGCCAGGGAAGTGAAATTAAAGATCTGATCCTTGCTACTAAACACATTAGACGTGTGACTGAACAGAGAGGCAGCTGTGAAGACAAACTCTGCTCTTCCCATCATTAGCAGGATTCACCCCTGCTGTGGGCTTGTGCAGACACTGAGTGTACAGGTACTTAGATGGCAACGTGAGAGATGCCTGATAAATCCCTTGTATATTTTTATCCCCAGCATAGCAATGCTGTACTTGATTTCACTGCAGGGGATGGTACACTAAGGAGGTTGTTATTCCTTAAGGAGGATTAGAGAATTCACTAAAGAGTTTGGTTTAGATCCTCAGCCGGTGTAAATCATTGTTTCTTTTGTAGCTAGTGGAATGACGCTGGTTTACAGCAGCTGAGAATCTGGTCCTTTGGCTTTAAGCAGTGGCAAAATAACATTTGGGTTCTAGGTAACGTAGGTGCCTGCAGTGTCCCTTTAAGGGCCCTTTCAAAGGTCATGTCTGTCTTGAGGTGGAGAATGGGGCAGCTTGGTTTCTCAGTACCAAGAAACTGAGAGGCGGACTCTCAAAGAAGAGGCCTGTGGGGAGCTGAACAGCCTTCCATTGAAGCCAATGGGAGTTGAGGGCGATTTGCACTCTGAACCTTTGTGGATATGTTCTCTTCATCATTTGTCAAAGCCTGAGGAGCAGCCAAAACCTCCATGGATGATCCCTTTGGCTCTTGTGGCAAAAACGTCTTGAGTTAGTGAGAAGGGTTATGTGATCCTGGGTCTGAAGGACACCAAGTGAATCAGGAATTCATTCCTGAGCCTTGCCTGCTGTCCCTTTGGCTACTGGTTAATGCCTGTGCGGCTTGCTGATGTTTCTGAGAGTTCACTGGGAATGTGGGGTTTTGTCTTAGCAGCAAGTGGTCCCAGCAACAGCCCCGCGGCTTCAGATTCCATCCCAGGACAGGGCACAGAGGGAGACCCGACGCCTGAAGATGTTAAAACCAGGTAGGGGCAAGAAACTCTATGCGGATCTATCGGCAATAGCTGTGGGACCAGGAGAGAGGCTTTTATTCTCTGCCTTGCAGCTGATTAGCTTTTGTAAAACAGTCTGGATCTAAAGAGGTCACTGACTCAATGTTCACCTCTCTGATAGCAGGGCCAGCCTCTAAACTTCTAGTGCCCCAAAGGTGACTAGCTGACGTGGGGTCTGGTATGAAAAGGCATACACCTGTGAGTGTCCTTCCACCCCCATGCCCCCGCTGCTTGGAGCTTTGCTGATCCTTTTCCTCTCCACCTGCTTCATTTCAGAGGAGCGTCCTGGCTGTACAGACAAGCCACAGGGCCTGATTCCCCTCTCAGGCTGATGTAAAGAGTAATTACATTGACGTCAGTTTAACTATATTGGTGTAAAAATGCTGTGAATGAGAAGAATAAAATACTTTGTGATGTCCACAATAGACCTCCCTATGTATAGCTAATTTACCAGTGCAGCACCTGGATGCAAGGGTGATGGGCGTTCTAGAAAACCCCCAGAGGGCTGGAATGAGACAGGAGACTCAGACCTATTTTCTCCAGTACATTGCTGTAAAGTTCAGCAGAGTCCTGTCCTTAACTTGATTGAGGGAGCTGACTGCCTGGGTATGTTCACTTCAGCGGCTGAATGCAGGGGTGGCCAACCCAGCTTCTGATTGGAAGGAGCTGTTGATAAAAGAGAGAAACTGACCTTGCCTCTTTTCTAGCTGGACTAAAAAACCCACCGGATCAAATCCATCCCCACTGTAATTCCATTGATGGCCCAGTGCTCTTCACCCTGGGTTGAATTCTGCTCATAGCTTTCAAAGGCTCCAGATAGTATTAAATTCAAAACCAATGATACAGATGTGTCTGAAACAGACTTTAATAAATGGAAGGAAATAAATCCAGGGCTCAGACTCTTTGAGGTAGAAAAATCAGGTGGATTTCTGACCTAGAATACTAAGCTGTAGTAAATAGAAGTTGTAAATACAACTTACAAATATAGTAAATACAAGTTTGTATGCACACAGCTCTGCCTGTGCACCCTAGCCGGAATCCAAAACACCTGCTGTATTCAAATCCCAGTTTGTCCCAGCTGCTTCATAATTCACACCACTCCTGCTATTCTCGCTCAGCTCTGCCATAGCCATGCAGTTCCAGTCCTGGATCTCTCTCTATGGACCGTGATTCATGTCCATGGCTTTGGGATGTAGCGGGGAGGAGGGAGGCTGAGATCATCACAAATTCATTCCATTTGAGTCCTAAGAGAAACATAAACCCAAGTCTCCAGAGAAGAGAGGTTAAATGATTGACCTACCGTGCCGCTGTGCTTTCTGTGAATGTAATGAAGTTAATTTTGTGGGCTGGAGATGCATCTCGCGTAACTGCTCATCTGAGGAAAATGTTTGTTTGTTTGTTGTTAATGCTCCAAGCACTCAGACTCCTGTGACCCATCAGATGACGGCCATGAGCATATCCAGAGAGGATACCAGCAGCGAGACAGTCGGATACATTAGCACAGACGAAACCTCATCAGCATCTTCCTCATCAGGTAGTTAGCTGATCAAGACTTGGCACGAGTATAAATGGCAATCCAGTTTTAAGCAGCAAATAGAATACTAGCCAGGAACACAGGGAAGATCTGTAGCTAAGATCTAGCGGAAAGCGTTGGAAGGGCAGTTTCCTCATTGCCTGAGGACGAAGCCTAATAGATCACTCTATGGGCTGAGAACTGACTAGCCACCAACCTTCAGATACCTGGCAGCCAAATAATCTTCCATGATTTCTGTCTTTTTAAATGTCAGAACACCTGGAAGCAACCCACTGCCTGGTGTGCTCCTCTAGGTGGCTGCATGCTGCAGTTCTATTCTGCTTTTCTCGGGGGACAAGTGGCGATCGATCCAGTGCAGGTTAATGGCAGAGGACTAGGAAATGGGACTCCTGGGTTCTATTTCTGGCTATACTGGTGACTCCCTCTGTTGCGTTCCTCACTTTACTGATCTGTGAAATGGCCACATTAATACCCGCATGCCTCACAGAGATGTTTGTACAGTGGAGAAGTGCAAGTGTCAGTGCTAAGTCGGGAGCAGCTTCTGGTTGATCCGTTACAGTTGATTTGGAGCCATAACAGCACCACATGCTGCCATGGAGATGCTCTCCTGCAATCTGAAGCTACAGTTATTTAACCCACACCACCCATTTGTTCCTGTACAAACGCTGTTTTTTAAAATGGAGTGTTGATGGCCATTAAAGAAAGTAAATCCTGCTGCCAGATTGAACCATTGGCTCAAGTATGGTGGCGGGAGTCCTTTTCTTACGGGCGCAGGGCAAGAACTTGGAAAGAGTAGGTGAGGCTGGTGGTGGTTTCTGGCAAGTGGCGCAAAGACAGAGGTAGCCTAGTCTGATGGAAAAAGCACTGGGCAGGGACTTGAGAGACCTGGCTTCTGTTCCTGGCCACGGACTCATTGCATGATCATCAGCAAAGTCACTGCTGAAGGTAGGTCTGCACTGCAGCGGGGGGGGGATGATTTGCCATTCATGTAGATGGACCTGCACTAGCTGCACTTTAGCTAGCTTGCTAGATCAGCAGACTTGAGTATGTGACAGCGTGGGCTGCACAAGTCGTCCCTACCTTTGGGGTGTGTACTTGCTTGTGCTGCCTGCACTGAAGTTCACGCCACTGCATCCTTCTGGCTGTTTTCAGTGAGCTAACGAGGTTAAAGCTAGTGTGGGTACGTCTGCACAAGCCACAGATCACACCCCCAGCTACAGTATAGACATAGCCTTCGTCTTCTAGGGCTAGATTTTCTAAGGTGTTTAGGCACCTGAAGATGCAGATAGGTGCCTAGTGGGAGTTTCCAAAGTGCCTAGGCTGGTTAGGCACCGAACTCCCATGGATCTCAGTGGGAGACAGGTGCCAGCCTGCTTAGGTGCTTTTGGAAATCCAGCGATTTCTAAATACCTTTGAAAACCTGGCCCTTAGAGCCTCAGGGTTCCCACCAGTAGAGATGGGATAGTGGGGCTTACTTACGTATGTAAAGCATTGTGAGATCTACGGGTGAAACATGCTATGGAAGTGTGACCATTCATTTATTTAACTAAGCTAAAGCCCTGAACTGGGACTCGAGAGATCTGGATCTCAGACAAGTCATGTGATCTCTTTGCCTCAATTCTCCGCCTGTAAAATGGAGATAATCTCTCTCCCCTTTCTATGTTGTCTAGATGGTAAGCTCTTTAGGCTGGGTATTTTATCTCACTGTACATATGTACAGCTCCTAGCACAGTGCGGTCCCAATCTCCATTAGGGCCTCTAGGTGCTAATGTAACAAAAACAATACATAGAAATGTTCCCTGGTGTGGAAGGGAGGTAAGGAAATTCTCCCCTCCTATTTTTGTCCCAGAGACCCTCCTTGAAATATCCCAGAACTCTGCTGAGGGTGAGAAGACTTCAGAAAAACCCAAACAGAAAAAGAATCGCTGTTTTACTTGCCGGAAGAAGATCGGGCTAACTGGTAAGACGTAATGGGGAAAGCCGTCTGTGGCCAAGAACGGCACCTGCCTGCTTTAGGGAGAGCTGATTTTTGAATCCCTGAGGTGGTATCGGTTTTCAGACGTTATTGTAGGGTTTCATAAGCATACAGTCATATCCCCTGGTTCTGTGATCTTCTCTGATTTCACAAGATAAGCAGAGTTGGAGTGGGTCAGTGTTTAGAGGTGAAATTTCTGAGGGATGTGTTGGTATCGTGAGAAATGTGGGCGAATTGGTCCGCAGGATGCTGTCCTTTGACCAATACTGAACCCACAGCCTTAGCTTTCCCAAGCAGTGGCAGCGTGCAAGTGACACAATTCTCATCTGTTTCCTTGCTGCTCTGAGCATTCCAATAGCAAGCTGAGCAGCACCTCTCAGTTTCGCTCTGCTGCTGCCCGGCAAAGCTTCGTGCAGAAGCAAAGGCAATGGGGCTGGCTTTCTGCAGAATTGGGAGGACAGCTGGTGATTGTGGGTGCCTCGGTAGTTGGGTACCCTATCTGAGACATTTTAAAAGGGTCTGATCTTCAGAAAGGGCCTCATACCCACCCTCTGAAAATCAGGCCCTTTTAAGATTTCGCAAGTTGGACCCTCAGAAATGGCGGTACCTAAAATTTCTAGTCACTCCGGAAAACCTTGGTCTGTGTATTTCAGGGGAAAGCTAAAGTGATGCGCTAGACCCCTGGCTTGCCAGAGAAGGAGGCAAGTATGTGTGTGGATTTTTTTAAGCCCTTTGTACTTTCTCCCTAATGCTGAGAGGCCACTGAGGAAATGTGAGCCTCATGCAGCTTGTGGATGTGGCGAAGGACAGACAAGGCCTGGGCACAAGCTGAACTCAGTTAAGACCAGCTATAGGGAAGCTTGGGTAATATAAGAATGTATTATGACAAAGTTCCTCCTCTATCTTGTTGGGTCCTGTGCTTATTGGCACGTTTGTTTGCCTCAGAGATTTACCATGTGGGTCAGGGAGCAGCCCAGAGACCTTCCCCTCTGGTAGAACCCACAGTCCAGGTCAATTTCTCCTGTGTCTGATCAGGAGTTGAGAGGTTTGGGGGGAACCCGGGCCCGCCCTCTACTCCAGGTTCCAGCCCAGGGCCCTGTGGATTGCAGCTGTCTATAGTGCCTCCTGGAACAGTTATGTGACAGCTACACCTCCCTGGGCTACTTCCCCATGGCCTCCTCCAAACACCTTCTTTATCCTCACCACCGGACCTTCCTCCGGGTGTCTGATAATGCTTGTGCTCTTCAATCCTCCAGCAATACACCTTCCCACTCAGCTCCTAGTGCCTCTTGCTCGCAGCTCCTCACCTGCACACTACAAACTGAAGTGAGATCCTTTTTAAACTCAGGTGCCCTGATTAGCCAGCCTGTCCTAACTGATTCTAGCATTTTCTTCTCAATTGGCTCCAGGTGTCCTAATTAGCCTGCCTGCCTTAATTGGTTCCAGCAAGTTCCTGCTTGTTCTGGAACTGACCCTGTTACCTTACCCAGGGAAAAGGGATCTACTTAATTCTGGGACTAATATCTGTCTTCTAACACTCTCTTGTATGTGGGGCCTATTTCCAATGTGGGGCCAATTTCCGATCCTCCGTCCGTTCATGTATCCAGGCAGAGTTCCTCTGGGCAACGACCACCGGCTCTCTCTGTGTTTTTGAGGAGTGATGGGTTTAGTGGCCTCTCCCTAGGAGGGAGGAGGGGTTTTCAGCAGTCACGTCCCAGTACTCCAAAGGAACACTCTCCTGTATCCATTTGGCCTGACCCTGTCACAGTATCTACACATTTATTTTGCAAAATAGGGATGTTTGGAATTCATTCACTGGGAGTCCAGGTCTGGAACAGCCTTCCAAGGGGAGTGGTGGGGACAAAAAATCTTAACCTGTCTTCAAGCCTGAGCTTGATAAGTTTCTGGAGGGGATGGGATGATGAGTCTGCCTACCATGGCGTGTAGCCGATCTGCGACTGCTAGCCGCAAATCCCTCCAGCGGCCGGTGATGGGACACTAGGTGGGAAGGGCTCTGAGTTACTACAGAGAATCCTTGCTCAGGTGTCTGGCTGCTGGGGCTCGCCCACATGCTCAGGGTTTAGCTGAGCACCATATTGGGGTCAGGAAGGAAGTTCCCCCCAGGTCAGTTTGGCAGAGACCCTGGGGGGTTTTCGCCGCCTTCTGCAGCACGGGTCACTTGGAAGTTTAAACAGTAGATTATCTGTAACTTGAAGCCTTTAAGCCATGATTTGAGGACATCAGTAACTCAACCAGAGGTCAATTCAGGAGTGGGTGGGTGAGGTTCTGCAGCCTGCGATGTGCAGGAGGTCAGAGTGGATGATGACGATGGTCCCTTCTGGCTGTAAAGTCTAGGACAGGGGTCGGCAGCCTTTCAGAAGCGGTGTGCCAAGTCTTCATTTATTCACTCTAATTTAAGGTTTCGTGTGCCAGTAATACGTTTTAATGTTTTTAGAAGGTCTCATTTTTATAATTCTATAATATATAACTAACTATTGTTGTATGTAAAGTAAATAAGATTTTTAAAATGTTTAAGAGGCTTCATTGAAAATTAAATTAAAATGCAGAGCCCCCTGGACCGGTGGCCAGGACCTGGGCAGTGTGAGTGCCACTGAAAATCAGCTCTCGTGCTGCCTTTGACACACGTGCCATAGGTTGCCTACCCTGGTCTAGGAGTCTGAGGTCCAGTGAGACACATTGTCAGAGGGGCAGGGAAAGGGAGGGCTTTCCCTGCTGGTACCGGTTCTTCATTCTCCAGGGCTGTCAGTTCTGCACCGTTCCCTAGCACTCCCTTCACTTACATATACAGCCGTTCCTTGGAAAGAAGGAGCTTGATTTGCCAGCTGGCTGGGCCCTCTACCCTTCAGCCGTGGTATAGTCAGTCAGTCTTTTGTCCAGCCTAGGGTCCCATCTACCAGCGACTCCCAACATACCCCAGGACTGTCTGCTACTCTGGGTTTCTACAGCGCCTGGCCCAGTGGGGCTCCCTTTTTGGTTGGTCCTTAGCCACTAATGTAATAACCATGATCAGTGTAACATGGGACTGATGCTCTAGGCTGGGTTTTTCAAAAGCACTCCGTGTTGGCCTGCTTCTATTGAAGTCAGTGGTCAAATCCCCACTGAGAGTAACAGGGGCAAAGTTAGGCCAGGAATGAGCACTTGAAAATCCCCCCAATCCCCTGCCTGCTGCTGAAAATCAACTGGACTCTGACTGTTCAGTGAAAGCAAGATCAGGCTATTCGTTATGAGCCTGTGGAGCTTGATGGTGAAAAAGTAACAGGGTTCTTCCGGGCAAGCATCATTAATCAGGTCCTGTAAGATGTTACAGGCAAGAAAATTCACTAAGCAAATAACTTGGCTATGTTTCCTTACCGAAACAGTACTCCCCTCAAATTACTCCACCATTTAATCTTTCCCTGGAAAAAGTTAACTCCAGAGCTGCGGCGGTCATGCTGTTTGAACAGAGCGCTCTTCTCTTTAACCTAGTTGTAGATTGTGATTAGCAACGTGAAATTTACACACGAGCCTTTGCTTTCACCGGCATTAAGGTCCCATGCGTGAGATAAGCCCGAGGTGTTTGTGCAGTGCCTGGCACAACGAAGCCCTGATCTCGATTTGCAGCCGTTGGGCGCTATCATATAAATGTTATTAGCAAGTCCACTCCAGGTACACAGAGGAGGGAAAATACACTCTTTGTGCAGGCTTTCCAGATCTGTAGGCAACCGGATGTCTTGGAAGCGAAGCTGCTTTCTTACCCAGCATGTTTAAAAAGTCTAACACCCCCCACCCCTTCTTATGGGAATAAACATATTGGGTAACTCACAAGAATTCTGTGTATTAGGGTAGGGTAAGGCAAGTTAGTACTCGTGTCCTTGGATCCTCACATGAGGATAAATTCATACATTCCACCAGTGTCTTGGAAATTGTTCCATAGCATGGTGCTTCCAGAAAGGTGCTACAGGCTGCAGCATTGTCTGGTGGTTAAAGTGCTGAACTGAGGTTAGGAGACTGGGGTTTTGCTTGGCTGCTGAACTGGAGCAGATTACTGACACTGGAATAATGGTACTGGTTAAAACACCTTTGAAAAGTATTGTCTAAGAGCAAAGCTAAACGATTAAACGATAGACTTCCAAGGCTTAGGTAGTTCACATGTGTAGTTGACTCCATCCAAAGGCACCAGAGACATTAGCCATAAAACCCAGTTCTCTGGAAAGTTTTCAAGGGGACCAATGATCAGAATGGGACACAGTTGTAGCTAACACGGTTCTGTGGATAAAGCAAACCTAAAATGTCCAAGTAGCAACCAGGCTGTTACCTAGTATTTAGCGAGATCCATCAAAATGCAGCACAACCTCAATTATCTGAGCTTCAGCAAACTGGTTTCCAAAACAGACTCATTTTCTCATAGTCCATTATCTTTGGTTATTCAAATGCTTCTAGTGCCACTGCGGCCTTCGGTTTGCCCTTTGCTGAATGGGTTGTGCTGTAAATCTAACATGGCATGTTGTATTTTGAGCCACTCCTCCTGCCATCGGGGCACAAAAAAGCTGACTCCTGGTCAGCAGAAATGTGAGAACAGGAAGCTCCATCTTTATTGGAAGCCTGGTGACATGCTGTGACCTCCAACCTTGGCTTCTGATTGGTTCACTAGCCCTCCTCCTCTCCAGTGAATGTGGGAGCGCAGGGGCAGTAGGCCCTGTTAAAAATCTTTTCCCACCCGTTTGGGACAGCTGGCCTAGTCACAGGAAATCAAATGAAGTGATGGCCAAGCCTGCTCCGTGGGAGCAGCTGAGCCGCCCCGGATGGGTGGGGAGAGGGGATGATCAACAGAGGACTCGCAGGCAGTTAGTGCCTAATCTGATCTTTTTTAGGCATAAATGGGGCATCAGTGTGTGCTAAGAGCCAACCCTCTCGCCCTGTTTGTGTCACCTCCCCATCCTGATAGTTCATGATTAACTCTGCTTTGTCTCTCTGGAATTCGCCTATCCAGGTTTCGACTGCCGCTGCGGGAACCTGTTCTGTGCCATCCACCGGTACTCTGACATGCATAGCTGCCCGTATGATTACAAGGCGGAGGCGGCCGAGAAGATCCGCAAGGAGAACCCCATCATTGTGGCAGAGAAGATCCAGAAGTTGTGAAGGAAGCTGAGCATCGAGTACTTGAGCCTTGTGGCGTGGCACTCCTCTCACTCCCCTTCCCTTCCCCCCAAGGTGTCTGGGATCCTGCCAGGAGGCGAGGAGACTCAGCAACCCCGTGGCTCCTTTCTCCCCACTTCTTTTCCTCTACCCGTCGCTCAGTTGACGTGTTTTTAACCCGTTTTCAACCAGAAAAGGGATCTGCACCTACCCCGCCCACCCCCCTGTTAAGAGCTTTGGACTTGTCTTCCAGCAGGGCTGCGCACACAGCTCACGGCGTGGAGGAGTTCAGCAGCCCTTCCGTTCTGTCTGTGCGACAGCCCCGGGCTTTGGAAACAGGAGCCTGCTGTGAGCGTTGGTGAGTCACTGCAGCACCTTGCTCAGCAGCAAACGTCATCTCCTCACCCACTGAGGCTCCCATTTGGGCTCGGGCTCAGACACAGAACAAGGATTCTGTCCCGTTACAGCTCTGAGTTTTCCCTCTTCCCCTTAAGCAGCGGTTGGTGTCGCGACAGAATCGTGAAGCAGCGGCGGCTGGTGCAGCATAAGGAGCTCGTGGCTCGTGGACGCTGCAGCCAAATGTGAGCGTTACACCCATGAGCCAGGAACGTTAAGGAGAAACCCACAAATGCCTCTTGCCCTTCCCCAGGCTTTGTGGGATGCTGGGCTCAGCGGCGGGGGCTGCTTTCAACGCTCCGGTGGGACGCCCAGCGCTAGCCTCGTGTTTCAGACTCGCCCATGTGCAGTTGTTGGCTGCTTACCGAGGAAGGCCGATTGTAGCCCCACCGAAGCTCACGCGCCAATGATTCCCTTCCGCCCCTCCCACTCTTTACCTTCTGCCTTACTGTGTGATTCTCTCTTATCAGGGTTGTGCGCAAAACTCAGACCAGCAATCCTCCTCCTCCTCCTCCTCTCTTTGCTGCACGCATGCAAATCTCAGAGAGCTCTGTCCTCCCTCTAGGCCTCGCTGATATTCAGTGAGCCTCTCTCTCGAGTGGGTGGATCTGATGGGAAATCACACTGAGCCGCCGACCTCTCCTAGCTCACTGCTTGTTCCCCAAGTGCAGCGGTAATGGCAGATCCTCAGCTGTTGTGAATCAGGGCTGCTCCGTTGCCTCATAGCAGCCTGCTAAAGAACTTCTACCGTTCTGAGCCATACAGGTCCCCCCCCAGTTCCCAGATGTGGATCAAAAGGGCTGAATTTGGGCACCTCTGGGACCCAGATTGAGGTTCTGATCCTAGATGGAGAGGAATGTTGGAAACTCACAGGATCTGGCCCTCGATTAGATTTGAAAAGAGGATTCGGGGCAGGGGTGGGTGTGAAATCTACTCCTATGCAGCGCACCAGCCCCACACCCCTGCGCCATTGAAATCCCACTTACATTCCTGTGATGAGCAGGATTCGGTATGTAGGCGCTGGGCAGGCTCTCTGCAGAGGAGTGAATTTCACCCGGGCCCCGCAGCAGCTAGGAGCCTAGGAATCAGGCTGCCATTGCTGCTTTGAGGGGAGCTCTCGGCTGGGAGCGTTAGGAGGTGGCTCGTTTCTGGGCTGTTTACAGGACCCAACAAACTGAACGAGCCCCCAATTCTAGAAGCAAAGGAAGCGAAATGAGCCCCCGGAGCCCCCCTAGAACGAGCCCCCCTAGAAGCAACTAAAATGCCTCTGTCCCACTTTGAAACTATCCCACCTGATAAATTGTTCCCTTAAACATCAACTGTATAGTAAAAGTGCAAGAAGCAGTTCAATTCACCGCGCCAGACCTGAGCTGCTGTAAAGCAATCCTGAAATCCACGCGGCCTGGCCCATTCACACCAGCTGAGGATAAAGATTTTTAATTTTTCTACCTGGATCCAGCCAAATCAGTCTCTCCCCTCCTTGTCCTAGCAGCATTCCCTGCAGAAGGTACCATGGGGAAAGAATACAAGAGCTACATTCTGGGCTCAGTAACACTGGTGTAAATCCAGAGTAACTACAGTGGAGATAGAGATCCTCATTCGCTAGTGCTGCCCTCTCCAGTCTTACCCTGGTGTGACTCCATTGATCTGCATGGAGCTAGTGCATAAAACTGGAGTAACGCATTGGTGAATCTGATCCGCTCTGCAAATCCGGAGTAGCTCCGTTGACTTCAGCAGAGACACGCCGGGCTAGCTACTGGGCTGGAGGATCCAGCCTGGAGCATCAATCCTAAGTAGCATTGCTGACTACATGGCAAATTCCAAGTCTTGTTTTGGTTTCCGTAGAGGCGCTCTAGGTACGTGCCAAGGTAACATGGCACTGAATCAGGGCCAGGCTGTAAACGCAGAGCAGCTGTGTTCTCATAGGTGCAGAAAGCTGGAATCTCTCTGCTGGAGTCATTCTGGGTATACATGGGTGCTTCTGAGACCAGCATCTGGTCTCCAGCAGTTTGGGGCCATATAACCAGTGTCGGGGATTGGTTTCCTTCTGCGCCATCCTTTTAGCCTAAGTGGGCTCGTTTGGTCTTGTGTTTAATTCAAGCCAGGAGGGTGAATGCTAGCGGTTTCTTCCTCCCACCATACGCTTCCTGGTGCCCACGCCCATCTTGAGCCCAGCAGAAACCCCACTTCCTTATGGAGAGACATTGTCATTGGTGAAAAGGGCCTGCTGCACCGTGGCTGGCTTGGTCCCCAGCCTTGGTTCCAGCATGGCCATGGGAGCCCTGGAACCATTCTCCGATCACACACTGTCAGTAACGTTCACATTAAGCCTGGGAATTCTTAACGGGGGGAAGGGGCAGTTCATTGTGAAGGGAAGCCCAAGCAGTGATAAACCAGCCCTCTGTTTCTCCACGACTTCCTCTATCTCTGTCTTCTTCCTAGAAAGTCTGATACCAGATATGTAAATATTAATATATTCTAGTTTGCTTGGATGGTGTCAACTGCTCTTTGTCTTGCTGTGGCTCGGGACCTCTCTGGCCACCCGCCAGTTGAGCTGATGTTTTGCGGGTGAACTGCTGACTACCCCAGGAATAGCTGCGTGATGAAGGGTGCCACTGTCTTGTTCATCTCCAGTCATCATTGGCAGCGCGCTTTGAGATCTCCTGGTGACAAGCGCCGTAGAAGAGCCGGGTATTCTGATGAGCGCCTGGGTGGGCTTTTCCCCAAAACGCATTGCACCTGTTTCTTATCTCCCTCATCCCAACATAAATCAGGAGTAGCTCCATTGGAATCAGCAGGCCTGATTCTTTGCCTTGTTCCTTGGGTCATTTAGAGCTGTGTAAAGTGACTGTTAAAACAGTGGCATTCTGAATTGCCTGTGAATTTCTGTTCATTCCCCCGGGGCATGTGGCATTGGCCACTGTCGGAAGACAGGATACTGGGCTGGATAAACCATTGGTCTGACCCTGTACGGCCGTTCTTACGTGTTTTACACACCCACTTTGCACTGATGTAAATGGAGGGACAATGTGCAAGGGGTGTGGGGGGCCAGCAGCATTAGACTGACACAAATGAGCTCAGAATCAGGCCCTGTGACGCTCCTGCTTTATCATACACTTTCAGATGATCTCCAGGTGGCTGGGGATGGCTGCAGTAAAGCTGCGTCTCAGGTCAAAGGGGCTTTGCTGCCACTGAGTGGGGCATGATGAGTCGTGCCTTGGGAGCTGTCTTTTAAAGTGCCTGAGTTGCTGTTCCATCCCCTACTGGGGAATACCCAAGCTAGCTGGGCTAAAGTGAGCTCAGGTGTGTCTGCCCATGCTGCAGTCACACCCTGTGATTGTGGTGCAGACATGCCCCGAGAAGCGTCTGGAGCCCAGAAACACAAAGCTACAAGGGGTTACTGAAACTCTCCTGCCTATCTTGCCCAACCCTAACCAAGGCCTTGCCCCGGATGAGTGTCAGGCTGCCACTCGCTGTAGTGCCCCTCTTCCTGGGACTCTCAGTAACTCTTAGCCAGCCAGTAAAACAGAAGGTTTATTGGACAACAGGAATGCAGGTTACAGCGGAGCTTGCAGGCACAGTCAGGACCCCTCAGTTGAGTCCTTCTGGAGTTTCAGGGTGCTTGGATCCCAGCTTAGGATACCCTGAATTCCCCCGCCCCAGCCCAAAACCGAAACTGACTTAACTCCTCTACAGCCGGCCCATTCCTTTGTCCACCTTCCCGGGCAAAGGTGTTGACCCTCCTCCCTGTTCCCTGGCTCACATTACAGGCTGAGCACTTGTCCCTCACCTAAAGTAATCCCCGGTTCTCCCATCCCCCACACAGACAGCCCCTACTCTATCACATCTCTTCCCCCCTCAAACTGAACTGAGTAGGGTCACTCTGCCCAGTGACCTGGGGAAGTTCAGGGCCCCCCCTCCGGGACAATGCGTCCACTATCAGGTTGGCACTTCCCTTCACATGGACCATGTCCATGTTATAGTCCTGCAGGAGCAGGCTCCACCTCAGGAGCTTGGCGTTGGCTCCTTTCATCTGGTGCAGCCAGGTCAGGGGAGAGTGGTCCGTGTACACGGTGAAGTGTCGCCCAAAGAGATATAGCTCCAGTTTCTTAAGGGCCCACACCATGGCCAGGCATTCCTTCTCGATGGCCGCATAGTTCTGTTCCTGGGTGCTGCAGCCTGAATGCTTTGCAGGGATGGTGCTTGGAGGTGCGCATCCGTGGTGCCTGGCGGAAGCCATTGGAAGCATGGTGCATGATGACCTAGGGTGCAGCTTGTGTTCCTCTGCTCCCCGTGGCCCTGAGCAGGCTGGAGCTCCACAGTATCCTGCTGCCAGAGCCTGAGATCCATCCGCTGCTCCTCAGCTGCCAGCGTGGCCATCACAGCAAGGCTGCCATAACCTGTCACTCACCTCGCTGTGGGGGATGTGGAAGCAATGGCTGGGTCCCAGGGGAGGAAGGAGTTGGTGGCAATCACCTCATGTGGATGAAAAGGGCTGAGGGCCAAATGCTGCCATTGGGCTCAAGTTTGTATGGCTCCTGTGGGAGCTTTGGCTCAGATCCTCAAAGACATTTGGGCACCCAACTTCCCTGGAAATCAGTGGGAGTTAGGAGCCCCAGTACCTTTGAGGAGCTGGGCCTTTGAGGGTCTGGTCGACAACCTGGGAGCTTCTGAAGCTGGGTCCATGTCCCGGGCCTCAACTCATGCCAGACGTTCACTGCCAGGGAATGTGCTTGGGGAAAGCAAAGGAAGGGGGGTGTCAGAATGCTGCTGGGCCTAGAGCCACCACCTGGAGCTGTCCAGACCAACATTTCCCTGACACAAGGAGATTCCCTGGAACCCTGACCGGGCTGCTCAATGGCCCCTGTGTCCTGTCACTAAAGCTGATAACCCGGCTCCAAACGCCCGGCATTAGTGAATCACATGCAGTCAAGGCAAAGTACAATACAGCCTCTGTGATCCTGCAGCTAAAAGGCATGCCAGGGAGATGACCTCTGTGGCCTTTGCTCCAGCGATCTCAGGAAACTGGCCATGTTTCATTTTTGTGCCTTAGCCTGCGAATGTGAATCTCTGCTTCTGGACATGCCGAAAACAAGCGCCGGCTGGAGCGTTGGCAGGGGCTGCGGGGCCATGTCCTTGGCTGGTGGAAGTCAGTGGAGTGACACCAATTCGTGCCAGCTAAAGATCAGGCCCACACCTTCCCGAACACACACTCTGTCGCTGATGGCTTTCACAGGCAAGACAAGAAGGGGAATTTCCCAGTGGTGGAGGAGCTGGTCAGGTGAAAAGAGGCTCTCTTGGGGGGTGTGCCCCCATGTGATTTGGGAAGGCCGAACAGGAACAATGCCAAGAAACAATGGAAAGGCTGCATCACTAGCTAGCCCCAGAGAGCGGCTGGGGAAGAGATGAAGCAGAGCAGAAACAGGAGAGGATCAGCTTTGTCAACTTCTCTGATCATCAGTTGCCTGCCATTGTCCAGTCTGAACACTGGAGGAGTCCTTGCTTTGTAGTAGTGTCTCTTGTCCTAAGACTGCCTAATATCTACCATTATACAATTTTCCAGCCACTGTTGGAAGAGCTTTAGCACCATTGTGATTGGCAGCAGGACTTTGAAATTTGCTAGGAGGTGATGTGTGGTGTCAGGGAGGCGCTGCTGTTGGCTCTGTAATGATCCGTTTGGATCTGGCTGAATTACAAGCTGTCCGAACCCACCAGTCGCTGTACGTGTTACGCTCAGCACAGCTTGCTGCTAAAATTGCCTGACAAGCCGTCTGCACTGAGCATGCTCAATGCTACTCCCTGCGGCATTCGGAAGTGGCTGCGCAGGAAAATCCCTGGATGAGACGCAGACCAAAAGGGTGAAATTCTCTGGCCTTTGTTAGATGATCAAAATGGTGCCTTCTGGACCTGACATCTATTGATCCTTCTGGTCCTGCACCCCCATCAAAACACCTTTTGGCCTATGGGAGGGAGCCTGAAAACGATGACTTCAGGTCTCCCGTTTAATCTCTCCTCACCTCTCCGTTCACTCCAGTTTTCTGAGTCTCTGCCAGTGTTACAAACCCTTTTTGCATCCTAGTTCTCCCAGGGCTGAAGATAAGTTGATGCCTCAGCCACCTCTAGTGGAAAAGGACAAGGATGGGTGCAGGGAGGAGGGTGCATTTGGGGCCCATGCCTGAGAGCCATGCACAGTGAGCAGTTTATATTAATCCTAGGCAGCTGTCTAGTTTATTTCAGCTGAGGTTCTACAAAGGCAGCTCACTTGTCACCCCCGTCTTTAATGTTGGGGAAACTGATGCACAGGAAGGAGACGTGAGGAGCCCCATTCTCACAGCAAGTAACAGGTTCCCTGCTCTAGCCACTACCTCCCAGTGCTGGGAATGGAACCCAGGAGTCCTGTCCGCCAGTTTCCCTGTCTCCCTCGCTCACCTCTATTGTCCCCCGCACCCTTGTTTATTTTTACTCTTCATCGGACTCTAATCCCCTGCAGGGTTAATTCTCATTCTGCCCTCGCCTCGAGAGAAGCTCATTCTGAGAGCAAAGGACTCAAAGGTGGGGCGGGGGTGGATATTGTGAATCCTTCAAGAGGCTTTCCAGGCACAGGTGCAGGAGTTCTGTGTTTAGAAGGGGGTTGGTTTTTTGCTCCTGATAAATGGAAATGAATTTACCTGGAGACAAGGAAAGAGGCGTCAGTCATAGATTGTAAGGCCAAATGAGAGGCAGTGTGGCCTAAGGGCTAGTGCACTGGCTTGAGACTGATTCTAGTCCTGGCTCTGCCAACGGCATACGGGGTGACCTTTTGGCAATTAATTGATCTTTATTAGCAGGTAAATATGCCCAGTAGTCTGTGATGGGATGTTAGATGAGGTGGGATCTGAGTTACTACAGAGAATTCTTTCCTGGGTGCTGGCTGGTGAGTCTTGCCCACATGCTCAGGGTTTAATTGATCACCATATTTGGGGTCGGGAAGGAATTTTCCTCCAGGGCAGATTGGCAGAGGCCCTGGAGGTTTTTTGCCTTCCTCTGCAGCATGGGGCACGGGTCACTTGCTGGAGGATTCTCTGCACCTTGAGGTCTTTAAACCACAATTTGAGGACTTCAGTAACTCAGACATAGGTTAGAGGTTTGTTACAGGACTGGGTGGGTGAGATTCTGTGGCCTGCATTGTGCAGGAAGTCAGACTAGATCATAATGGTCCCTTCTGACCTTAAGTCTATGAATCTATGAAAACCCTCTCTGTACCTCAGTTTCCCCATCTGTAAAATGAGGATGGCACTCTTCTGTGAAGGGCTTTGAGATCTCTGAGTGAAAAGTGCTGGGGATTTCTAGTCTGACCTCCTACACGGGAATGTCACCCAGTTAGCCCTGCCTAGAGCCCAAAAACTTGTGTTTGGCCAAAGCATCTCTCCCAGTGTCGGGGACTTGAAGAGAGCAGGACATGGAGAATCTTGGGCATTTGTTCCTGTGGTTCCTCCCCTCACGGAGACAAACATGGGCCTGATTTCTAATCTGAATGCGTCTGACTTCAGGATCCAGCCATCAGTCCTTGTCTGCCTCTCTGCTAGATTCACGAGCTGTTTGGGGCAGGGGATTTTCTCCTAGACCCTGACACTGTGTTGCTCCAATGCAGCAGCGGGAGTGATCAGTTAAAAGACCTCGGGACCTGTTTCTCTTTTCCTGGCTGCAGAAATCCAGGTAATGAGCTGCCCCTCCTTGGATAGCCCCAGGGTGTAGCCCGTTTTTCTGAGCCTGGCTAGATGCCATTTACAAAAGACAAAAACGTGTTTCAGCCAGTGTGGTTGAAGGGGGGATGGCTGACCAGGTGCTGACGGATGTGAGGGAGGAATGATTTTAGGGTGTTCAGAGGGCATATAATTAGAGGCGATCGGATGAAAGGAAAAGATAGTTGAGATAGCAGGAAAAACTTCCTCCTGGTGCAGACTGGGAGTGGGTGGAATCATCCCAGAGGATGTGGTGGGAGCCGTAGGACTTGAGTCTTTGAATCTAAACTAGACTAAAAAAATGCCCAGGGTGATACACTGCAGGGAACGATCCTGCACTGGCCTTGGGAGCTGGACTAACAGCTCAGTCCCAGCTGCAATTGCTGCGCAGTGCAAAACAGTGTAGCCTAGTGGATAAAGCACTCACCTGGGACTGAGGAAACTGGGTTTTATTCCTGGCTCTGCCACTGGCCTTCTGGGTGACTGTGGGCAAATAATTTCCCCGCTCTGTGCCTCCATCTCTCCACCTGATACTGACTTCCTTGGTAAAATGCTTTGAGATCCATGGCTTAAAAGCGCTATATATCAGTTAGGCCTTGTTATTATTGTGCTCATTCTTAGCCCAGAAAGTGCATGGAGCTAGATTGGGCTCAGCACACTCTCCAGGCCAGTTCCTTACTGCTTTGCGGCAGGTCCAGCCAGCTGCCGCCCTATGGGGTTGGGATCAGAGCTGGAGGGTCAGGAGAAGTCACCTTTCCCTTGAGCTCCAGCTGGAAGGGATCTCCTGCCATCTGTGATGCTGGGAGCTTGGCAGAGGGATTAGGACTGGGTCGTCTGACACAGGCTGGGTGTTTTGTCTTCGTGGCAGAGCCCAGGGCCAGCTTTCTAAGGGCTCAGCGCCCACCTTTGGGGCCAGGATTTTGGGTGAGCCGGCAGCTCCTGTGGGCATCACTTAGGGCCTCCTCTTTGAAAAGCCTGGCCCAGGTAAATAGCTTAAGTCAGAGATGCCCAATAACTGCAAATAACGGCACTTAGACATGCCAGCTCTTCCTTTGGAGCCCAAGGGCTGAGGGGGCCTTGCAGCCTCGGCTGGGTGTGTTAGGGTGCTTTGGTTACCGCAGGGTGGGCGGTCGTGTGGCTCGTACAGGACGGGGGCACTGGCAGGGCTTCGAGGGCACCAGCTCACAAGGACCATGGGAAATAACGTTTTTACAACTGGAGCTGAGTCACTGAGGGGTGCACGCGTCAGCTGAGCCTGCGGGAAAACCCCCTCTGATTGGCTGCCTTCCTGACTGCCCCACCCCCTGGGATAGAGCAGCCAATCAGAGGCAGGCGGTACGATCGTGAGCCCCCACTGTTCTCACAGGAGAGGAGGGAGGTAAAGAGCCCATCAGCGCAGGGTGAGTTGGCTCCCTGCTCCCTTCCTGGGAGCAATGGGGACCGGGTGGCTCCTCTCCCTGCAGCACCCACCTGGGAAGGGCTGGGGGGCAAGGAATCCCAGCAGCTGCCCGAGGAGCTGAGGTGGGAGGGGCACAGAACTGATGCGGGGTAGGCAGATGCAATGTCACTTCCCTTGCTGTAGACAATGATTCTTTCCCCTCCCCCCCCGACTTTTTTTGGACCATTTTAAGCCATGGGCGTCTGGACTCCTGGGTTCTGTTCCTGGCTCCGCTACTGACTCGTGGGGTGACCTCATGTAAGTCACATCCCCTCTCCGGGCTCAGGAGGCCCCGTGTCAAATGGGGCCATCGCTATGACCCAGCCCTGGGGCTGATTCATTCTTGTTGGTGCGACGCTCTGAGAGCCGTGGAAGGATGGTGCTGGAGAAGGGCCAAGGGCCATCGTCATTCCCCAAACCCCATCAGCACAGGTGCCGTTTTACAGCTTCAAGCTCCTTCCCTCCTGTGGGACGGGGCTGTGTCCTCGTTCCAGGGCAGGCGAGGGATCCCAGCCTGCAGGGAGGCTAGACTCAGAAGCCCCTCCAGCCTGCTGTGTCATACTCACCAGTTGCTCACACCCTTTGCTGGTGCAAAGCTCTCCTCCTCTGAGGGCTCTGCCGTCTGCTCTCCTGGCAGCCAACCTCCGGGCCTGAGCAGGAACGTGTCTGGGAGGTGCCAGCTGGGGTGTCGGCAAGGGCTGTGCCACTGGGGAACAATACGGGAGAGGGAGACGGGACCTAGCTATTCCCTCTCCCCACCGACCTTGCTTGGTACAGTTTGCAGCAGTAAGGGGGTGCAAGGCCTTGTAGCACTGTAGCTGGAGAAGGGGCAGAACCTGCTCTGACTAGCATGGCCTTACCCTCCACTCTGAGTCATGGCTCTGCCAGGAGGGGGTGCGCTCTGCCAGCCAAGTAAGAGGGAACCAGAGGCCGGTTCTCAGCCTGTCTTCACTCACCAGCCTGTGATAGGAATTCCCAGCCTTCTATCTGGCTTGGGTGGGGGAGAGCACGCTGAGGTGCCTGTGAGGTGCACCGCGCTGAGGTGCCTCTGCCGTGCTCCAAAGTTGGCCTCTCTGCCCTGGGTGGAAGGGAACAAATGTGACGGAACCGGCTGGCTCCACGGGCCCAATCCTGTACAGTGCTGCTCACTGCAGGGAGCAGAAGGTGCTTAGGCCCTTAAGACTGTGGCCAAGCTGAGTAACACCACCCGTCCCCCACCACCGACATGCACCCCCTCTAGGGTGGAGCGTGCCTGCCAGGAGGCAGCCCGTGGACAACACACTGCAAAATCTGAGCCTTGGCTCAACTGCTACCATGATGCGATGCACCATGGGATCTTTAATAACCACACAGCTCAGGGAATGTCTCTGTTGCATGAAGTCCCAGCCAGCCCAATGCAACTCACCTTACCAAGGGGATGTTGTGAGACTCCGTTAACATGTTTACCAAGCACTTTTGGCTGAGAGACTCCAAGGACAGGTGACACCTTGTCTGTATTGATCCAATGTTCCTCTGCTGTTTGCTGAGGGTGTTTCCCCAGGCCAGGAGATCCCAGTCTATTGTCAAAGTCTGGCTGGCTCCATGCTCCATCTAGGTGTGCCGGTTTCCAGACTGGGTTTGCCAGGCCAGTTAATCCTCTCTGGGTCAGCTGGGGCTACGGGTCCCGTCTGCTGTGACACATCTGCCTCGCTTAGACCGGCTGTGTAGCGCCCTGCGTTGCCCTTATTGTCACCACCTTAACGGGGAAGAGGCAGGGGTGAAAGTAACTTACAGAACTTACTGGTACTGCCAGAGACCTGAGGGGGCGTGGCCTCACCCGGAAGAGGCGGGGCCTCTCAAGATTTAAAGGCCCTGGGGCACCAGCTGTGGCTGGGAGCTCCAGGGTGTTTATATCACCCTGGGGCTCCCAGCTGCAGAGGTAGCTGGGAGCCCCCAGGGCTCAGGGGCAAATTAAAGGGCCCAGGACTCCCACAGCCGTGGAGCTCCGGGCCCTTTAAATCCCCACCGCCCCGAGCCTTGCCGGGCTGGGGCCAGGATTTAAAGGGCCTGGAGCTCCTGCCACTGCAGGGAGCTCTGAGCCCTTTAAATCCCGGCCTCAGCCCAGCCGCTGGAGCCACGGGCAGGATTCAAAGGGCTCTGGGCTGCTTGCAGCCGCGGGAGCTCTGAGCCCTTTGAATCCAGCCCCAGCCCCCGAAGCCGCGAGCAGGATTCAAAGGGCTCTGGGCTCCCCGCAGCCACAGGGAGCCCAGAGACCTTTAAATCCCTGCCGCAGAAGCCGGTACGGTCCAGCACAGTATACTGGCTCTTGCCGGTACGCTGTGCCGGACCGGACCGGCTTACTTTCATCTCTGGGAAGAGGAGCTCTTCGGTCTAGTCTGAGCGGTCATTTGACCCCAACTGGTCCTGGGGCTGGCTGTGGGCACAATCTGTGGCCCCCCCCACAGCTAGTATTGGGGGCAGCTGGCAGGGGGTCAGCCGGGGGATGGAAGGGGCCTGTGAGCAGACTGACCTGCATTTTATACCCAGACTGAATTAGTCACTCGAGGTAAATCAGACTCAGGCTTATAAACGAGGTTGAGGCTCTGAGTGAACAGAGAGGGGTATAGACACGTCTCTGAGCTGGGACCAGTAGGTGTGTGGGGTTTGCAAGCCTGGGCCAGCCCTAGAGAAGGAAGACGGTAACCAGTTCTGCAGGCCTGTAGCTCTCCTTTCCTCTGGGAGCATCAAAGCCCTTTGCAAGCACTGAGCAGCATCTGGGAGGCTGGTTAATTCCCAAGTGGATGCCACCCAGGAGGGAGGGAGGTTGTTCCCCGGGGCTTCCACTAGGGAGGGCTATGCTGGGAAAGGGGGTTTGGGGCACTGCCCCACCTCCTGACATGATGCCCTCCCTGACAGCTCCCTCAGCAGGCCAGCAGTAGGGAGGTGGATCAAATCAGGTCAGGATTCAGACTGAGGAGCAGTTTGAATGGGGCTAGTGGGGGTGGTGGGTGAAGAGCTAGGAAGACAGAAGGGGGCTTGGTGGGCTGGCCCAGCAGGATGAGTGGGGACTAGAGGTGGATGAAATTTTTTTGATGAAAAACAGAGTTTCAGGAACAAAAAACATTTTGAAAAAATAGAGCAGCCACCATCCCATTCAATGGGAGATTATAAGAAACACACTTTCATGCTTCAGAGCTTTAATTGGCTGCAGTGGTCAGGAAGTAATGTCCCCCGTGGGCAAATTATTCCATATATGTCCACTGAGGGGTTTCTTGCATCTTGCACTGAAGCAGCTGGTACTGGCCACTTGCCAGTGTGTGCTGCTAGGACTTGTGGGGCTATATCCCTGGGCAATAGACTGAGCTGCTCTGTGACTCTTTCCTAGTGAACTGAGGGAGAACTTGGTCTTTTGGGCAGATGGGGAATTGTGGGAAAGTGCTTGGAGGACTATCACACTCAGGTGGCTTACCCTGCATCCTCACTGCACAATGGGGTGGGTTTACCAGCCCTAGTGAAAGAAGCACCCACGCGTTGGCCTAGCCCCTCCACCGGGCCAGCTAGCCTGGGTTGAAAGCACCACTCCACTCAGGTCAGAGGGATTCGTGTGTGGACGGGAGCTGGGTTAAGGGCAAAGCCTTGCAGTGAAGATGCACCCTTCTGAGGGTGTGGTTAGAGCAGAGGCTCACATACCTTGGCTGCACTGTGATCCTCCAGGCTGGAGGCTGTGATTTCAGCCACTGGCGGCAGCGTAGCTCTGCCTTCTGAAGCTTGTGAATGATTTTTGCACTCGACCCACCCTGTGTGCTCCTCATACCCGCAGGCCCAGCACCCCAGTCCCCTCCTCCCCTGTGCAATGCCCACTGGGTAACGGGGTCTGCCAGCGCTCAGGATGTGGCTGCTGGGCGTGAACAAGGCTGCCGCTGGAAGTGCTGGAAAGGGTGATTTTCAGGAAGGTCTGGACTCTGATGCCCATTCTGGTTGTCATGACAGCTGGAGCACTCTAAATATCCAACCCCTGGGGGGGCACCTCGGGTTTTATAATGGGACATAGAAATGCTACGAATCTGCACATTCAGGGCCTGGTTCTCAGTTCTTCCCTCACTGCATGTAAGGCAGGGATGGAAGGGTGGGGGAAAGGCAAAGATGACCTTACATCACCTTTGCACTCCCTGTATTCTAGGACCTGTTTAGCTTCTGGTGTAATTAGAGCAGCCCTCAAGCTGCTCTAACTTATGCTCTACTTCCTATAGGCCACAGGGAGCTGAGAACAGCCACAGTGCAGAGCACTCTAGCCACACCCCTGATATGCCCCTATGCTGGGGACTGAAGGCAGGGCTGTTTAGAGCCCTGGGACCAAAATCCACTCACGTTAGGGCTCCTTTGCACTGCCAGATTGGCATCCAGGGGCCTTGGCGTAACTGAGAATCAGGCTATGAATATTTCAAACACCTGCACTTCCTGGTGTCAACATTTGAACCAGATGCCTGAGGCTTATTAAGTGCAGTGACTTTTTAAAATGGTTTAGACACATTGGGTTGTAGTAAGAGCTGGTCTGCAGGGGGAAGCTGCAGCAGTTAAACTACAGGGGTGAATGTAAACTGATTTAGACTGGGGCAAAATGCTGTGGGGAGACCCCTATTTCAGTTTGAGTGGCTTATATCATTCTTTGTCTTACATATTATTGCCATTATTATTACAAACACAGAGCAAAGGGACAGTCCCTGCCCCCAAGGAGCTTACGATCTAAGTATGAGTTAAGAGACAACTGCAGGCATGGAGTACGAGGACAGTATTGCTTAGCACGATAGGCTGTGGTCTCAGCAGAACTGTCAAGTTTTCTGTCCTGGGCTCTTATACAGCTTTTCATCAGCTGCGCTCAAAACGCTTTAAAAACAAGGTCAGTATCATGATCCCCATTTTACAGATGGGGAAACTGAGGCACAGAGAAGGGCAATGACTTGTGCAAGGTCACCCAGCAGCAGAGCCAGGAATAGAACATAGGTCTCCTGCGTCCCAGTCTCTGTCCACTAGGCTGCAGGGCCTCCCCACTAAGCTGCCGTCAAACCGAAGTAAGAGCGTCCATACAGGGTTCTTCGCTGATTTCACTACAGCGATTATAAAACCCATTGAAGCTAAACTGGTGCAACTTTCTGGTGTAGCCACGCCTGAAGAATCCTAGACACACGTCCATGTGATGCGAGGCTATTCGATCGGCCCCAACGCCGCGTACGCGTGCCCTTAGTTTACTGCTCTGTTACTTTTACAAATGAGGCTTCCTTTTTGGGAGCTGTATGTTATTCCTGGCTCTGAAAACAGCCGTCTGCGTGCAGAGCTGAGAGGACCCAACATCCCTGCTAAAATAATGGGACCCGTGCCATCCAGGTGGCGCCCGCGTGGATCATGCTAAGATCACTGGGGCTGTGGCACAGCAGAGCCTCTCTGGAGCATGCAAATTAAAACGCCAAAATAGGTTGACACGTGTAGTACAACTGGATCACTCCTGCATGAGTGGCGAAGGCTGGGTAGGGCGCTAGTCTAGGAGGTGGGAGATCAGGGGTCAAATTGCTGCTCTGTCACGGATTCTTTGCATGGCCCTTGGACACGTCACGTCGTCTCCCTGCGTCTCGGCTCCCCCCATCGGTTCAAGGGGGATTGTTGCCCTGCCTGGCGTATGTGAAAGACTGGGAGTTGCTCCGATATTGGGGTAACGCAGGGGCCAGTTAAGCACCAGAGGTAGAACCTGTTATTGATTGGGCGTTATGAGATAGGGTACCGGACCAGGAGAGCTGTTGTCGGTGTTATGGTAGCGCTTCGAGGCCTGGTTGTGCAGGATGCCATACATCCAGGTAGTAAGAGACAGTACCTGTCCCGAAGAGCTCACCCCCGAAATAGATGTCACATACAGGGGAGGCAGAGAAGTGACTGGTCCAGGGTTGCATAGCAGAACCAGGAAGAGAACCCAGACTCCTGTCTACATTGCCACCTGGATTCTAGCTCTGGCTCTGACACGCACCCAGGTGCCCCAGTTTCCCATTCTGTAAAGCGCTTTGAGATCCACCGACGAAAAACTCAGGGAAGTTGCTCAGGGTTGTCGTTTTATCCCTGGTTCAGCAGGGACCCGTGGCACAGGGGATACACCCGGCGTGCTCGGAATGGGACAGGTCACCTCACCTGAACCCTCCCGGCTCACCACGTGGCTGGAGTGGCCTCTTCTTGCTAATCCGAGATCCGAGGAGTTTTTAATGCCGCTTGAGGGAAACTGCAGCCTCTGTCACCCATGTTCCTGTACAAGAAGCCCCAACCTCGTGCGCAGCCTGCAAATAAGGAAGTGGGGAGAGTGTCACTACAGAGAGCGCAGGAAGTGTGAATACCTCGCCGCCCCATTTTGCACAGCTTCCAGAGTACCGGGGCGGGGCGGGGGATCCAAGCACAAAGCATGCACCTAGCCTACAGGGAGTTCGCTGCCGCAAATGAAGCAAGCTGGGGCTTGCGAAGGGTGGGGTGAATAGTTCATCCAATTAAGCACGGAAATAGCAGCCATGCAAACCCGGGGGGGGGGGGGAAAGGGGGGATTACTGCAGTTTATGAATTATGCATCCGACATGCACGAAGCAATGAAGCATGCACCCCGCTGCACACACCGCAGCATGGGGGCAGCTGGGGTGTCGTTGCAGCAGCCCGGGGAGCGCGCAGCCCCCTTCCCTGTGCACCAGGCTCCCGCTCCTCCTTCCCCGGGGGCTTTGCAGCGAGCAGGACTCGGGAGGAGGCGTCACTTCCAGTGCGGGCTGCGCTGCGGTCACATCCGCCGCTGGCCGCTCGGAGCGACGGGAGGAGACGCTGGCTGCACCGGCCCAGGAGCCTGGAGCGTCCGGGAGCAGCGCGGCGCGCCGGGCCCAGCCCGGAGGGGCCCCCGGGGGGGATGCGGGAGGCCGCGCTCGGCTCAAGCTGCTCAGCGGGCCCGGGACCGGCTCGAGCGTGCAGCAGCGGCCCGGGTCGGAGTGGGGCCCGGTACCGGCTCGGATCCTGGATGCTCCCCGCTTCGGAGATTGCAGCGGATAAGGGACCGAGGTGCCCTGCCTAGGAGCCCCCAGCCCGATCCCCCGCAGCCCCCCGTCCCGCTGCAGCCCCCAGCCCGATCCCCTGCAACCCCCGTCCCGCTGCAGCCCCCAGCCCTTTGCAGTCCCCTGTCCCTCTGCAGCCCCCAGCCCGATCCCCCGCAGCCCCCGTCCCGCTGCAGCCCCCAGCCCGATCCCCTGCAACCCCCGTCCCGCTGCAGCCCCCAGCCCGATCCCCCGCAGCCCCCGTCCCGCTGCAGCCCCCAGCCCGATCCCCTGCAGCCCCCGTCCCGCTGCAGCCCCCAGCCCGATCCCCTGCAACCCCCGTCCCGCTGCAGCCCCCAGCCCTTTGCAGTCCCCTGTCCCTCTGCAGCCCCCAGCCCGATCCCCTGCAACCCCTCGTCCCGCTGCAGCCCCCAGCCCGATCCCCCGCAGCCCCCGTCCCGCTGTAGCCCCCAGCCCTCTGCAGCCCACCATCCCGCTGCAGCCTCCAGCCCATCTGGGAGCTGATTCAATCTCCCCCGTACCGCCTCCCCCAGCTGCGATCACCCCCCCCAGTCCCATTAGCAGCTGATTTCCCCCCTCGCCCCTTCTTTCCCCCTGCCCCCCACCCCGGGCTGCTGGTGTCTTCCTTCCTCAGCTCCTTCAATATCTCCAGCTCCGAACTTGCCCTGCTCAGCAGAGCCCGAGGCGCCTGCAGGATGTGGGGGTGATTATCCCAGTTTTCTAGCGTGCTGGGGGGGAGGCGGGGGAGCACTGGTCAGTGGGGGTGGGGGGAGGTCCCTTTCCTGGCATTGACTTCTGCAAGGGCAGGATCGCAGCCAGCTTGTGTAAATCCAAATGCTGTGTCCGGCCCCCCTCCCCCCCCCGCTCCCACTAAGTTTGGAGTTTGACCCTTGCAGGAGTGGGGGAGGCTAGTTTTCTTTTCTTTTAAGCAGTCGTTTCCCCCGGTGGCTGGTCCCTTCTTCTGCCCCAAAAATACTGTTGTCAGGGCCGATGCATTGGTGTCTGGGAACAGAGATAAGTGTCTGTCTGTAGCATAGATACTTTCCTGCGTTTTGTAGCACTGTAATGGTGCTGTATCTGTCTGCAGTGTAGATAAGTGTGTGTATCTTAATGCTGCACAAGTCTAGTACAGACAGGCGTGTGACTGTCTGTAGCAGGGTTGGAAGGGACCTCAGGAGGTATCTAGTCCAACCCCCTGCTCAAAGCAGGACCAGTCCCCAACTAAATCATCCCAGCCAAGGCTTTGTCAAGCTGTAGTGTAGAAAACTGTGCGTGTGTAGTGTAGATGGGTGTATATGTGTGTGTGGTTTTTCTGTTCTGCATGTCTGTAGTGTAGACCAGTGTGGGCGTGAGCCTTTACTGTTTCTATCCTGCATGTGTCTATAGTACAACGCAGAAGTGTGTGCCTGTAATACAGGTGATTGGGTGTGTGATCATGTATTCTGGTTTTGTCTCGTGCATGTGGCCGTGAAAAATGAGCGTACATTAGTGTTTGTGTGTGCATCTCCACAGTGTGTGCCTGTCATACATGGTGCGTTTGTGTACATGTGTCTGATAAAGCAATGCGTGTGTATCGTGCAGATGGGTCATGCGGCAGTACGTGTGTCTAATGGCACATGTATATTGGTGCATCTGTCATGTCTGTGTGGCAGACACATATGTCTAGTGTGAACAGGTGTGTTTCTCTATGTTGCATGTCTCTAATGTAGCATTTATATAATGGGAGAGAAGGATCTGTTCTGCTAAGTAACTGCACAATGAAATGGAAGGAAGTGAGCCGCTGATCCTGGGACCTATTGGGGGGGTATGGGGGTAGGGGCTGAATAGATGATTTTCCATCTCCCTCCTGCCCCCCGTCAGCTTGTGTTGGGAGGCAGGGGGAAGTCACATCAGAGGCCCAATCCTGCTTTTGCCTACACAGGCCTAAATCCCGAGGAACTCCATTGTCTTCAGCACAGCTACTCAGGATTTACACTGGGGTGAGATCAGAATTTGGCCCCTAATGTAAAACAAGTCCCAAACTGGAGATGTGTGTGTGCAGTAATCCAGTTATTCTGGGAGTGGGGGGATCCGGTTATTTGAGATAGAAATATTTCCATATAAGCCTTCGATTTCGCGGTCCTCTTTCCCTCCACCCTTTCCTCTTCTTTCCCCGCCTGCGGAAGCAGCTGGAGTAGAATTCCTCGGGGTCTGGGCTAGTTTAACATTCCTCAGTCGGGAGGCTCTGCCCAAACTTGCAGAAACCACTTTGGTGTGTGTGTTACGTTCTGTCTCCTGATTGTGAGCATGTGCAGCAGAATTGCTGCCCATGTGTGGGGCGTTGTGTAATTTCTGGAGTAGATGTGGTGCCATGCTACTATGGGGATGATGGTAGCACCTGCAACATGCTAGCCCCATGTCCCGTCATCTGAGCTTTGCGGGAGGGGGCAGGGAACCAGACTGCAGAATCAGGGCCATGGTGGGCATTGTGTATTGTGTTGTGTGTGGGGTTTGAGACGCAGGAGGTATGCCGTGTGTGTTGGTGATCAGCGTGCGTTGGTCAGAGTGTGGCTTCGGTAGGTGAGTGCTATGGGCTGTATGTGGTTTTTGTCAGTATGAATGTATGTGTGGTTTTCGGTGTGTTGTGTGGCTGTACCTACCGTGTGTGGGTTTTGGTGGCGGGTGGATGTTGGGTGGGTGAATTATGTGTGAGCAGAGGACTGCGTGGGGGTATTTTTTTGTGGTTTTCGGTGTGGGTATGTGGGTTTTGGTGACCAATATGTGTTGTGTGGGCGTATTGTGTGTATTTTACGGGAGGGCTGTGTAATATGTGCTTTTTGGGAGGAGGGTGTTGTGTGAGTATGTGTTGTGTTTTGTGGGGTTTGGAGTGAGGGTGGTAAATTTTTTTGTGTCTATTGTGCATTTTGCAGCAAGAGGGTTGTATTGTGTAGGTATAAAACATGTTTTTGGTGAGGTGATGAGTGTTATGTGTTTTTCAGTGAAGAGGGTGTGTTATGTGTGATTTTCTGGGGAGTGGTGTGTATTGTTTGGTTGTGTTTTCTGGGGAGGGGTGTGTATTGTGCAGTTGTGCTGTGTGCTTTTCTGGGGAGGGGTGTGTATTGTGCAGTTGTGTTTTGTGTTTTTTCTGGGGAGGGGTGTGTATTGTGTGGTTGTGTGCTGTGTAGCTTTCAGAGCGTGGGCTGGGATGCTGGTTTTGCCATGTTGCACTGCACGTCCTTTCTCATGAACCCCTTATCCATCCCCTTCGGTCCTAGGGCATTGCCGACAGGTGCAGAAGGCCAGAGGGTGGCCCACCCTACCTCGACCAGTGCCGTGGCGCACAGGACATGCCTGGCCCATTGGTTCTGACGGCCGCCGTGCCGAAGGGAGGCTAAGGAGACGGGTTGTTACCAGGCCGGATCTGCTGATTTAAAAAAAAAAAACCTTTTGATTTTGTTTGTGAATTTGAAAAATAAACTGAGCTCCACGCTTGATTCCGTCGCCATGAACGGACTGTCGGTGAGTGAGCTGTGCTGCCTCTTCTGCTGCCCGCCCTGCCCCAGCCGGATAGCGGCCAAGCTGGCGTTCCTCCCCCCGGAGCCTACTTACACCGTCGTCCCCGAGCCGGAGCCCGTGGGCAGCACCAGCTCCCTGAGAGGAGGCACCGCGGGGCGATGGAAGCTGCATTTGACGGACCGGGCGGATTTCCAGTACGCCCAGCGGGAGCTGGACACCATCGAGGTGTTTCTAACCAAGAGTGGCCGGGGGAACCGGGTCGGCTGCATGTATATCCGGTGTGTGCCCGGAGCCAGGTGAGTGGCAGGCTGTGGATGGGGCTGGGAGCTGAGCCCTCTTTGCAGAGCAGGGCACAACCGCAGGTGTTGACTGCTGCTGGTTATAGCGTTTCCAACTCAGTTGGACCAGGGGTCCTGCAGATCCTCTGTCTGGAACACTTTGTAGGCAGCGTGCCATTCTGTGCCAATGCAGCTCCGACATGGCGCCACTTCCTGACCTGCAGCGACCCTGTGCCAAATCTGGCACCTTCCCAAGCGAGATGCCCAGTCACAGAGATTTGGAGATGCCCTGGCGAATGCTCACTGGGGGTTGGCTCTCAAAACCTGTTTTGCTCATAACTTGAAGTGGGGATGGAATTAAACAAAAAGATCGAAGGAGGGGGAGGTAGGAAAAAGCACAGAGCTTGGGGCACGGATCCTGTTTTCCATTTCCAGCCCTGCTGCTGACCCGGACTCCTGGCTTCCGTCCCCAGCGCTGCTGCTGACCCGGACTCCTGGCTTCCGTCCCCAGCCCTGCTGCTGACCCGGACTCCTGGGTTCCATTTTCAGCCCTGCTGCTGACCTTGAGCAAATTGCTTCCCCTGCTCTGTGACTCAGTTTCCCCCATCTGTAGAATGAGGGAAATGATGCTATACCGGGGGGAGGGGGGATTGTTCTGCCTACTTAGCTGATTGTTGTGAAGTACTGTAAGATCCGCCAGTGGATGCTGCTGGCGCAGGGCAGAAGGTTATTGACTAATAATGCCGAGGCTGAATCAGGCGAATGGGTGAGTTGTGCTGCGCCAGGGGTGTCCAGGCTCCTGTGGGGGCCCTACCCCTTTGCCGGAGACATTCACAGCTCGTTTGGGGGCCCTGGAGGCCAATTCCAGGCTCCCAAGGATGGGTTGCAAGGCAAGGCCTTGTTGCCCACTTCTGATTGGCCGGGTTTTCCCTCACCTGAGCGTAGGGGACTGGCCTCCGGCTTGCTGGCCCCTTGCTTCAGGTGGCAGAGCTGGGGGCAGGGAGGGGCGGAGCAAGTGGTAGCTTTATTTATGGACTGTGGCCCAGCGCTGGGTCCTTTCTCTGTCCCTGTCCCCACCCGATCTTCAGCTCCACTCCCCTGCCCCACTTAGCGGGCTGGGCTCATTAGTCTCGTTAGCTGAGTCCGGGGTTTCTAGGCCCTGACTCTCACCTGGAGCCCCAGCTGCTCTCCTGAGCTAGGAGTCTCAGTGGCATCGCATCCCCTCCCCCCAGCCCTCTGTGCCCCTCATGCCATGATTTGCAAGCCCCACCTACCCAGGCATCTGCCCGGGTGTCTCTTCCTCCCATTGTCACCCTACTGCCACAGATCAGCCCATGAGCTGCTCGGGTTTCAAAAGTGCATGTCCCCAATCCAGCAGTCACGTCTCCCTCCCTTCCACGGTGCCCTACTCCTTCCCACTGCCGTCGGGGTGCCCAGATTGAGCCTTGAGAAACCAAAGCAGGGTCCCTCAGAGGCGCTGAGCTGGGATCAGAGCTGTGGTGCGACGGGCAGTGAGAAGACCCTTTCTGCTGGCAGCGGGGAGCATATAAGGAGGCCAATGAGCGCCACAGAATGTCGGTGTCAATTAACCCCTTCCCTTCCCTCCCCAGGCCCACCCACCGCCCACAGAGAGCGCACAGCCTTTCCCTAGCCCTGATGAAGGGCTGGGGTTGCCTTCTCCTCAAGGCAGGCGTCTTTTCAGTACCTCTCCATCCGCTGTGTATGCAGGGGTGGGTCTCAGCCCAGTGGTTGGTTGGTGTCCACAATGGAAGAGCCACCCTTCGACGCCCTTGCCGACCATGCAGCAGTCAGGCCAAGTGCCGGCCAAGTGCGATCCCAGTGCCAGCCCTTCCCAAGTCAGTCCAGGCCCATGGCTGGCGTGGGCTATGGATGTACTGCACAGAGGGGCCGTTGCTCTCCAGCACCGCTGACTGCATGCTCCGTGTTTGTTCCAGCCAATGCTTCCCAACCTGGTCTGTCTCGGGGTCCCGCCCCCTCTAAGTCAGGATTCCCCTCCCACATAGCAATATGGGGCAGGCAGGGGTAATGTGACCCTCGGGATGAGAACTCACAACTCACCATCTCCAGGTGCCCAGCCTGAGACTGCTGGGGAGTGCTGGGCGCCCAGGACCCCAGCTGGTGTCATTGGGCTCTGCTGATGCTCACCATCTCTGAAAACGACACCCGTGGGCTGATGTCCTGGCCCTGCAAAAGTGGGAGTTTTGCCATTGACTTCAATCGAGCCGGGATTTAGATTCATAGAGTTTAAGGCCAGTAGGGACCATTAGAACATCTTCTCTGACCTCATGTGTATCACAGGCCAGAGAATTGCACCCAGTATTGAGCCAAATCACTTGTGTTTGGCTAAAGCAGTGGTTTTCAGCCTGGGGTCCACAGGCCCCGGGAGATCCGCAGACTACGGGGGTCTGCATGTCCATTTGAAATACTTTAGGGGCCTGCAACTGAAAAAAGGTTGAAAACCCCTGGGCTAAAGCATCTTGCAGAAGGGCATTGGGTCTAGATTTGAAGATATCCAGAGATGATGTCCACCTGGTAGCTTGCTCCAGGGGTTGATCACTAGGCTTCCCTAGGTGTCTGAAGTGGTGATAATAGGAGCCAACAGAATCAGGAGCTGCTTTGGCAAATTTGGGTCTAAAATGTTAGAGATTTTATTTCTAAATAGGAAAAAACAAACAAAAAACAAAGACGGGATTTAAAGTCACAAATATGATTTTATATATATATAAAATAAATATATTTTTTCCTACTTTGCCCCTTCTGTTTGATTTGGGATCATAGATTCAAGGCCAGTTGGGACCACTGTGGATCATCTAGTCTGACCTCGTGCATAATGTGCTGCCTCCAAATAATTCCTAGAGCAGGTCTTGTAAAAAAAAAACATCCAATCTTGGTTTGAAAACTCTCAGTGATGGAGAATCCACCATGACTCTTGGTAAATTGTTCCAGTTGTTAATTACGCTCACCGTTAAAAATATGCCACTTATGTCCAGTTGGCATGTGTCTAGCTTTAACTTCCAGCCATCGGATCGTGTTAGACCTTTCTCTGTAGATTGAAGAGCCCGTTATTATAGATTTGTTCCCTGTGAATAACATCTTAACACGTAGAGACCTAGGTCTTTGCTGTCAACCTGCCTTGCACGGCAGAATAGTCCCGAGATAGAGGGCGTCTCAAATACTTAACAACCTTCTACATGCCCAGGCTGGCAACTATTTGTCATGGACAAGTGAAATATCACTAGTTCCCCATCTGCCCCCCATGATTCTGTGCTATATAGGTTCTGATTCCTTACCCATCACTGTGGTATCTGAGTGCCTTTCTCCTGAGCGTGTTTATTCTGTGTATTACACAGGAGCATCTAGCGGCACCGTTGTGCTCAATGCAGTTGATTTTGTGCCTGGGCTGGTATGTTTTGCTAGCCTGCGTGGGGCTGAAATTGTGCCAGTCTTCTCCGAGGCTCCCTGCTGCCCCCGTAGGCTGGAGTGGGACTTGCCTGGCCCACTCCTAAACCTCTAACATTTGTGGCTGCACCTGGCAATGACAGCTGGGGAAGGGCAGACAAGGGAGCAGCACCGAGGCTACCTCATGTTGTAAGTGGCCTGCCCTGGAGGCTGCCGTTCATCCTGCCTGTGGTTAGGGCTTGCAGGGGCATGGCTGAGTTTGGGAGCCAGCAGCTGCTGCGTAAGCTGTCTGCACAGCCGAGAGCTTCGCAGCTGCCTTTGGAATTCCTGTGTCACTGCCTTTGTTCCTGATGGCTGACGTGCGGCGTGATGTCTGTTGCTTGGGCCACCTTGGGCACTGGGTCTCTCAAAATGGGTTGCTCTTTGGATCGGAGACGTCCAGACGTCAGTGACTCAGCAGGGGGCACTCCCCTCTCAGAGGCAGTGCTGCCTCACGCTGTGTGGGTGGAAGTGGGTCTTTCTGTCCATGTTAGACCTGGCTCCTGGTCCTGGTTGAATCCTTTCTCAGGTAGTTACCTTCTTCTGAAGCGAATCCTCCCTGCAGGGTATTGCACACTTCCTGTCCTAAATGATTACACAGCGTGCCAGTGCAGGGTTAAACAGCTGCCAGAGGTGGGTGCCTTTTAGTGGTGGCTGAAAAGGTCCCAATTGGTGTACAGTTCCTGCTTGTAATTAAACTTAATGAAAGGGCATTTGTGAAGGGCTTTGACAGCGTTAACAGCATGAGACTAAGGCCCCGTCTACGCCACTGTAGCCCTGTAGTGTAGATGTTTCCTAAAGCAATGGAAGTTAACCCAACTCTCTGAGCGGCAGTGGCTAGGTTGATGGAAAAATTCTTCTTCAAGTAGTGTCCCTGTGGCTGCTCCACTTCAGGTGCCTCTTGAGCCCTTGATCGGAGACTTTTCCACTAGCAGTGTCCATTTAGGCCATGCGTGCACCCTGTGCCTCCTCCTGCCGAACACCGAGGTCACATAGGGACGAGCGGGTGAACCGCCCTCAGTTCCTTCTCCAGCACCTTGGCCTGAGACAGAGCCCTAGCGTCCTCTTGGATCTCTCCTTGGTCCCAAGGGTGTTCTCCGAGGGTCTGGCGGTAGTGGCTGCTGATCCCCGACAGGAGGCAATCCTGGATTATCTGCAGGATTTGAAGAAATTGAGGTTATCACTTAACTCCGTTAAGGTCCATTTGGCTGCAATATCAGCCTTTCATCCAAATATAGAGGGATTTTCCATATTGGCTCTTCCTGTATCTAGATTTTTTATGGGTTTGGGGAATCTCTATCCCCAGACTAGAGAGACCTGACCCCAACCCGGGACCTCAATCTGGTACTCAGTTACTTTATGAAACATTTGAACTTATGGCAACCTGTTCTCTACTCCATTTATCTATGAAGACAGCCTTTTTAGGAGCCATCACAATGCCCGTATAGTTGAGGAGATTGGCACTTTGATGGCGGATCTCCCCTTTACAAGAATACGATTTCTTTACACCCATGCCCTAAATTCTTACCTAAGGTTCTCTCAGAGTTCCACCCCAACCAATCTATTCATATGTCATTGGTTTTCCAAGAGCCATAGACCTCTGTAGGAGTTCTGTTTTCATACCCTGGATGTTTGAAGAGCACTGGCCTTCTACTTGGATAGGACCGAGTGATTTCAGAGGTCCCCCAGGCCGTTCATCTCCTCCGCGGATATATCCAAGGGATCTGCGTTTGCTGCTCAGAGACTGTCGAAGTGGATAGCTGGATGTATTGTCACTTGTTAGGAGATCGCAAGCGTTCATCATCCTCAAAAGGTGACAGGACATTCTACCAAATCACAAGAAACATCCACAGCATTGCTTAAGAACATCCGATGTCTTGAGTTATGTAGGGCTACCACGTGGGCTTCAGTACATACATTTTCGAAGCACTACGCCTTGATACAGGCCATCAGATCTGATGGGGCTCAGGGTACAGAAGTACTATTTTCAGTTCTGGACTCAGTTCTGAAGCTTCCTCCTGCCTGTGGGGAAATCACTCAGAAGTCCCCTGAAGAGGAGCACTCATAGGGACACTATTTGAAGAAGAGATTACTCACCTTGTGCAGTGACTACAGTTCTTCGAGATGTGATATTGGCATAGAAAGTATGCTTATTAAGTTTGCAGATGATACCAAACTGGAAGGGATTGCAACTGCTTTGGAGGACAGGGTCAAAATTCAAAATGATCTGGACAAACTGGAGAAATGGTCTGAGGTAAACAGGATGAAGTTTAATAAAGACAAATGCAAAGTGTTCCACTTAGGAAGGAGCAATCAGTTTCACACATACAGAATGGCAAGAGACTGTCTAGGAAGGAGTATGGCAGAAAGGGATCTAGGGTTTATAGTAGACCATAAGCTACCTATGAGTCAACAGTGTGATGCTGTTGCAAAAAAGCAAACTTGATTCTGGGATGCATTAACAGGTGTGTTGTGAGCAAGACATGGGAAGTCAGTCTTCCACTCTACTCTGCACTGTTTAGGCCTCAACTGGAGTATTGTGTCCAGTTCTGAGCACCGCATTTCAAGAAAGATGTGGAGAAATTGAAGAGGGTCCAGAGAAGAGCAACAAGAATGATGAAAGGTCTAGAGAACATGACCTATGAAGGAAGGCTGAAAGAATTGGGTTTGTTTAGTTTGGAAAAGAGAAGACTGAGAGGGGACATGATAGCAGTTTTCAGGTATCTAAAAGGGTGTCATGAGGAAGGAGAAAACTTGTTCACCTTAGCCTCTAAGGACAGGACAAGAAGCAACGGGCTTAAACTGCAGCAAGGGAGATTTAGGTTGGACATTAGGAAAAAGTTCCTAACTGTCAGGGTGGTTAAACACTGGAATAAATTGCCTAGGGAGGTTGTGGAATCTCCATCTCTGGAGATATTTAAGAGTAGGTTAGATAAATGTCTATCCAGGATGGTCTAGACAGTATTTGGTCCTGCCATGAGGGCAGGGGACTGGACTCAGTGACCTCTCAGGGTCCCTTCCAGCCCTACAGTCTGTGAATCTATGTGTGTCCCTATGGGTGCTCCCCTACTTGTTCTCCTTCCCCTCTGCTTCAGACGGTTCTCTGCGGAGACGTTTGAGTGGAGAAGGCACGGAGGGCAGTTTGCCGACGTACCCCTGTATAGCCTCGGTGTCCAGCAGGAGGCGTTGAAGGGTACATGCGCGGGCTGAACGGGCATTGCTATCAGAAAATCTCCCATCAAGGGCACGAGAAGCGCACGCACATCTGAAGTGGAGCGCCCCTACGGACATACATCCTGAAGAACTGCAGTTACAGCTTAAGGGAAGTAACTGCTTCTTCAGTTGCGTACGCTGGGGGTTAGGTTGGCTGAACTACGGCACGAGAGCCTGAACTTTTCACCCCCCCCCCCCAAGTGATGTGACTAGGTCGATCTGAAATGTAAGCGTACAGCAGGGTCAGCAGAGAATGCCGGATGATACTAGAGAGGTTTTCTCAGCCTGAGTTTGGAAAGCCCATTACACAAGTAAGGTATATAGAGTATCCAGATGAGTGCTAATAAAGCCGACATCCCGTTTCCCACCATCATGCAACCAGTGTATACCACATGTCACAGGAGAAACTACAGCAGAACCTCCGAGTTCCAAACCCCTCAGGAAGGGAGGTTGTTCGTAACTCTGAAATGTTTGTAATTGAACATTTACAACTGGCCATTGACTTAATACAGCTTTGAAACTCTACTATGCAGAAGAAAAATGCTGCATTCCCTTTATTTTTTTAGTAGTTTCTGTTTAACACAGTACTGTACTGTATTTGCTTTTTTTTTGGTCTCTTCTGCTGCCTGATCGCGTACTTCCTGTTCCAAATGAGGTGTGTGGTTGGCTGGTCTGTTCGTAACTCTGAGGTTCTACTGTATGCTAGAAATGGATTTAGACATTTTAATGGGACTTATTTTTTGGTATTCCTCCACCTGTAAATTCCAGCGCCCGAGGCCTGCTCTGCATGCAGAAACTACAGTGATTTTAGCTAAACTAGATTCTGAATTTGGTAACAAACCAAATTAAGTTTTTCCCAAGAGGAGGCCCTCTTGAACATGCTTTAAGAGTGTCCACACCAGAGGGCTGTTTGATCTAAATTAATTTAGAAACCGTTTGACTTAAATTAGCCCAGTTACTGTTTGTCTAGATTAAAAGCCCTTTGCTACTATGACCAAGATTTTTAAAAACCACTCAGCTTTCCATTTAGGCTTTAGGACCTGACTTTAAATGCTGGGGGAGGCTGAGGGGGACAGAATTGAAGAGCTGAGCAAAGCAGAAATGGGAGGTTTTCGCGTAGTCCATTTCTGACGGTTTGAAGCTGTGGGAGAGGTCTGGGGCTGGATGCTGCTCTGGGGGCTGCACTCCCAACCAGGCCACCTGCTGCCTGGCCCCCTTCCCGTCCCGTCCCATCCTCCAGCACGGTTGGCGCCGATGGGCAGTTCAGGCTCTCCATGGCTGGCATGAGGTCACCCCGCCGTCTGTCAGAGACACCAGCTCTGGTCGGGGTTCCTTCCACCTTGCATCCAGGCCTAGAAGCCCCGGATTTTGGGATGTGTCACTGCACGTCTGTCCTGTGGGGCTGTCCTGCAGGCAGCGCTGTGACCCAGCGGCGGAGCAGGCAGGGCGAGGGGGGCCCGGGGTTGGCAAAGAGGAACTGGCTGCCCACGAGCATGATTTCTGCCTCCAAATGTGCCAGTCGTACCATTAGTGCCATAAAGAGCTGATCTAAGCACAGACCTGCCCCCATTTTGTTTTGCAGGCTCCTGGGTTTAGCGCACCGTTAGGACAGGCCGGGATTGCAGGGGATTTCTTTGCCTCTAAGCCGACCAAGTGTGTTAGCACGTGGTCCGGCTACAGATGCTGCCGGCCAAGCCTCTCTGCCTTGTCGATTTTGGCGGCCTCATAGACGCCGGCCCCATCTGGTTGCCAGGTGCTCGGTCTCTGATCTTCTCTCTGGCTGCTGGGATCCAGGGAGCGTGTGGCTCCCTGCCCCTCCCTTCCCCTGGGCTGTGGACTGCTCAGGAGCTGATTTTCCCTGGTGCATTTTGAAGATCTGCTCTCCCCTCGGAGTAAGGCCGAGTCACGTCCCCCGTCCTCGCTCTGAGCAGCATTCGCACTTTGAGGCTCACAACATGCCGAAGGGGAGGAGTGCCCCCCATCTTACAAAGGCACTGAAAGGACCCCGGAGCACAGCACTCCTAAGCACGGAACTGAAGTTAGCTCTGCCCCAGCGGAAAGAGAGACAAGGTGGGCAAGGTAATGCTTCTTATTGGACCAACTTCGTTGGTGAGAGAGAGGAGCTTTCCAGCCACACAGGGCTCTTCAGGGTTGGGAAAGGTCCTTCCAGCCTCCCAGCAAAATGCAAGGTGGGAACAGTTTGATTAGCATGTATTGTAAGTAAGGGGCCATTCAAGTCAGAGTTGTCCATTAACACCTCTGCAGTCATAAGACAAAAAGGGGGGGGTTAGCGGGTTACAGATCGTTGTCATAGCCATAAATCCAGTGTCTCTGCTGTTTGTGATTTTTAGTGTCTAGCAAAGTTATGCATTTAAGCTCCCAGGCTCATCTTTTGAAAGCATTGTGCAGGTTTCCTTTGAGGACTGGGACTGACAGGTCAGGTATAGAGTGATCGCTTTGTGAAAAGTGTCCACCTACAGAGTGATGGGGTGTGTTTGGCTTTTATCGTTTCCCTGTGTGAGCTCATTCGAAGTATAGTGATTGTTTGGTTTCACCCACACAGCTGTTATTGTGGCATTTAGTGTGCTGGAGGAGGCACACCACATGCTGTGGCAGGCAGGTGTAGGACCCGTGGATCTGGAAAAGTGTGTTGGGCTGGGGGGTGTTGATCATTGTAGCGGTGAAGATCTCTCTGCAGGTTTTGCATCTGTTGTTCTGGCTGGGTCTGGGGCCCCTTTGCGTTGGTGTGGGGAGCTTGCGTCTGATGGTCATCTTGAAGAGGTTAAGGGTTGAAGGCCAGAAATGGAGGTTCAGGAATTATTTCTTTCATGGGGGGTCCCCACTGAGTATGGGTTATAGTTGTTTGATGACACCCCGTTGGATTCCAGTGTCGGATGGTAGGTGAAAACTAGAGGTCTGCAGTTGGAGGGGGTTTATTTCTGACCTGAAGCAGGTTCTCTTGAGGTTTTGGGGTGGCCCGTTCCATAATGCGATCTACTTCTCTGCTGGCATGTCCTAGTTTGATGATGGCGGGTTTAAATGTGTTAAGGTGTGTATCCCGGACTTACCCCGTTGAGCATGTTCTGTGGTGTCTGAGTGCCTGGCTGCAGAGAACAGAGTTCTTGGCATGTTCGGGGTGGTTACTGGATCTGTGAAGGTAGGTGGGGAGATCCTGCGGTGTCTTATATATGGTTGTCTGTAGGGTTCCATTCTGGAAGCTGATCCTCGTGTCCAGGAAGTTGTCGCTAATGTGGGAATGTTCCCCGTAAAAGCTGTTTCCTCCTCCCCCACCTTGTCTCTCTGGTATCCTGGGACCCACACGGCTACAACTACACTGCAAACAACCGATGGGAAGAGTCACCCACTCCCCTCCCTCTAATGTGGAGGTTCTTAGCCCACCCCATGGCGTCAGCCCAGTGCGAACTCAGAAGGGAGAGCGCCACCTAGTGCCTGGTCACCACTTCCTTCAGAGCCCCCCCCAGGCGTGTCTTGCACTGGCCCTAGATGCCGCCCCCTGGGGCAGTGACAATGGGGTGGGGAAGGGGGCAGCGTCTGGGAGACGTCGCTGTTCATTTCAATGGAAGGTGGTTGCCCTCTCTGGGCACTGGATGGGCCCAGCCCCCTGCGCTCACGGGGTCTGTGCCGTCGGGGTGTGCAGCCTCCAGCCTCTTGCCCCCCCCACTAGAAGCATGCGGGGGGGCGGGGGGGCCTAGGAGAACGTTAGTTAGACTGAGCGAGGGGGGGCAGTGTTGAGCTGGCGGTTGGGGAGGGGGCTGGTGATGGGGAGGGGTTGAGTTCCATTCTGCTGGACTTACCTTTCCATCTCCCACCTCCTCCCTGTTCTCCTCTGGAATGACATTGGCACCGGCCCTCCCCTGCACCCTGGGCTCCTTTGCCCCCCCCGGCTCCTCCGTGCCCCCTGATCTCCCCTGCATCCTCTTCCCTCCCCAAACTCCCCTCCCCCATGCCCCCTCCTGTGGCTCCCCCTGCCCTTGGCTAGCGAGGTGCTGCTAGTGGCTCCCCAGCCCTGTGCTGGGTCCCTGTGGCAGCAGGACAGTTGGCGGGAGGCTGCGGTGTCCAGCAGTGCCCCAGGGCCTCTGGCCGCCTCTCCCTGTTTATTAACCCTCGGCTCTGCCCCGGCAGGTTCACGGTGCTCTTCTCCCATGGCAACGCCGTGGACCTGGGCCAGATGAGCAGCTTCTACATCGGCCTGGGCACCCGCATCAATTGCAACATCTTTTCCTACGACTACTCGGGCTACGGCGTGAGCACGGGGAAGCCCTCGGAGAAGAATCTCTACGCCGACATCGACGCGGCCTGGCAGGCCCTGAGAACGAGGTGAGCTCCCCCTGGAGCCGGCTAGCCTCCCCAGTGGCCCCACAGGCCCAAGACTGCTGTGGAGGGGGTCGTAAAGGGAAATGAATACAGGAAGATCTGGCCTTCCCGGAGTCCTTCTCAGGCAGTCAGTGCCTGGGGACCCCAGGCCTGGCATAATGGGGGCTATGGGTCGGGATTGAGGGGCATCAGCAGAGCTGTGGACAGGAAGGACCCCCACAGCCAAGATAGCAGGGGGCTGCAGGTCAGGACTGGGAGGTATTGGCAGAGCTGGGGGGATCCAAGGGCTGGCATAGCATGGGAGCTGTGGCTCAGGTTTGAGGGACATGTGCGGAGCTCAGGGCCAGAAGCACGTGGGAGAGGGAGAGCTGCAGGTTAGGGTTGAGAGAGGCACCGTGGCCCAGTGGATAGGCCTTCAGAGAGCCGAGTCCCACTCTGTGACTTTAGGCATGTCACCCCTCCGTGCCTCAGTTTCCCCCATGTAAAACAGGGAGAACGATACCCACCTGTCTCGTAGGAGATGCGATGACGGGTTTTGCTTATTGTGCATCAAGTTCTTTGAGAGCCTCAGATCAGGTCACGTGCTAGAGCAGGGCCAAGGGTTATTTATGATCTGGACGACTGTTACCTGGTGGGATGGATTTTTGCTCCTTTGGGGCAGCTGTAGGGTGAGATTTCTGGGGCTTGCAGTCGTGTGCGCAGTATCGGAGAGCAGCTTTCCCTGCGGTCGCAGAGCCGCTCTGCGGGGAGCCAGAGAGCACAGACGTGTCACTGATATAATGGGGAGTGATAGGAGGGAACCCACTACACACCTTTGTGAGCCTGGAAAAAAGGTTCAGGTTTCAAAGCCTGAGCGTTGGGCTAAAAATGGGGGAGTATTTTGAGGGGGATGGGCAGATTTCTCAGCTATTTACAGAGGAGAGACAGCCTTTTGGCTTAAATCTCAGAGAGCTAGGACTCCTGGGTTCTCTTTCTGTCTCTGCCATCGACTCAGTGGATCATGTCACTTCCACCTTGCGATGCCTCTGTTTCCCCATGTGTTCAACGGGGAGGACCCAGGCTTGCTCTGCTGGGATGAACTGTCCAGTGTTGCTGGGAAATCTCATGTTTCTATGGAGTCTCACCAGGCTCCATCTTCTCACCCTGCAACATGAAACTGTCAGGCGATCTGGCAAAGCAACGCTGGCTGCAGCATGCGGCCGCCACCTGGCTCTGCCCCTCCACCAGCAAGGAGCCCCATCTCCCAGGTCTCTAGGTCAGCCTAGATCTGCACCAGCGTGAAAGGCAAGTGGCTGAGGCAGAGGGCAGACAATGCAGAGTGAGGAGAGCTCTCCTAATCCCAGCATCCCCCGACTCAGGCTACAGGGGGGTTGTTGGATGCTCAATATGGGAGTGCATGTGTGATGCTCCCTCTCCGTGCCCAAGCCACAGCTGGTACAAGGAGAGCTGGGGAAATGTTCCCGCCAAAACTTTTTTCAGCAAAAGAGGCAGATTTGGGTTGACCAAAACATTTTGCGAATTCACTTTGAGTTCTGCAAATTGTTTTGGTCAGAAAAAAATGTCTCAATCCCCCTCCCCCCCTCCAAAATCCGAAGAAGCAGCAATGTTTTATTATGACGTTTTTGAAACTGAATCTCATTTTACGATTGAGAATGAGTTTTAATTGTTCTTAAAAAATGAAAAAACGGGGGTGTGGGAGAGGATGGAGGATGACGAAGCTCAACATCAAAAAGACTTGACTAATTATTTTGACTCTGCGAGTTGCTGAAGACATCAGAATGGTTTGGGTTTGAGGCGACCCGCAGCAATTTTTCCCCAGTGTTTTACAGCTAGCCAGCGACCCCCAAACTCCATTTCTCTCCCAGCTCTAGATCTGAGTCTGTTCCAGCCCCAGCTGGGAGAATTGCTCAGGCGGTAGCAGCCCTGGCACGCTTTTAGCTCTGGAAGTCCCCGGTTTGCCCCCCGGTGCATTGGCCGAGATGGCAGCTGTCACAGCCAGATGTGGCCACAGGGACATCCAAGACATCAAGCAGCCACTGCTGCAGCTCGCTAGGGCAGCCGCGTGCCCGGAGGAGGCCCAGCTGGCATAGAAGGCAGCAGTGTAGTGGCTCTGCATTTCAGGTGGCTGGGAGCCCGTCACTCCTGATGAGATACAGACAGCCCAGCTCGAGGTCGCTGCAGAGAGTGCCGTGGGGGCGGGGAGGGCCAGGAAAGCCCCGTGGCCTGCGCTGTGGAAAACAGGAAACCTCGCTGGGCGAGACAGCCGCTCGGAAGGGGCTCGCAGGGGAGGCTGCTGGTGGGGTGGGGACAGGGCTGAGCTAAAGCACAGGGCGGCGGGGGTGGGCAGGCTACGGGGGAACCGTGGGGACGGAGCCTTCCCCTTGGGGTGGCCAGTGTGACTGTGGTCCAGGGCTGGTGGGTCCCAGTAGGGTGACCACATGAACCGATTTTATAGGGACAGTCCTGATCTTTGGGTCTTTTTCTTATATAGGCTCCTCTTACCCCACACTCCCTGTCCAAAATTTTCACACTTGCTGTTTGGTCACCCTAGTCCCAGCTCAGCTTCCAGGGGGCAGGGCCAGTGGCCATAGTGGCTTTAACTGGCCTCAGCGAGGAGGCCAAGGGCTGCCCGGGCCCCAGAGGCTGAACCCCTCCTTCCTGGGCAGGGTATGATCAGGGACAGGGGCAGCATCAGGCATGGGGAAAGCTCACGCCCCAGGCAGCCAGGACTGCAGCTGGAAGGACAGTGTGAGTGGCGCTCAGCTGGTGGAGGGCAGGGCACCTCCTGTGTCTCCCCAGCACCTCTTGCAGGTGGTTTAACAAGCAGGCTCTGGAGGGCGTTCCCATCCCACTCCCAGTGCAGGCTGGCAGCTCTCCATGGGAGCACGTGGGGAGCAGGGGCAGGTGAGCGGGATGCTGGGGGACAGGTGGCAAAAAGAAGCATCCTGGAGAACCAGCCATGGTACATGAGCCCTGCTGACTTGGCATGAAGGGACGGGCCTGGATGCTTTCTCCTGTCACGCACCGATCAGCGCCAAGGGGGGCTACGTGGATTGGATGCTGGGGGCTTGCAGAAGTGAGGCTGGGAGTCTCTGAGGCTGCTCTGGAAGGTGCCCAGCAAGGGGCTGTGGGGAGGTTTGTGCCCCTTTTGATACAGTAGGAAAAGGGCCTGGAAGGTTTGTTCTGCCTGGTTTGGGGTCTGGCGGGGGTGGCAGGTCTGGTTTAGCTGGAGAACTCCTGGGGTGACTCTGAGATGTGCAGCGGGAGTTTTGAACTGGTTGGGCAGAATTGCTGAATCTTCTTTCCAGGGAGTGTTTCTCCTACAGGAAATAAGGTGATAAGGGAAGTGGTGGAAACAGCCTGAGTAGAAGTCCCTGGGCACAGGCTGCCCGTGGCTAACCCTGTTGATTCTGCTGTTGCTCAGTGTCTAACCAGGCCAGGACCCCTGAGTTCCCAATGTAACAAAGCACACAAGGGAACAAATAAAGCTTCAGACCTTTTCTGCTTGTCGTTAGAGGATGCCACACTCCCCTCCAGATTCCCTTTATTACTAGTTGTATTAGAGCCCAGCTAAACCTGGGCCCATTGTCCCGGGTGCAGCACAGACACGGAGTGAGATAGTCCTAGCCCCAGAGCACTCACGGCCTAGCTAGACAACAGAGACAAAGGGCAGGAAGGGAAACTGAGGCACAGGGTAGGGACTTGCCCATGGCCATTCAGTGGCAGCACTAGGAACAGAACCCAGCTCTTCTGAGTCCCAAGCTGCTGTGCTACCACTCGGCTACACTCGTGCTACTCAGCAGGGAGGCGGGTTCCTCCTGTGGTCTTTGGAGGAGGCCGCCTGTCCCTCCCCTGGTGGCCTAGTGCCTGTTCAGAGAGCAGCCTGCACTGCGGCCGGGGTGTCACAGCCCCAGGCCCTGTCATCCGGGCAGTCACAGGCAGGGGCCGGCGTCTCTGCAGAGGGGGAAGCAGGAGGGAGAGGCCGGAGGCCGCGATTTATATGGTGGCGCTAGACAGTCCCAGCCCACCCAGCAGCTCTGCCCTGGGGTGACTCATATCCCGGCACCGTGGGGAGCCTTCCGGTTTGGGAGAAGGCAGGACGTGGGCTGGGCTCCGTTAAAAGAGAGAAGCCACAGAGTGGGGCTGGGCACTCAGCAACAGGAGCCAACTTCCCTCTCCAGGTTCCAGCTCTGCCCCAGGGCAGAAATGACTGGAAGCCTCCTGGCACACAGCACTTTAGCAGGTTGGTCTGTGGCCCAGTCAAGGCTCCCAGCCCTGAGTGGGGCTCGCTGGCCAGTCCCTCAGTACCAGTATCCCTCTCCAGAGCAGGCTGCACTGGCACCGAGAAAACCAACTGGCAATTCAGTTGTATTTCACCCAGAGGGAAGGCTCCAAACTCGGGGGAAAGACCAAGCCCCCTGTGCTGACCGGGCCTCAGTGATCCAACCGGAGAGGTGTGTCCTTCTGGAGCAGAGGACATCGGGGGAGGTAGTTTGCCTGGTTGTTGCCCAGGCTGCGGGTAAACAGAAGCCTCTATCCCCACGGCTGCCAACGTGGCATCTTTCCCCAGCACTGAACGCCCCGGGGAAATGAACACTGGAGTCGCTGACGTTGCTAATTGCTCAGCGTCTGCCTGGGTCCCGCGTGCGGCCCTGCCTCTGCCCTCGGCATTGTGCAGAAGTAGGTCACTGCCAGGCAGGTGACCAGTCCTCGTCCTACAGGGCTCGTAATCCAGAGAATCCCTGCGGCTTGGAGCAGACCATGGGGCTGGCGTGTTGCTGCAGCCGTCTGCTGGCGGGGAGGGCTGGGAGCCTGGGGTTGGCTAGCTCGGAGGCTGACTTCGACAGTTCCAGCTGCAGGGCCAGCCCCCCGCCTGGGCCTGCCCAATGTCTTGCTTAAAATCCTGGGTGGGACAAGGAGCCCCCCACACCTGGTGGCTCGTCCCAGCCATCCATGGCCCCTGCCTCTCCTGCACCCAACAGTCCCTCTGCTGGCTCCTGGCTGGGCCGCCCTCCCGTCCATGGCCCTCCCTGCCTTGCTGCTGCCTCTGCTCCGACTCCCAACACTTCCCCCCACCCCCGCACCCTCAGCACCTCCCTGGGCCCATGCCCCCAGCTGGAGCAGCCATCCCCTCCTCTGCCCACTTCCCCCTCCGTCCTCCCCAGCTTTCCCTGCCCTACATCAGCCCCACAAGCCTGCACGGGCAAAGGGTGTGTACGGGACTCAGTCATGTTCACTGTGGGGAATGAGCCAGGGCAGCTCAGCCCCAAGGATCTTAGCGTGCCCAGGACTGAGTGGGGAGGCACCTCAGGCTGGTCTGATTGAATCGGGGGGCGAGGGGGGAGCCAGCTACCTGTGGAAGGGGCGGGGCCCGAAACCCAGAGGGAATAAGCCAGTCACCATGGCAGTCTCTGCGGTGCCTGCGTGTATGTTGGCCTGGCGATGGGTGTTTGTTTCAGTTGTGCCCTGAGCTCCGTTGCAGCGGCCAGGAGGAGGGGGATCAGGGCCGAGGGTGGGGGGCCTGTGTGTTGGGGGCTGGCCCCCTCCCCCCCCCCTCGCTAGGAGGCAAATCAGTGCCACAAGCTTGAGTGCAGGGTTCGGTTCCCTGCTGCGGCTCCCAGGGGGAGTGCAGAGCCACACCCAGCAACACCTCCTTGGGAAGGATGGAAACAGGCTGCTGCGTGGCTGGGAGTCCGGGGTACAAGGCTATGAGAGCATGGGGGAGTCACTCAGTCTCTGTGGTTGGGGGTGGTTAACCTGCCTTTTGCCGAGGTGGCCTACAGGGAGATAGCCAGCTCGGGCAGCCCTTTGCATTGCCCTGTACTGGGGTCCCTGATGGGCAGGGGGGAATCCCGCCAACTATTGTCCTCTGCCCAAGGACCCCCACTCTCAGGGAGTCATAGGATCTGGGCCTATGGGACCTTCTCCTGGCCTGGGCGAGACAGTTCCTTGTTCACCATCAGCCTGTGGTTTCGGGGCTGCAGGGAGAATGTCTCCCCCAGTTGGACAGCGCCTGGGAATTAACCCCCCAGATTTCCTTCCTGCCCAGGTACGGGATCAGCCCAGAGAACATCATCCTGTATGGGCAGAGCATCGGCACGGTGCCCACCGTGGACCTGGCCTCCCGCTACGAGTGTGCCGCCGTGGTGCTCCACTCGCCCCTCACCTCGGGCATGAGGGTTGCCTTCCCCGACACTAAGAAGACGTACTGCTTCGACGCCTTCCCCAAGTGAGTGTTTCCTCCACCCTGCCCCTCCCCAGCTGGGGAGTGAGCTCAGCTCGAGCTGCCAGGGGACGATGGCCCAGTGTCCACATGGGCTCCAACTGCAGCTGGCCCTTGGAGGGGTGTGGGGCAGCACAAGGGATTGTAGGTAAAAGGTGAGCCTTGGGGCTGCTTTCTGTGTGGCTGTGACACCTGCTTATCCCCTGGGAGGTGCCCGTCTCCGCAGGTGTGCATGGATGTCCATCGGTCCCAGATGGCAGGTTGCAGACAACCTGTTAAAGAACCTAGGTCTGAAAATTGGTGCCCCTCTGGCTGCCAGCCGCCCCTCTGGAAATTCAGACACCCCTGGAAGGGGGAGGGGAGGCACCGGTTTAATCCCACCCTCCCCCATTCTCATGCTGCTGCCACGTCTGCTGGGCACCAGAGCCAGCCTGGGGACCGAAGGCAGATTCTCCTCTAGAAGTGGCAACGGGTCCCCCCAAACAGTGAGATCCCGGGATGCCTGCACCGCGCTACTTTGTACCCTCAGCACCCCGCTTGCATTGGAACCACAGCCTGGGGCCCTCGACCCGCCTTGCAGACATTAGTTGCCCAAGTGGGCGTGGGAGGTTTTTCCTGCTTTGTGCAGCATCAGCAGAATGGGTTGTTATGTTCCGGGCAGCGCCCCTGTGTAATCACAGTGACAGCCGTGGCCTAGTTTGTACGTCTACACTGCAGTAAAACACTGGCCCTGGTCCACTGACTCAGGCTGTGGGTCTGTAAAATTGTGGAGTAGATGTTCGGGCTGGAAGCTGAGCTCTGAGACCCCGCAAAGGGGAGAGGGTCCCAGCGTTCCAGCTGGGGCCAGAATATCTACTGCAATTTGATGGCTCTGCGAGCCCAAGTCAGCTGACCCAGGCCAGCCACGGGTATTCTATAGCCGTGTACACATAATGGTCAGTTACAGGCAACGTCAATCACAGACTCATGGAAGTGTCGGGCTGGAAGGGACCCGGGAAGGTTGTCTAGTCCAGCCACCGGGGCTGAGCCAGGACTAAGTAAATCTAGACAGGTTTTTGTCCAACCTATTCTTAAAACCCTCCAGGAACAGGGATATATCGAAAGGAAAATCCCTGGGGAACTGTGCCAAGAGAGGTGATGGATCCTCCATCACTTGGAATCTCTAACTGGTGATCAGTCGGCTCTTTCTAAAGGATGCGCTCAGGTTGTCCGAGTTCTGAGCCCATTGCAGGAAGCACTGGGGGAAATCCTCTGACCCGTGCATGCAGGAGGTCAGAGCAGATGACCACACCAGTCTCTTCTGGCCTTGGAATCTAGGAGTTGACAGCGCTGGCTTGGAGAAGCCCCCTGTTTTCCCTTGTAGTCAGAGCATGGCAGAGCCAGAGTCCCTGGGGTTCGTCTTCGCTGCAGAAGAGGTGCGTTCTGAACTCAGGTCAGCGAACCAGGTGAAAACAGTAGTGAGGGCGTGGCAGCTTGGCTTTGGACTGGGCTGAGCAGATGCAGATGGAGCCCAGGCTGAATCTTGAGCTGTCAGCCTGAGCTGCCATGTGCTATTTCAACCCGAGTTCAGAACACACCTCTTTGGCAGTGAAGACGTACCCTGATGGCCAGTCCATGTGGAGCCCTAGCCCCAGGTTTCCTGGCACTCCTAGCAAGCCCATTATTGTGGGCTAACACTGGTCTGTGGGGTGTTAGAGGATACACAGCCCCTGTTGTGAGGGGTTTACAGTCTAGCTGAGAATGGTGTGGGGGGGGGAGCCAGAGTGGGGTTTGCTGTGAGTCCTTACTGTAATTCCTCAGGCCCTCCACCCCAACAAATTGTGCACCAGGCTATGAGCTAGTAGGTTGCTTCTCCTCCTCCACCCCAGAGGTGGCTGCATTTCAGTGATGGGGTCTGGACTGCAGCCTGTTCTGGGGCGCCCCTGGTGACAGGAGGTGCTTGATGCAGGGCAGCGTTTGCTCAGGGGGTTGTTTGCTTCTCTCCTCCCTGCAGCATCGAGAAGGTGTCCAAGATCACTTCACCCGTCCTCATCATCCACGGTACCGAAGATGAGGTCATCGACTTCTCGCACGGCCTGGCGCTGTACGAGCGCTGCCCCAAGGCCGTGGAGCCCCTGTGGGTGGAGGGGGCTGGCCACAATGACATTGAACTGTACAGCCAGTACCTCGAGCGCCTGCGGAAGTTCATCTCCCAGGAGCTGGCCAGCCAACGCAACTGAGCCCCAGCTGCCATCCCGGACTCTGACCCGGAGGAGGGATCAGGCCATGCTGCCCCCATGGAGGTGTAACAAACTTGGGCGGCCCCAGCTCCAGCCCACACTGAGGTTGGCGAGCTGGTGGGAAGTGGCCAGTCCTCAAATGTACGTTGTGTTTCAAGGCACGGTGCTCCCGGCTTGGGTTACCCTCCGCCTCCCAGCCACACACTACAGATGGGACATGCTGGGTGGATCCCATTTCAACCTGGGCAGCCCCAGCTAGAGGAGTCCCCATGCAGTGGGGAGGAGACCGGCTTCACCTTCCCGACTCCTGCTCCGAGTGCTGAGGCCACTTTCGATCCGTCTCCGGAGCTTGCCGTGGGTTCTGTCACCCCATCCCACTGCAAACAGCTCGGGAGCCATCTTATTCCTTTTCCCATCATGCAGCTGTTCGGACATTAGCAATGAGATGGCTTGGAGTCCTGGCCTGGCTGCAGATTTGAGGGGGTTAATTATCCCTGCAGAGCCCCATGCCTTTTCCTATCTGGGATCTGATCACTGCATGATTCACCCCCCATCTGCCTTACCCAATTCAGTAGCATCAGAATGGAGGAGCAGGGCTCTCTGGCCCTGAGCAAAGCTTCTCTTGGATCGAACACCAGTGAGAACCGGGAGGGCAGGGATGGAGGGAACCGAGCGGCATTTGATCTCCCTGCTGGGAAGGAATGGCCCTGCCGTGTAGTCCCTGCTCTCTGAAAGGGGTTGGGCAGGCGTGGCTAGGAGACGTGCGCTGTCCCCGATCTCCGGCATCCGGCCTGTTTTCTCTTTCCACAGGACTCCCCTATATTTGGGGCACCCCCTTTCTTTACTCCAAATATCTACAGACAGATCCCTCACGTCACACTGGAAGCAGGGAAAAGAAGAATAAAGATTTAAGATGTAAAATTTTACAAGACTTCTCACCAGGTGCCCATCTGAGCTTTTTTTACATCTCGAGGGGTCCGAGAACGGTGGTTTTAGAGCCCAGCACAAGGGGCGATTTATGGCGCTTTGCATCGTGATTTGTTGTGCCAGAGGCCTGATTTCCCCCTTCCTCTCGAGCTCACAACTGCAGGCCTGTGAGCACAGTACGAGTTCACCAGCAGGGCAGCCACCCTCCCCCCCCCCGCTTCTCCCCCCCCCCCCCCACACACTCATGCCCTCCTCTCTGAGGTGGATGGAAGCCACTGGGGCATCCCCCCTTTGCCTTCTCCATTCTGGGCTGTGCTACCAGGGCAAAGGGGCATAGGAGCTTTATGCCACTTCTGTTGCCCTCCGCATGCTGGGACTGAACCTGCCCCCAGGCTAAGTCAGAGCAGCCCTGGGCTGCTCAAAATCTCTGGCAATCTGTGCTCCAATTTCTGGCTTCCCTCCCTGCAGTAGCCAAGCCCCTCACGATCACTAACATATTTATCCTAAGCCCCCCAGGAGACAGAGCAGGGCTTTTATCCCCATGTTACAGAGGGGAAACTGAGGCACCAAGAGACTATCTCGGGCTGATTGTAGTGGGAGTTCAGCAAAGATCCCCCAGCGAGTGTGTAGCCAAGCAGGGAAATGAACCAGCTAGCACCCCAGCCTGGCCTCTCCCCAGAAGGGTGGGCCAGTGCAGAATCTCTGATACCGTGTGCTCTGGGGCTTGTGAAGCAGGCACTGTGTGGCTGCTTATGGCAGCTCTGTGCTGGGCTCGTGCTAGGGAATTCACCTCCAGAGCCTTGCAACATAACGGCCCCTCTGTGCCCCCAGAGCAGCGTAGGGGGACCGGAGGGAGCAGACTGGCCTGAGGGGTGGAAATTATCCCAGTTTAGAATGTGTCCCCCTGACCTAGACTCCCCCCTTTGCCCCATTTATTAGAGTCCACAACAGAATCTCTGCCCCAGGTGAGTTCCTGATGTGCTGCATGGAAGGCTTGGAGCCTCTCCAGAGCTCTCTGGCTGTGCTGGCGTTTTCTCCCCATTGCTGGGCACGGGGCTGGCGTGAAGCAGTCACCGGCCCTTCGGGCCCGGTCGCATTCCTGCAGGTGAGAACCAGTGCAAGAGGAGCAAAGACAGACCAGGCCTCAGCCCCTCAATTCTGCCCTCATGTGCATCCTCCTAGCCACAGGGCTGAGTTTTAACCTCAAAGGCAGCCAGTACTGCACAGAAAACTAGCGGGGTGAATGTGGCACTCAGGAGAACGAGGGATTAGTCAAGCTGGTGGGAGCTAAGCCGGGAGGGCTGGTGTTCTGCAAGCGTTCTCCACACAGCTTTGCTGGTGCCCCTGTCCTGATCTGCACCCCCTGCTCTGCTAGGCCTGGGGTCTCCCCCACCCCAGCTCTGCCGGTGCCCCACAGCCCCAGGCTCCCCCTACCAGCTCTTCTGATGACCAGCAACCTTGATGGGGCAGGGGGCGGGTCAGTGCGACAGGACTGACATCTGTGCAGACATGCTGGGAGCTGGCACATCCCGCCCTGCAGGAGGGGGAGCTTGTAAAGGGGACCCAGAGCAGAGGAGGGGGGCTGGGAGAGGTGGGGGAAGGGAGGGAGACAAGCCAAACTAACAGCCAGCGAAAGCCTTGTGCCCCAGGTGCCCTGGCGCCTGGCTCTGTCTGGTGGCTCTGAGTCCCGACAGCGCTAGGGGTGGCAGGAGGGATGGGGCCTTCCTCTGTCTGGGGCAGCATGTGGGGGAGAGACATGTCCACCGCACACCCCTGCATTCACCCTCACCACAGGGTCACACCTGTCCCCCTATGTGCATACTCCCCACGTGCACTCATACGTATACCTCCCTGTGTTCACGCTCACCCGTGTGCACACTTACATTTGCACACATGGGAGTACACACCCACCTCCACTCCCAGCCATAATTATAAGAGCCCACGTCCCCCCCCATGTGCCCCCCCATGCATGCACACACATGTGTACTCACACCCACGGCCATGTACGTGCACACCCAGGAGCACTCTGAGGGAGGGGCTGGAAGCCCCAAGCCCTGAGACTGGTCAAAGCAACCACAGATAGTGACCCAGGCCCTAAGGTCTGGCCCAGCCTTTGCCAGCTGCAGCAGCCCTGATTGCTAGGCTGAGGGCTGCTGTTAACCCCACGCCTGGGGGAGGAGAAGAAACCTGATGTGTGTGGGGTGGGTTTTGAAATGGACCCACCCGGTTCTCTGGAATCACCCATCTCCTGCCTTCCTGGCTGGCCTGCAAGGAGCCCCTGCCCGTCTGCAGCCCCCGCTCCTGGGAACAATAATCTGCAGCGCCAGGGAAGCTGGGAACAAACTGTCTCTTCGAATCAGGCTGTGGGTGACTCCGCCTGGCCTGGCCCCTCTGTGCATCCCCGGCCCCTTTGCTTATGGCGGCGGGGCCAGCCAATGGGGGCTGACTGTGCCCCCCCTGCACCCCTCAGGATGTGGGCCGTGGGGGGAGCATCAGAGACCTGGCGCTGGGGTGTTGGACACCAGCTTCTCTCACCCACTGGCAGGGCTGGAGCTCAAGGGGGGGTGGGGGAATTGGGGTTGCGGCCTGGCATGAGAAATGATCCGACTCCCCGCCCCGCCTGGCAAGGGTGCCCGTGTGTCCCTGCTCATATCACAGTCGTCCATCCCCTCTCCTCCCCCCACCCCCTGCACTGGGCAGGTCAGCCCCTACTGGTGCACTCAGTGGCCCCGTAGCCTGGGATGCACTGGAGGGGCTCGGGGCGGACTGGGACGGGTCGCATGCAGGGCTGGGAGAGGGTGCGGGGGCTAGTTTGCGGAAGGGCCCAAGCCTGAGCTCCAGGAGAGCTAATCAGACCCGCTCGGGGGTGCTGCTCTAACCCACCGCACCAAGCCCCAGCTGGGCTCCCTCGTCCCAGGCACAGTCTGGCTGCTGCCATGCGGCCCATTTGCCCGTCCTTCTCCAAGCAGCCCTGTTCCAGCACTGCCTGCTCCCCTCCCCAAGGCTGGTCTCAGAGTCCTGGTTCCCCCTGCTCCCCGAGTCTGTGATTCCTTGTTGCCCTGCACGTCCCCTCCAAGGCCCGTGGCCTGCTGCAGGGTCAGGTGACGCGCGCTAATCTCCTTAGGGGTCTGGCGGGGCTCCGGGGCAGTCATGTGCATGGGCCACGCCACGGCTCGGCTGCCCAGTCTCAGCTGGGAAGACTCAAAGGAGCTCATTGTTCAGGCCGGGAGGAGAAACTGAGGTGGCAACAGCAGCAGGAGGCCGAAAACACCAGCCCGGGGCCTCCATCCCAGCCCCAGGGTTGCCCCGTGGACAAGGCAACCCCCCTGTCTGGCCATTCGGCTCTGGGCTGCTGCCATGGAGGGGCAGGCAGAGGCACTGCCAGTCAGCGTGGGCTGCCCCATTCTCTTGCCTGGCCCTGCAACCTGGCCTGGGCCCCTTCAATGCTCTGCTCGCTCTCACTGCGCCTCTCGCAGCCTTCCGGGCTCCTACGATGCCCCAGGATGCTCGCCCTGCCCTGCTCCCCACGGTATCCACCCTCGGTGTCTCTCCCCAGCTTCTGGGTGTGCCTGCGGGTGGAGCCGGAGCCTGCCATCAGGAGCTCCCTGCATGTGGATGGGCTAGTACGACACACCCTCTGTCGTAGCAGAGCCATGTACTGATTAGAGCTGGGGACTGGGGCGTCCGGACTCCTGGGTTCTCTTCCCAGCTCTTGGAGGGGAGTAGGGTCTAGTAGTTAGGGCGGGGGGGTGGAGGGGTGCTAGGAGTCAGGACTCCTGGGTTTTGTTACCAGCTCTTGGAGGGGAGTGGGGGGTCAAGTGGTTAGAGCAGGGGTGGGGTGTCTGGGTGTACAGGAGAGGGGGCCTGGAATTAGGACTCCTAGGGCCTAGCCTTGTAAATGTAACGTGCTACCTCCTCTGCTGCTCTTTCTCCACCCCTCGGAGTTTTCCTCCCGTCTCTCTCCCCAGAGTCACACGGCTCCTGCCTGCAGACCGCCCACTGGGTCTCATGCACACAGACACCTGTGTCTCTTAGGGTCCTCCTTGGACTTGAACTCACACATGCCTGATCCTATAGAAGGTCAGCTTCTGGCCCTGATCCCCCCTCGCTGCCCTCTGTCCGCAGCCACCACCCTCCCTGGCTCCGATGAGCCAGACTTAATCCTGACACAGAAACATTCTGTTTGCGCCAAATGTATTTTTATCCTCTTACTGCTGCCTGTTTCCTGTTTATAAAGACCCCTGAGGCGCTGACGTGAGCCTGGCGGCCTGGAATCTGGGCTCCAGGGCTGTGTGCAGGGCCTGGGCTTAGGAGTTTTTACTTACTGTCTCAGGAGAGGGACAGTCCTGCTCACAAAACCGATCCCCAAAATAGAAAGAAAGGCGGGGGTCTAACTAACCCTACGGCCAAGGAGCTACTGTCTAGTAATCGAGTGCTTGGCACTTCATACATGTTATTGGGGACCCCTGGGGTCCATGGTGAGGGACAAGCCCTGCCCTGAAGCGTTAATGACCGATGTAGACCCACAGAGAAACAGAGAGGTGAAGCCACTTGCCCAAAGTCCCACTACGGATTAATGGTAAAACTGGCATTAGCATCTCCTGAGTCCCATCCCACTACCCTGTCCGCTCGCCCCTGAGCCTTTCGGTGCACACCCCTGCAAGGGGGGCCGTTAGCTGACTGATGAATTAGGTATTTGTGCTGAGCTGATTGCTGGAGTAGGACAAATGGTTTGTATGAGATGATGGATATTTTGATTCTGTAGCTCGACTGGAATACATTAGCTATGAGTATAGGGATTCGATGAGATGAGAGATTAGGTGATAACTAGCTAGATGAGAGTTTAGATTGAACGATAGGCCCAAAAGGGATAGATTAGATTAGCTAGATTAGCTAGAACGGCTGATGGATGACAGAGCAGAATAGAGCAGTGCAGTAGATATACGAGTCTGAATGACAGATAAAAGGCAGACTGATCGATTAGATAGAAGAGAGTTTATATTAGAGTAGATGGCAGAGAGATAGATTAGAAGGATAACGGCTATAACGGGGTGGCCAAACTGTGGCTCGCAAGCCACATGTGGCTCTTTTACAGTTGAAGTGCCCCCCCATAGTCCCACTTCTCCATCTACCAGACTGGGGGTTGGGGGCGAGAGCTCAGGACCTTTGCCTTGCACTGGGCTGGTGGGGCTAGGGGCTTCTGCCCAGACGAGAGGGTTGTCTTGGGGCTTCAGTCCCACAAGGTGGGCCTGCTGGGGTGCAGGACTTCAGCAGGAGCATGGCTGGAGCCCCGGCAGGCACCTCCCCAGGTACTGAAGCCCCGGCTCCTGGCAGGCATGCCCCGGCTCTCAAACTTCTGGAGATTGTCATGTTCGGCTCAGCAGGTCAGTATGTTTGGCCACCCCCCGGGCTATCGTCCAGTACTGTAATTGGTGAGTCAACTAAATTATTGATAGATGAAAGTAATATTTAATATTTTAGATGATACATGACCAGATTCGACGCAGTGCTAGATTTGATGATTGAGAGGCAATGATCTTGGACGATAGATTCAATTAGATTATTGTCTTTTAACATTTCTGTCATGGTAGCTGTGAGCCCGGACCGAAACAGCTGTGTCGGCAGGAGCCCTGGGTCTAGGCACAGGTTCTACTAGCAAAACAGCACTTTACAGATATCGCTCGTTTTGTTTGCGGGCTGGAGGCTGGAATAAATGACCCTGGTAAAAGCACGACTTTGGCAGTATAAGATGCAGCCACAATGGGAACGGTTAACTGGCATATTGTACTGGGATAGGTGGATCGGTGAAGTGCCCTGAGTGTAGACATAGCCATGGGCTTTGAGTTTTCAGACGGGACAGAAATAATAGTAAACATACAAGCAAAATATCACCAGAGAAAGAGAAGAAGAAAGAGAAAGAGAAACAGGTTCAGTGAGCTGAGAGCAGGAGCTCCTTGCGTCTGTGTCTTCTCTGCCTGGCCCCGAGTTTATAGGGTTTATGCCCCCTGTTGTCCTGCTCCATCATGACGAGGTGACATTGTGTCATGACCTTGCAGTGCTGCTTCCGAAGGAGGCCCAGGCCCGAGCAGTGAGCACTCAGCGCCCACCTTGGGAGCCAGATTTCCAGAGTTCAGCGCCCCAGGTGGGATCGTCCCGTCCAGGTTCCTGAGCAGCCTCTGGAAGCACAAAGGAGAAGGTTGGTCCCTAACACACAACTCCACCCCAGGCTTTTGTTCCATGCTGAGCCCGGTGCATGCCGGGAGCAGGCTTTGCTGGCTTCTGCCCGCAGCTCAGCTGGGATTGGTGGAGCTCAGTGGGCCTGATTCTCCAGCCTGTGCAGCCCCTAACACCAATGCCCAGAGGATGTCAAAGGGCACTGCCCCAGATGATGGGGATGCAGGCACACTCTGCTATGCGGTACAAGGTGACACAACCGGGCAGTGGTGAATGGGGCCCATGGCCCAAGCCCCTCACTCTGGTATCCCTGAAGCCTGGGAGGTAACAGACACCCACACTTCCCTCTGCAGCTGAAAATCCCAGCGGGACTTTTAATCAGGATCTTGCCTAGAGTCTGGGACCTTTTGGGCCAGGTTCTGAACAGTATTTAGTTGCCTAATTCCCATTGCAGTGGGATTTCAAGGGGAGTCGATACCAGTGAGGTACTGAACCTTACCAGCCTGCCTCCAACTCCACACTGTGTTTATTGGTAAAGAGATGGAGTCTTCTGGTGAGGTCTGGACACAGGTTCAGGCACTGCCTCCCCCATCTCAGTCCCCTGTGGTCTCCTCCGGCCTCTGCTCTGCCTTGATTCAGCTAGCACAAGGCGGGTGTAAGTTGCACGGTCTGGCTCATGGTGAGCAGTGACAGCCTTGGTGCTTGCGCCAGAGGGGAACACAGAGGCAGGACTTGGGATTGGCGTAGCAGGGCCCTTCCACCAACCACCCGATATTGCAGGCCCAGGGAAGCCAGAGCCGCTGCCTATAGCAGTCGGGAATCTCGCGCCCAACTCCCCCAGCCTCCTGGTGCTCTTACTCATTCCCCACATGGCTGGGAGGAGCTGTCCCTCTGGAAAGCAGCCAGACCTGAGCATCAAGGGCCTGTTTCAGACAGGTTGAGCAGCCCCAGCTCCCACTGGAGGGCGCTTAGCACCTCTGAAACGCCAGCCCATAAAGGCTTAGAGGTTGGTGGCACATGGGAGAAGATGGGAAGCCAGCACAGTGCAAGGAGCTTGGCCCGGAAATTCCCTGTCCAGCCCGCACCATTGAGCACGGGTAATGACCGCACTCCACCCTGGGTGACGTAGTCTCCAGGAACGGCCCGTGGCTCAGCAGGGTGCAGGGGCCCAGCCTGGTGGCGAGAGCACATCGGGTACAAGAACAAGCCATGGCAAGGTGGCAAGCTGAAACAGATCAAAGGAAAAGCTTTTACACACAGTGCCCACATAATCTGTGGGAGTCACTGCCACAAGCTGTTGCTGGGGCCAAGAACTTCGCAGGCTTTAAAAAGGGATGGGACATTTCTGTGAAGAACGAGACCATTGAAGAGAAAATATTCAAAAATAAACAGGAGCTTTGGCAGAGAGATAAATCAAGATGCTTCAGGGCGTGGGCGGACCTGTAACTGTTGGGTCAGGAGGAAACATTCCCTGGGGGCTTCTTAACCCATCCACTCCAGGGTTTCTTCCAGCTGCCTTGGAAGCAGCTGGGGTGGGCCAGTGTTGGAGATGGGATGTTGGGATAGATGGGCCCTTGGTCCAGTCCGGATTCCTCTAGATGACTGTGCTGAGATCTGCAGCAGTTAGGAAAAGCCGCAAGCTCTCAGTTAGCTCCGCATGAGATGAGGGCAGACCAACCAGCTGCCCCATGTCCCTTCATAGCTGCCGAGACCAGCAGGACAAGGCATCCTGGTCACGCCAGCTTAGAGCCCTGAGCTGGGGGACATGGGCCTTCTCCATCAAGGGCCCGTACTCTGGTATTCTCTTCTTGTGGTTAGGGGTCTGGGGCATCAGGTGGTGATCCCAAGTGGCTGCTTGCTTTGCTTGTGCATCAGGCTGGTGGAGGCTGAATACATACATCTCCCCCTCCCTGCCACTGCCACCCCCTGGACTCCTCGCTTCACCGGGCTGACTCAGTTTCTCCATCTAAACCAGGGTCCCATTTACTCTGCCTCTGCCCACTGCTGGCGGGGATGGTTTATGCATAGGCCATTCCCAGCTCAGAGAGTGGATGTGCATGGCATAGGCCTGGCCGAATGACAGGCATCAGTCATCTCCTATCCACATGGCACGCTCCCCAGAAGGCAGTTGGGCCGGCGCCAGCCTGGGATGGTGGTGCTGGAGGAGTGCAGCATGCTTTGCCCCAGCCAGTAAATGATCCAGCAATGGGGGTTTCGTTCCCGGTTAGATTAGCACGGGGCATAAATGAGCCCTTTGATGGCTTGGGTCTGCATGTCACAGTCATGAGACCCCGTTCACAGGCCGAGACTGGTCATGGGACCCAGGAAACTGAATTATGGCCTCTTAAGGAGCTTTCTTTCTTTCCCCACTGCGGTTTTCACGTGCTTGTCATATGAACAAAGAAGGTATAAAAGGCCGAGGACCAGGAGGGAGTCCAGCAGGGGCTCAGGCTGGCGAGAGGAGACCCAGCCAAAGGGAGGAAGGGGGACACCAGGGTGATGGGCTCTGCAAAGCGCCAAGGGAAGATGGAGAGAAAAGAGAAAATCTGCCCTGCCTCCCCCCTGCATGCTGGCGGATGAAGCTGGCGTGAGTCTGGCCTCCCCAGGGGTGTGAGTGAGGCTGCGGAGTCCAAGTTTCTGCGTGGCTCAGTAAGTCCTGGGAGCGCTGGCCGCATTGGGCGGACGGTGATCAGGGCAGCGGCGTTGGTTGGGTTTCTCAAGCTAGAGGGCAGGGGGGTCGGCGTGGGTGGAATATAATCCAGGGTGAGTGCAGCCCCTGCCTTTCTCCCCAGCCCCTGGCACGACTCACTCTCTGGATGTGTCAGACAGATGGCTCAAGAGAAGAAATGTTGGCGTTGGAGGGGAGGAAGGGGCTGCTTGTCTGGCATGCGGCTGGGCATTCAGGGCACACAGAATTGCTCTTGTCCTCCCATTGGCTGGCTGGCACTTCCCCAGACGGGAACCCAAAGGGCACAAGGCAGTGGAGCCTCCCAGCTGATCGGAATTCCCCCGGCTCTAACGGCACCAATATCCCTCAGCCACCAGTCGCCATTCCTTGTCCTCCCAGCTGATATACAGGGCCCTGTGCCAGGAGAGAAGCCACTGGATAAGGGTGGGGCTGTCTGGGACTGAACGGAGTAATGGCTAGTAACCAGAGCTGATTCCTAGCTCTGCAGCCACACGGCCAGGGAGAGCAGTGGGTGGAAGAGGGCAGCAGGATCCAGGATGGAGAGTGGAGCAGCCATCTGGCCCTGTATATTCTGCAGAGATGCTCCAGCCAGGTCAGTCCCATCACCTGGCCCATTGGGGTGGGAGTTATCTCCCAACGGGCTGGGCGGGTGGTAGAGAGGGGGCAGAGGCAGCACCCACGCCCTTATCATGTCCTGTCTCTGTGCTTGCCGGCTCAGCCGGGAGGGGATCACCTGCCCCAGGGCCCATGAGCTCTGCCCGTCCCTGTCGGCCTGCAAAGGCAGGCGGTTGGTCCCCCAGGGCTGACCAGCCACGCAGCAGCAGCCGGCTGCCCGTGAAGCCCCTGAGATGGGGCAGAGACTGGAAATAACTCGACATCTGCCCCTTCCTCAGCAGGAACCCTGATCTCTGCCTCCCCGCCGAGGCCTGGAGACTAGGGCAGAGGGATCTGCCAGAGTCCCCCCAGCCCATCTCATGGAGTGTCTCAGGGATGTGGCCCCACACAGCCCCACCACCTGTGGGAGGCTCCAGGCAGATGTGCTTTGCATGGAAGGGATGACTGAGGGCAAGAGGCTCGGCCGTGCCCTTTCCCCGCTGCTGAGCCAGGCAGCAAGAGCCCCAGCTCCCCCCCTGCTGCCATTGGCCCCTTGGCACTGTATGCCAGGATCCTGATGTAGTGCCGAGGCAGACACGCTGTTCAGGCCCAGGCAGTTGGCCTTGCCAGGAGGGCAAGGAGCCATTCCCAGCTCTGCTGCTGATTTGCTGTGAAGCAGCCCCCTGCTCTGTGCCTCAGTTTCCCCCATCTGGAACAAAGTTAGTGATCTTTAATGGTACCTCACTGGGGCTGCAGGATCCACAGAAGAAAGACCCTCTGGAAGGGCAGGCTAATGACATAGGCTAGAATGGAATAGAGGGGTTACGTTCCCCAGCTCAGTAATAAGGCTGATGAGAGGCTCTGTAGCACCTTCCACTTGTAGGTCACGGGTTCAAATCCAGCTCAGGTGAGACACTTTGTCACCAGGTGCTGGCTATTGCTGTGTGAAAGGCCTTGGGAAGCATTCCAGTCCCTCTGTTAGGGAGCTGCTGTTCACATCTCAACCTTTCCCTTCCTGGCAGCGTTAGCCAAGGAACAAATGAGTCACAGAGGCCAGATTCCTTTGTCTCACCCGTGGAGGGGGCGGGCCCTGGCAGGGCTGGGAAGTGTGCAGTCCCTCTGCCCCTGAGGTTATGGGGCTGCCTTCTGGGGAGGGGGATTTAATTCTTCAGCTCCAGATGCAGATCAAGGCTGGCCAAAACCAGGTGCATGTTTTCCATGGCCAATTTTGGAAGAGGTGAACCATTGTTTTCATTTGAAACTTTTTGTAGAATTTCCCGCTTTTTTGACAAACCAAAATGACATGAAACGAAATGAACATATTTGTTTTGTTTTATTTTGACAACCAAACACGGGTTGGGTTTTTGCAGGTTGGGGGTAGGTTTGGGGAGAAAAAGGGGAGAACCCCCCAAAATACAAAAAGAGAAAACTAGAAAAAGGAAACTTTTTTTTTCCTTTCGAAAAACCGAAAGGAACTGAACATTTCCAGTTTGCGCCGAGACTAAACAATCTGGTGTGTTTAAGCCAAACAATGGAAAATTGACAAGGAACCCAAAAAATTGCAGTAATTTTTGTTTCCTTCTAAAAACTTTTTTTTTTACATCAAAATAACTCTTCTGTGACAAAATGTTGCCTGGCTCTGGATGCAATAACAGCCCTAACTTCTCTTGCTGCTTCTCTCAGGGTCCTCAGTCCCAGCCTGGCACATTTTGCCAGCACTAAATTCACTCCATATGTTAAAAAAGTGAATAGCCAAAACTGCTGCTGCTCCGTGGTTCCTTCTAGGTACCACTAGAAAGAGCCAGGTTCTAGTCCTGACTCTGTCACAGCTTTGTTGGGTGAGCTGGGGTGAGTCGCTTCGCCTGCCTGTGCCTCGGTTTCCCCAGTTGTACAATGATACTGGCCTTGGTAAAGTGCTTTGAGGTCTATGGATGAAACATGTTAAGAGCTAGAGGTTGGCGTTAGCTATGTTTGAAGCTCAGCACGAGGTTCCAGGGGAGCAAGGTGGGGAGCCAGACAAGAGACGAGTGGGGAGCAGAGCAGGGTTGTGGGGGGGGAGACAAGGCCGCACAGGAAACGCCAGCATTTGGACGGGGTGGGGGATGATTACTGAAGCCCAGCTCTGCCTCTGGGCCTCACCCCCTTGTTCACCGTACAAGGTGGTGGATCGGCACAATCTGGAGTGGGTGTAAACTGGTTGGTCACCATAGAAACCAGATAAAGTCCTGATCTGCGATGGGAGCGCGGTGGCCAGGGGGAATTCCAATGAGTCTGGACAATATCCATCCCCTCCTTTGCTCCGTCAGCCCCCCTGGCAGGACTGGCTCTGGGTCGGTCTCTGCAAGTCGGCAGCCTTGGGAACCTCACACCCAAGCCCCGTCTTTGCAGAGACAGGACCCCCCACACACTGCTGGGCCCACCCAAGAAGCTCAGTTTGGATCTGTGCCCAGATGGTGGCCGGAGACTCCCTGCTAGTCACTGAGCACTGACGGAGCAGTGAGGACTAATGGGCGTCACAGGACGACCTGATGTCCTGATATTAGGGACTTTGTTTTATTACACAACTCTACCTTCTCCCACCCAAAAAAAGTGTGGATTTTTCTCACACACTCTGGCCTCCCTAGATGTGTGGGGTCTGGGGAACTCTCTCGCAGTGGCTTCAATTACAGCAGTACTGAGTACAGGAAAGTGCCCGCTGGGCAGCGCTCCGCAGCCCGTGGGGTGTCTCTGGACGTGGCGAGGGGCTGGAAAAGGCTAGGGGGTTGGTAGCCGACCTCGAGGCCTCCAAGCCACTGCGCTACACCCCAGTCACAGGAACAAGAGCCAAGGGCCTCGAGTCGGAGGTCACTCGATCCCGCGCCCTGGTGGGCAGGGCCACGCTCCTGCCCACGCTGCACTGAACCACGCGATGCCCAGCGGCCAGTGGAAATTCACCTGTGTTTCAGCCCTCCGGTTTGCAGCCCTGCCCAGCCTGGGGTAGCCCCCCCCCAACCCACGAGGCTCGGGGGCCCCTTGAGAGCACTAGACATATAATCTTTGCATGCCCACGCCTCCTTGCACACACACATATACTCACATACACAACCTCACACTGGTGTTTTTTTAACCTGGCTCATTTCTAGGAAATAAGAGATTTATGGCCCTTTTTTAATTTTCTTTTGCAGCTGTGATGCTGAAGGGGCTACCCCGCCATTCCTCCTCCCCTCCCCCCCTTGGGTCCTTTTCTTCTCCTCTTCTCCCCTTCTCCCACTGCCTTCCCACCTCTCTCCTCCCCCTTCTCCCTCCCCCCCACCCCGACTTTTGCCTTCCCCTGGCTTGGGACTCTGAATCCCCTCACTGTCCCTGCCCCTCATCCCTGTCCCACATCTGTGGAGCAAGCGAGGGCGATTTGAGGAAGGGCACCGAGTTCCCGCTGTGAAAGGCCTCTCCGATGTGCCCTGTGAGTTTCCCTTTGTCATCCTATGCCTGAGAGATGCTTGGAGGCTGGGACGGTGAAGGGAAGCCCACGTGGCTGCCAAAGCCCTCACCAGAACAGACCTGATATGAAGACATGGGAGCCTCCCTGCCAGTCAAGACCAGCCCTCCCAAGAAGGGCAGCATTAGGAGCCTCCCCTCCATCCTGGACACTGGAGGGTTTGTCTTACTCAAGGGGGCTACCACAGGGAGATGGGGTAGGGGGAGGATTCAAGCCAGCCCATGACTAGGCATCAGGCAGCGCAGAGCTGTTCTGCTGACTCATCCTGGCGACCAGATCAGGTGGGTCCCACTGGGCCCACTCAGGTGCAGAGAAGACTGAGAGTTTCCTTGAGGCGAGAGAGGGTACATCTACACTGCAAACTGACCCGGGCTCTGAGACTCAGCCCTGCGGATTTTTCTTTGCAGTCTAGACGTACCCAGAGAGACAGAAGGAGGGGCAGGGGGTCCTGCTGGGTGAGCTTGGGAAAGAACTAGGGTGCTACCGCTTCTGGTGGGAGTTTCGAAGGTGCGATGGGGAGTTATTTGTCTGGCTCCTTTTGGATTTGGTGGGAACCGGATGCTCCCTTCAAAGATCCCAGCCTGTGTTAGCACCGCCCTGCCCATGAAATGGGTGAATCATTGGGCACTGTTCGGTGGGGGGGAGGCTACCCGATCACACAGCCGCTGTCAAGAAATGGCATCTCCGGGTGGGGTCTCTTCTGTCAGTACCCGCCCGGGGCGAGTGAGGCAAAGTCGGCGGCGTGAGGTTGTTAGGCAGGCCGGTGTCCCCGGCGTGTCCCATCGGCATGTAGGGATCCCCTGTCTGCAAGTCCCACGGTGGGGGACAGACATTGGAAGGGCCTCAACAAGGGTGCAGGCAGCGGGCAGGTTGGGTGGGATGGGTAAGAGGGATGCAGATGGGGAAGCATCTGAAGGCAGTGAGCTATCAGGCTGAGAGGCTGTCTCCCCTGGGGGGCAGTTGCTATGTGCGGGGCACGGCCGGCCCCTGTGGGGCACAGAGTGCGGAGAGCAGCATTCAGCTGAACAGGCAGGGGGGATGATGTGATCTGCTCCTCTGGGAGAGGATTTCCCCGCTCCACTGCATCAGGGGGATTTGACCCCATGCAAGAGGCAGGGAGGCCTTCTCCCAAGGGTTTGTGCAGATCCCGGGCTCCAGCAATGCTCCAGGCTCATCCACACCGGCTGTATCCCCCTGGCCTGAGCTGCCAGGAGCCCCTCTGCTCTGGCTGCCTGGAAGGTGAGGGCTGCCGGGAGATAAAGCCCCAAGCCCCCGCCCAGCCTGTCCTGTCTCCATCTTCTCCCCACTGGACTCCAGATCTGCAGCAAGGGGATTGGGGAGACAGGAAACTATAGAGCCAAGGAGACAGCTGGGCCCCGCAAGCCAGGCAGACCAGAATGAGACCCATGCCCAGCAGGCCTGCTCCCTGTCCTGACCTCTGGGCATGCTCTGAGGTCCAGGGCTTTAGAGCCGATGCTGGGAGGAGCCCCTGTGAGAAGGGAAGGAAGGTGAGTTTTCCAGTATTTGGGGCAACACTGGAGGGAGCGGGGGTTAAATACTGATCCCCAGTGATGCCAAACCAATAAATGGTTTACAAAAGCCGGCTGCTTTCAGAGTGTTTTTTAATCGCATGAGCCATTCAGGATGTCATCCTAGGCAGGCCTGAGCTAGATCCTACCTCTGGTCTTGGACCTCACCTTCTGTTCCAAAATGCATCAATTTAAGCCAAGGTAAAGTTTGATTTTTTTTTTAAAAGCTGATTTAGTTCAGCAGGTGCCAGCCACAGTGTGAACATTCTCAATCTGAATTAAACCAGCCTTATATCAATTCAGCCTAATTTGATCCTTTATCAGTGAAACAAAAAAAGTGTATGCCTGGCTTGAAGCCAATTAAGGGTGTCCCCACTCAGTGGTTGACACCTCGTTAACTAAACTGGTTTTTAACCTGATTTAAAATTAAACTGATAAGACTTTGAATAGAAACCAGGCCTTGCTCCCATTGGAGAGCACCTTTGAAAGTACTCCTGTTCGTTTCAATGGAACAATGCTTAGAGAAAGAGGCTACTCAGGGTGAGTAAAGATGGTGGGATCTGGTCTTCAGACTTTCTGTTAAAGGGGCATTTTTTAATGAGTAAATATGACTAGGAAACTTCTGTGCATTAAAAAAAATAACTGTCTCTTACACTATTTGGTGTTTTTTCTTAGAGTCCCAGGTCCTGGAGTCATGGGATTATGGTAGACTCTCAAGTTTTGTTTTAAAACAAAGTAAATTGCTAGTCATCATTCCTGCAGAGAAAAGCTTGAACACTTGATTCCTAACCCCACCCCAACCCTAAAGCAAATACTCTCTCCCCATAACATTTTTTTTTTAAATCATGATCTTTTTAAGTCAGTCTCATGCTTTTGAAAGATGGGGTTGATATCCTGTCTCCATTTCCCCACAGCAGGGGACAGCTTTGCTGAAGTGCCAGAGAATTAGGTAGTGGAACTGACTATAAACTGAAAGGGAAACTGACCATGCTGCTTTGGCTGAAATGCAGAAAGCAAACCAACTGCATTACTGGTGAAAATAACATTGACTTGTGACAGTTACCATTTGTACTTTGGTAGCACATATCAGAGATCAGGACATCAGTGTATCAGGCACTGTGAATTAAAAAAGTCCTCGTCCCAACAAGTTTTTATGAGTTTTTTGCAATTGCAGTATTAATACTCTAAAGTAGGATAAGTAATGGCAATAAGTATTGTAAAATATAATGACAGTGTGAGAACAGCCCTTTAAGTATCTTTAAGCACATACCCTGGGAGGGCTACAGCACTCAAGATTGTTTGGGCAAAGTATATATTGTAATAAATCCATATCCACTTAAGTATGTCACAGCAACACTGGGGAAAGAACCCAGGATACTTCTGCTCTAAAGGACCAATCCAGCAACCACTGACTTCAGTCAGGCCCCAAATGCACAAGCCTCTGCCACTTGAATTAAAGGGAAATCTCCATTTGCTGCTGTCCCTGTGGGGCCCATGACACACACCTGAGCAGTACGGAATCCATCCAGTAGAGGACAGTCATTACAACCTTTCATGGGCACTCTTGCTATCCTGTTGAGAGAAAGAGTTATTGATATAACAGTGCGCTGTTTCACCGTTCCATCTATAGTATATCCTCATTAAGCTGGAGCATGAGGTGCTCAGCACCATGTGTCTATGCATTCCTGCTTCACCCCTAGGGGGTTGAGTTCAAATCCTGCCTCAGTGAATTCAGGGTCACTGCTCCACACACCCACTGAGGTGATCAAGAAAGGCTGAGGAGTGAATAAGGAGTGAGTACTGCAGGTCAGGGCAGAGGTGACTAGGGAGAAGCTGGTACAACTCCAGGCTGGCCATTGCCCCTTGCTGAATTCATTCTCAAGTTCTCCTTACCTGGCACCTTTCACCCAGAGATCTCAAGGTAGTTTACAAAGCCGGTGCCTATTCTACCGATGGAGAAACCAAGGCAAAGGGAAGGGATGTGCCCTGCGAGCAGCGTCAGAATCAGAGCCCAGGTATCCTGAGTCCAAGTGGGGTGCTCTAGCCTCTGGGCCACACTGTCTTGGGTAGTGCTGGTGAATAACACTGGCAGACCCGGCCTATAGGATTCCCCACCTCTGTCGCTGGAGGGGGAGAACAAACATGACCAGCTGCAGGGTTTGTGGTGATCTTCTTTGCACGAGGGCCAGGAGTGCCTGGATTTCCCGGTGACGCTATTCCTTCACTCAGCCAGGCCGTAACCCTGCAACCAGAGCAACTCCCTGGCAGCCCTGCCTTCCAAGCTGGTGATAACTGCGGCCTCTCCTGTGGGGGTGGCTGACACACCAGGGATTGAACTGGGGGTCCAGAGCCAAAAGCAGGTGCTAGCACAGCTTGGGCGAGAGGTGGGCTCAGCTCCACCAAGGCTCAGGCAGGAACTATAACACAGGCAGTGGGTTATGCTTACACAGACTCAGCTCGAGGCTATCTGCTCATCCATCAGGGAAGAGAGGAGGGCAGGGCTGTGAGAGTTTATTTTTAATGCAAATATTTATGTAAATTAGGGTACAAGCCTCAGGCTCCCTGCAAGTTTCCAACACAGCAGCTGGGGGTGTGCAGATTCTTAGCCCCTGTTGCCAGTGTGGTCTCTTGCTTAGGGTTTGGGCTCACCCTGAGAGAAGTTGTGAAAGTCACAGGTGGGCAGGAGTCTGAGGTCTGGGTCTCCACTGCAGCTTTACCTGCCCAAAGGGTCCAAAAATCATGAGTTTTTTTTTTCTTTTAAAAAGCCATTTGGGGTTCATTTTATTTTCCTTTAGGCTGCATGCCAATCCCATTGTCCACAGCCATGAAGGCTAGAAACCTAGGGGCAGATCCTCATCTGGTGTAAACTATTATAGGGCCAGAATTCTCATGACTCCAGGAGCTGGGCTTTAAGAAAAAACCCACATAGCACGAGGGTTGGTGATACCACCATTGCCCTGCTCTCTGTGCAGGACAACATGGGTGCAGGAGGCAACAGTTCTGATCTGACAGTGTATGACACTCGCTTTGCCCTGGGGTCAACGGCTGACAAGGTGAAACTAGCCACTCAAATCTGGTTTGGATTAAAGAATTGTCCTGGCTCTTTCCCTCTCCATCCTAAACTGAAACCATGGCGTGCATTTAATCCAGATCCCCACAGCCATGGGCAAGGAAGACCCATGTTCTCCTTCATGGCAGGGGGCTTTGTTGGTGGGCACCTGTCAGTAACCTCATAGGGGAGAGCTAACACTGCGGCCAGAACCTGCAGCAGCGAAGCCGACAAGGCAGCCACACCCTGTCCAAGTGCTCGATACGCAGGGCTTGGATCGACTGCTCCGCTCCGGTCCTGTCCCTGAACACCCACGAAGCTCTGATGAATGCATCACAGCCTGTTTAGAAAACCTGCCCCGTCCCAGATCTCCGTTTTGCCTTCTTGTTCCTTTGGTATACAGACCTCCACCCACCTTTCTGCTTTCTGGACAAAGAGAGGATGCAAGTCTAGTGGTTAAAGCAGTGGCCTGGGAGCCTGGAGTCCAGAGTTCTGGCTATGGGTGGAGACGGGGGGGCTAGCAGTTAGGAATAGAACCCAGGTGTCCTGACACCCAGCCCACTCCTCTAACTCTGAGCCCCCTGAGACCTTGAGAAAATCAATGTGCCTCAGTTTATCCATCTGGAAAATGGGGGGCAATGATATTTACTGACCACTCGGGTGTTGTCAAACTGCTGCTCCAGAAAAGCAGAGTCCTGCTCTCCTTCCCTGGCTCCTTATCTTCTGAGCGATTTAGTGACGTCTGAGAGACGTTCACATCTTGGGGCCCTGGGACCTGCCTGAACTCTGCTTCCGGAGGCAGCCAGCCCTGATGAAAGCAGGGTGAGTGACTTCCCCTCTGAGCCGCAGCCTTTCCTGCCTGTGGGAGGGTGAAGCGCCTGGAGTGTGTGGGCTGGCAGGACATCCCTGTGTGTGATCATGGTGCCGGGGGCCCTGCCGCTTCTCAGCTCATGGCAATTGCACCCAAGCTACAAACAGGGGCTTGTCTGCAGCCACCAACATGGAAACTGAGGCAGAGTGGGGCCATACTAAGACTTTTGCCAGCAAAGCAAAGCCAGTTGGGGGAGGGGGAATTTTTAATGAGCTGTTGATACCAGCAAAAGCCTGAGTGTAGACCCAATTATGCCAGCAAAATAATCCTTTTATTAGCACAGCTAATTAGTACAGCTGGCTGGCAAAGGGAAACTCCCTACTGCAGAAAAGACTGTTTCCAAATTTTGTTTGCATTCTGAATCGGAACAAAAAGCCAAAATTTTCCATGGGATGCAAATTCCAAAAAATATCAATTCCGGCCCATTTCGTTCCGTTGAAATGTTTCATTTCAATGGCGGTAAAAGCATTTCCTTTCGATAACATGACTCCAAACGCTGTAAGAGAAAATATTAACTAGCATGTCGAGGGCATACAAGACAATACAGTGTTATGTTAATAAGCCACTAGGTCAGTGTTGCGATCGTGAACATTAATATTAACAGTTCATATCAAAACTGAAAGAAAATGAAGCCAGACAATAAAGTTGAAACAAAACCTTTTTGCCGCATAGAAACAAAATGTTTTTGACGTTATCGAAACGAGAAACTCAAAAGGGTTTGTTTAGTCCGTTTCATGTGGAAAATGTCTTCAAAATTGACACGTTCTCGCACAACGTTTAGATTTTCATAGAATCATGGGACTGGAAGGGACCTCGAGAGGTCATCTAGTCCAGTCCCCTGCACTCAAGGCAGGACTCAGTATTATCTAGACCATCCCTGACAGGTGTTTGTCTTAAAAATCCCCAATGATCGAGATTCCACAACCTCCCTAGGCAATCTATTCCAGTGCTTAACCACTCTGACAGTTAGGAAGTTTTTCCTAATGTCCAACCTAAACCTCCCTTGCTGCAATCTAAGCCCATTGCTTCTTGTCCTGTCCTCAGAGGTTAAGAAGAATCATTTTTCTCCCTCCTCCTTGTAACAACCTTTTATGTCCTTTTGACCAAACTCCATTTTCCAATGGTCCGTCGAAACATTTTCAACCAGCGCTAGTTATTTTGTCTGGGACGCTGGCGTAAGCTATACGAACAAAAGGACTCTTTTGCCTGGCTGCATGTCCACTAGGGGCGTTGTTCCAATACTGCCTCCACCAAACCTTCTCCAGCAGCACGTAGGCTGGACTGGAAGCTATTTGATGGGCGATCCCAGAGCCACAGCCCGCAGGGCTCATGCTGAATGGGTTCCCCTCTGTAGCAGCTGTCCATGCTTGCGGGATTCGTCATGCTCAGTGGTCTCTTTGCAGCCCTAAGCCCCACCTCGGGAACACCCTCGGGTTTAGGGGCTGCTCTGAGCTGGAGGCCTGAGGACGCATGGCCAGACTGTGACACGTTGGCTGTTTGTCTATGCTGCAAGGGACCACTGAGGTAGGGCATAAGTTAGGAGGAACCTTGGGGTTGCTCTAACTTGCCCTGGGTCTGAGCCAGCAGCCTCAGGGAAGGCGAGGACCATTGGATCTTTGATCCTTATGTCAGGCTCTACGTTGTCTGGCTAACACCCATCCCCAGGGGAGGTGGGCAATCAGGCTACCGCCTCTCAACACCTTTTGCAGGTGTCACACAGCCGGGAGGTGGGGAGCTTGCTACCAGCTTCCACAGCAAGGCTCTGTCCCCTTCTTGCTGGCCTGGCCTTGTCTACATGGGGCTCTCAGGCAAGTCAATTCGAATTAACTTTTAAAACGGGTTAGTTAAACCACATTACATCCCGTGTGGATGCTCTTAGGCCTGGTCTACACTTATAGGTTGTCATAGTTATGTCCCCAGGGATGTGGAAAATCCCCACCCCGGCGCTGTGGCCGTGTGGACCCAACCCCCAGTGAAGACTGGTCCCCGTTTCAAAGTGCACCACGTCCAAGTGCACGAGGGACAGGCTGCGGGGTCCGCATGGAAGTTATTGAGAGGGAGACTCCCACCCCAGCTGGCTGTGCGCTGACTCCTTGTCTGGCCAAGTCCTCCGACTGATGTGTGCGCAAACGCCACGTAAGCGAGGAGGCTCCCTCACTCCGAGGGGATCACTCACTATACAGGAGCTAAGGGTCGGCTCCTGCACCCATTCAAGAAAACGCTTTGACGTCAGTTGCACAAGATCAAATCTAAGGCCTTGCCAGCATACAGAATCAGCCCCACTTTAATTAGAGCAGGTGCATTAAACAGCACAGCGCATCTTGCATGGACACAGTTATACTGGTGTATGCTGGTATAGCCACTCCCCTACGGGAAGAGGAATAAGGCACCTGGTATAAGGCACTTTTATAGCAATATAACTGTGTCCACACTAGAGATTATACCAGTAGAATGACACTGGGGCTTGTCTAACATGGGCAAATTGACCAGAAGAGCTGTCGCAGGAGAGATGGAAGTGGATTGAGCTAAACCAGAGAAGGGCAACTCTTATTCTGGGATGAGAGCATCTGCACCGGGCACTGGTCGCCGTCGGGTGAGGATGGCAAGGAACGATTCCTAGCGAGGCTGATGCCCCAGAAAATTCCACATCCAGGAATCTGACTTGCGGCATTCAGTCGATTCTGGGCCCTTCCTCCACCACTGGTTTGCATCATTGCCAATCCTCTCCCGTGGCAGACACACGCCCACGTCTGCTCCACCCTCCCTCGTTGCCTAGCAGCCGCCTTCCCGCCCCTTGCATACAGAGTCACATTGTTTCATGCATGGACTCTCACAGCATTCCCCCCCCACCCCCGCCTCCGAGCATGACAAGATTTTTTTCACCCCACTCAAAGCCTGGTTGTGAGAGGTGCTGTGCACCAGCACCTCCCGTTGCAGCTGCAAGTGCTTGGCACATCTGAAAACCAGGCCTTACAGCTATTCTGGCTATAAAGATGAGTTGCAAAGCAAGCCCCTGGGTTGTCTATCCCCTTTCCCGGCGGGTTTGGGAGCCACAAAGATGGCCTCAAAGTTTGTTTTGGTTTCCTTTAAGGTTGGGGGAGCACTAAAGTTTATTTGGGGTTTGATGCGTCAGGTCCAGCTGAACTTTCTCTTGCAAGACTTTGGCAAGCAGTGGAGGCCTAAGGAAGTGACATAAGCAGAAGGAGAGGAAGGAGGGTCCAGTGGCTAGAATCCTCAATTCCCTGCTTTGCTGAGGACTTTTCCTGTGACCTTGGGCTAGTCAGTTAGGGTGGGACCTACAAAGGGACTTAGGCTTTGCAATGCTGTGTGTCACAGCGCCTGGACAACCACAGGAACGCTCTGGGATTTGCAAAGCCGAGTTAGACGCCGAGGCTCTCTAGCCTATGGATGGGGAGAGACAGGTGCCCAGGAACACAATCCACAAAACCAGGGTGCTTGGTGGGAAGACGAAGCTAGCCAGTGGGAGACACTGATGAAGGGTGTGTGTGATAAGCCCTGCCCGCCTCTCTCTTGAAGATTGGCACCTAAGTCTGAGCAACAAGAAAGTGCTTAGATCTGTTAGGAATCCATGAACAGGACTCCCTCTCCGGGGTTCTAATGGCGTAAGTGACTAAGGTGTTTCTTGTGTGCCTGTCTCGTGCCACGCAAAACGGACAGAGGCGAAGGCCAGGGCCGTCCTTGGGTAGATGCAGCATACGTGGCTGCATAGGGCACCCGAAAATTTAGGGACCATAGGTGCCGACTTCTCATCTTGCCAGGGAGTGTTTGACCTTGCCTCTGCTCCAGGCCCTGCCCTCACTCCACCCCTTCCCTCCAGCCCCCACCCTGCCTCTTCCCTCCTCTGCTCCACCCTCACCGAGTGTGCCCCATCCCCGCTCCTCCCCGCCCCCCACAGAGCTAGAACCCCGCAAATCAGCTGTTTGTGGTGCTCTGGAAGCACTGGGAAGGAGAGGGAGGAGTTGGTAAGTGCAGGGCCGCTGGTGCACTAGAGGTGTGGGGGGAGGAGGGTAGAGGGAGGGAGCTTGGTGCCGGTGGGTGCTCTACACCCACTAAATTTTCCCGTGGGTGCTCCAGGCCCGGAGCACCCACCCATAGAGTGTGTGCCTATGACCAGGATGGCAGGTAAGAGCGCATCAGCTCCTGCACACCCAGCATGCGCTGCAGTCTCCTTACTAGGCAGAAGGCAGGGGTCGTATTCACAGAGCCGAATGCGCCGGCGTAGGGACACCAGTTTAATAATACTGCGTAGGGCCCCGTAAGTCCTAAGCACGGCCCTGGAGAAGGTGGTACCCCCCTTTAGCCCAGCGGTTGGAGCACTCACCTGGCCTGGGGCAAACCCCAGTTCCATTCTCCTCTCAGCCAGAGGGAGAAAAGATTCAAGCAGGGATCTGCCCTGGCTCAGCAGGGCCCTCCGACTCCTGAGTCCGGCCCAGTGATGATCAAAATATTTATCCACAGTGGGCCAGCGCGTGGGACTGACTCTAGCCCAGCAATTAGGGAACCCACCTGGCAAGTGGGAGACCCCAGGTCCACTTCCCCTGCTCCAAACACTCTTACCCACCATGGAACAGTGTCTGAGGGAACCCCCCATGAGGGGGGCCCATCACCCAGCAGTTGGTGCATGCTCTGGTGAGGGGGAAGACCTCTAATGGAGATGGGGGAATTGAACCTGGGTTGCCCATACACATGCCCCAACCCGTGGGCTCACGTTAGAAGGCAGGTGCTAGGGTCTCCTCCTCTGGCCAGGTTTGGAGCAGGACCCAACTTGAGAAGCAGTGTCTAAGTGCACCTATCAGAGTGGGGCCTGCATGTGACTTAGGCGGCTGAACACCCACCTCCCCTTGGCTTGGGACCAGCTTGTGTGCCCAGAGGCGGGAACGTAGGCACGGCAGGAACATTTTACGCCAGAAGCTTAAGTGCAGAGGGAGTTTAGGTGCCTATGGGGCTCAGTGGGAATTTTGTGGATTGCGAGGGAGCCAAAGCCGGGCCCCATCTTGTATTATTATTACTTGTACTTGCCCCAGCTGAGACCACACCCCGAGAATGTGCATGTGTAAGTGGGGCTATGGTCACGCTATTGTGGGGAACTTTCCTGGCTTATACACGCCCCGGTGAAGTGGGCTAGAGAAAGGATCAAAAAGGATTTGAGTTCCTGCTCCCACTCCCTTTACCCAGAAGCCTCCCTGCCCTTGAGGGCTCCCCTTCCTCCCTCCCATGTGGCACAGTCCTTGCAACCCCGACAGGGCTGGCCCCAGGATTCCAGGGGGGCTTGACCCCCAGTCTTGTCATGGTCACTTAGGGCAGGGGCTAGGGTGTCCCCACTCCGGGGGGCTCTCTCTGCTCTGGACGCTTCCCTGATCCTGATCATTGCATACAGCTCAAAGCAAATACAATGTATTGAACAGCAACCAATGTAAAAAAATAAGGAAAACATGGGAAAGATTAAAGGAAAACCATCACCCCGCTCTGTGGCACAGGGATGTCACGACCAGCGTCTCCGAGATGTCAGGGCAGTTCACAGTCCGTTCCTCATGTCCCAGGCCTCCTGCCCAGACCGTGGTCGTGCTGCAGGGACGCTGCAGGTCGGACACTTGCTCTGGTGGTGGCCACATGCCCTCAGGCAAGTGGCAGGGCCCTTCTTCCCAGCGTCGCTCCCACCCCATCGGGGTTACAATCCCCCTCCAAGGCCTCTTGGCTGGGGGCGCCTCCCTGCACTGGGTCCGCTGCCCAGGCTCCCCCTCGCTCTTCCCAGCTGCTCACCGCACCCAGCTCCGAACGGCTCCAGCCCGGGCTTCAGCTCCACATTGTCTCAGCACGGCTGCTGCTGCTGCTGCTCTGCCTCCAGCCCCCTGGGCTGCATCTCTGGCCCCTCTGGCTCTGGTTGCTGCAGTTCTGCTCCCTGGGCTGCTTCTATGACTCTGCTCCCAGCTCTGACCCGCTTCCTGGGCTGCTTTTCTGGCCCCTCTGGCTGGCCCTGGCTCTGCTCCTAGCTCAGCTTGGGCCCCTGCTCTCTCCTTAGCTTGGCCCCACTCAGGCAATTCCTGCTCCTAGGACGGGCCCCACCCTGGCCTGCTGTCTCCCTGATTATCTTGCCTGCCCTGTCAATCAGCCTACCTGGAGCATTATCTTCTCCCCATTGTTCCTGGGGACTGTCAGTCTCAGGGTTCTGATTTCCCATTGACCCTTCTCCTTTCTTTTGGTGCTGGGAGCTAGCAACCAAAACACCCCAGTGAGTTGTAGCAACTTGCACATGGATTAAGTTGGAACTAAACTTGGGCAGCTCAGCGTTTCTCAGGCTTAGCAGCAGGGACCGGCTTTTCCTGGATGCACCAGCACCTTGCCCCATGCTGTCAAGGGTGCTGGAAAGCCGGGGCTGGGCTGTGTGGCTGCAGCCTGGGGAGATGGTTATCAGGTTGGCCGGAGCCGGACACTCCAGTTGCTCACTTTGAACATTACCCCTGTTTCCCCATGTGATGCCAAGGCCTGCACTACAGACTGAGTTTCCCAGTGTCTGGATGAGGCTACATTACTACCTGAGGGGCTGTACAAAATCCCCCTCTGGCCACGGGGCTGCGGGTGGCTGCCCTGGGAAGGAAGGCTAAAACGCAGCCCACTCTTCCGCCCAGGGAACAGACGTTGTCACTTTCACTTCCTGATTCCCTTCACCTGTTTCCATGGCAGCTGTAATGCTCTGTGCCATCACCAGCTCTGGCTTGTTCATAGTCTGGCCCTGGCTCGTGCTAGCGGGGTGCTAGTCACCCCGCAGGAGAGGAGTAGCCAGCTGCTGCTGCTGCCAGGCTCTGCTTAGGGGAGTTTGTACAAGGCGTGTAACAAACGTGCCGGCTTTCTGGTGCACGACTGCCTAAGTCAGTGGCTTTCAACCATTCTGTGCCCTGTTACAAGAGGAAAACGACCTAGGAGCCCCCTCCATCTCATTATAAACTGAGGGAGGGTGGTTGGGACCCCCTGAAATCTGATTGTGCCCCCCAAGTTGAGAATACGTGTGCTGAGTCACTGGTTCCCTTCCCCCAGAGAGTAAAACACCGGGGAACAATACAGGCAGGACCAAAGCCCCACATCCAAACCCAGTTGGGGGGAGGAGGGCGGTTGGAACGTAGCAGCTCATCCTTTAGGCCCAGATCTGAACACCCCCTGAGATGGTTCTGGATCCTGGCTTTATGACTCAGGCCTGTCCTTGTAGTGTGAGCAGTGCTTGTGAGCGAGTGTGCTAGGGAGCAGGTGGATGTAAAATGAGCCGTCACGCACAGAAAACTGTCGATCTGGGACTCCTCTCGCCTTTCTTACCTGAGAAACACAACAGGTAACAGCGCTGACATTTAAATGATTACTGGGGGTCATCTGAGTCAGCCACCCAGTGAGATGAAGGGGGCAGCTCCCACGGCTCAAAGCCCGGGTTCCAGGCACTGTGCAGCCTCATCTCTGCATCAGTTAGCCTCACCCACGGCAGCTGAGCGTTTCTCCACAGCTCCAGCCTTGCTTGCGATATTCAAACGAAAGCGGAGAGTCTGGAGAACCAGGCCTTGCCAGCGTGAGCGCACAGCGGCTGTTCTCGAGCGCTGAGAAAAGGGGGCGTTTGTCGTGCCTTTTCAATTGACAGCGGCCCTTTAAACTTAGCTGGCGGCCTGTCACTAATTTGTTGCTTGCATTTCTCTGGCCTTGGACAATGAAAATTGGCAAAATCTGTTTCACTTTCAGGTTCTTGTTTGGGCCGCAAATGCTGTTGGGGGATTGTGACGTTCCCCTCTGGTGTCATCTGGACTCGTGGTCTGCTAGGTCACTCCGAGCCTTGACTTTGGGAGCTGGCCTTACCCCGCTCGGCTGTGAGCACCCTCACTCCTGGGCTGGTCACGCACAGCCTCTGGCATGTAAGCTGCGCTTTGGATTGTGCAACCGAATGACACTAGCCAATATCTCCAGTCCCAGACACAACCCTAAGAACCTCCATCTTGCAACGTCCAGTTATGCCCGCTGGACGCTGCAAGCTTATATAAGTTCATCAATTTAACAAAGAAATTGATATGTACCAGGCTTGTTATCGCAGGGGGAGCCTCTGACACACTGCAGACCAAACGCACTGCTTCAGGTAGAATAAACAAACAGATTCAGTAACTATAAAGATCGATTTTAAGTCAAAGCAGAACAAGTCAGATTTGGTAAAGGAAGGGGGTGACTCCCTCGAGGGTCTAGCACAGGGGTGGCCAACCTGTGGCTCTGGAGTTAATATGTGGCTCCTTGTATACTCTGGGGCTGGAGTTACAGGCGCCAACTTTCCAATGTGCCGGTGGGTGCTCACTGCTCAGCCCCTGGCTTTGCTCCAGGTCCTGCCCCCACTCCATCCCTTCCCCTGAGCCTGCCGTGCCTTCGTTCCTCCTCCCCAGAGCCTCCTGCACCCCACGAAACAGCTGATCGGGAGGTGCGGGGAGGGAGGGGGAGGCACTGATCGGTGGGGTTGCCAGAGGGTGGGAGGTGCTGGGGGGGGGCGGGAGCTGATGGGGGCTGCTGATGTATTACTGTGACTCTTTGGCAATGTACACTGGTAAATTCTGACTCCTTCTCAGGTTCATGTTGGCCACCCCTGGTCGAACAGATTTTTTTGTTGCTGCCTAAGCCAGTGTCCATTGTTCCTTGTAAAGCTAGCCTGGGTTTGTCCCATCCATGCCCTGATGAGGTGTGAACTGCCTCTCTGCTCTTGGAGAGTTTTTGCCTGGGCTTGCTTTAAGCCATGAGGATACATTTTCAGCCTCATAACTATATACATGAAATTATAACCTTACTGTAATGTTACAGTAACAATCAATCACTATAACAACCATGCTCAGGGCATTATGAACTTTCTGAAGACACGCAACATGACAAACTTTGCGTATCACACAATCATTTTATAAAGATGAACATGGGGGTGTAGGTATTTCCCCCGAGGTACAGAGCATCACAGTGATTTTTTAAAAAAACCCTACTGTCGTTGATTACAAAGATGTGGGAAAAAGTCTGATCTCAGGGTGTTTAATAGCTCACTTACACCAACTTTAAACGTCTGAGCCCAAGTTAAAGGCACGGCCTTTGAAGCAGAGCTGCCATTTGCCATTTGCCATTTGGCCTGATGCAGTGCTGTCTGTCTTCCTGAGTCTGCAGACGGGCAGCGCGCCACCTCTTCTGCTTTCCCCAAGCAGCAGTGATGGAATGAACACAAGACTCCAGTCCTATGGGCAGCTATGAAGCTGATAATCATGGTGCAGGCACTAAGCTGGTCACAGTGGAGAAAGACCCAGGAAAACTAGACTTCAGGAGGGCTAGATAGCCCTATCTCCAATATTCAGAGATAAACAGGAGCTGACAAGTCCATTGTCCTAACCCTTGCATCCCCAAATCTGGTCAGTAAGTGTCTGGTAAGTTTTGCAAGACCTCTATGGTTTGCACAAACCTCTTGAACAATGTAGGGATCCCACCTGCTTTTGGAATGCAGCTGACTCTGGGGTTTAACTGCAGCTATTCAACAACCACCAACACTACCAGCCTGGAGCGAGGACAGGAAGTAGGGGGAAGTGCCTTATCGCCTTGTGTTCTATTGTTCTTGTGTGCTCAGTTCTAGTCCCCTCCCCTGTCTAATACGCACATGCCAGACAATCTCACTTGGCAGCAAAGCACCTGCTGTCTGAGACACCCTGCAGAGACTGTTCCATGCTGGCTGCTGCAGTTTACTACAAATCTGCCTTGGAATCGCTGCTCTCTCTTGTCCCGGAACCCAGGGACTGCTGCCAACAAACCAGTAGGGGGTGCTAAAGTGCAATGAGCTGAGAACAGCTTGGTGGTCACCTTGTTAACCTTAACCTAAATGCCCCTATAGGAACTGAGAGGCCCCATTCTGCAGAGCACGGCCGGCATTCTGCTGCCCTTTAGCTACTCTCTGCCTGATGCCTATCGCTAGCTTTTCTGTCTGGCTCCACTACCCAAGCAGCCACCAAAGGCTGTTAGTTATGACGACCCTCTCCAGGATGGCTTCATAACTGCCCCAAGCCCTGTGTCGCCGAAGGGAGCTAAAAAAGGTAGCATGAACGCGATAGGACCTGTTCCCCTGCCCCGTGCATATGAATGCTCCTGTCAAACCCTGAAGGAAGTCTCAAGGATCTCTTAACCCAGGACTTGTATTGGGCTAGGTGAGTGGCCCTCTTTGGAGGCAGCCATCTTGTCCTCCAGAGGCATAGCAAGACCCATCAGACCATCCTGCCTATCTCCAGCCGCCTGCCCCCTAATAGGCAGAAGCTGGCTTTAGCCCAGGAGTAGGAGGGTTAGAATCTCAGCTTTCATTAGTGGGCGAAAAGCCCTCCAGTCATAAGGGTCACAGAGAAACGCACGAACATGTGAGTGAGCAGTGAGGTCTGAGAGCCTGCAGCCCGCCAGCCCGAAACAGGGCCTCTGAGAAATGTGATGTGCCTCGTTCCTGTTACTCAGCTGTCCGATAATGAATCCTTGCACCTCAACTTTTTTAACTGCTTCACTGATGAAAGCACATGGCAAAGAAGGGTCACAGATGTGCCCTGAGTGCAGTTTCATTTTGGTGCCATGAGTTAGTGGCATTTAGGAGACACCCCCATGCTTCCCCCACTCTGACCCTGGGAGACACAAGGCCAAAGTGGGGACTGGGCATGAGCCTCACCAGAGGGGCAACACACCCTGAAGAGCTCAGGGGCATCCAAGCCTTTCCCCACACAGCAGGAGCCTGGTCTGCCGCGGTGGGGAGTGTAGGGGCCAGGGCTCCCTCTCTCAGCCAGAAACTGTCTGCAGCCTCAGGCATGCATCACTGCGGTGGTTACTCACTTCCCTCCGTCCGTTCCCCCCCCCCCCCCCCCCGGCTGTCTTCACAGCCACAAGGGCTAGACACAATTTAAGTAACAGTTTAAACCTGGTCTGCAAACTCATTGAGTGGCGATATAACTATTTCAGTGAGGGGAAGTGGCTTTTGAACCAATCAGGTTATACTGGTACAAGCCTTAGTGTGTTATGCTGGTATAAAGGTAACGTGTGTATAGCTCACTGCCCTTCCTGTGGCAGAATAAACTGTATGTAGTCCCCAGGTTTTTGCTCTAGGTTTTTGCTGCCCCAAGCACAGCAGTTAGGCAGCCTTCGGTGGCTTGCCTGTGGGAGGTCCCTGGTCCCGCGGATTCAGCGACTTGCCTGCGGGAGGTCCGCTGGCCTTGCGGCTTTGGCGTACCCACCGCCGAATTGCTGCCGAATCCATAGGACTGGCGGACCTCCTGCAGTAACGCCGCCGAAGGCTGCCTGACTGTGGCCCTTGCAGGGACCGGCAGGGCGCCCCCCCTGCAGCTTGGAGCGCTGGTTCCTGGAGCCGCCCCTGGCTGCACCAGTATAACTGTATACGGCTTTACACCAGAACAGTTCTGTGTGTCGACAAGGCTCCAGAGACCGACATCACTTGGGTGACTGGCAGGCAGGGCCCTGGGCACATGCCCCTGCCTTGATTCAGCCCCCTGCCCATGGGCATAGCTGAGCATCACTTAGCGGCATCCCAGCAGAACACACATGATCCTATGTTTGTTACAGTTTTCCCCACCTGATCTTAGTGACATCCTGGGGGCAGGGGGGATTGTGGACAGTATCACTACTCTCCCCAGTTCTAGCTCTGCCTCAGTTTCTTCTGGAGCCACTTCCTGGATAGACTTATTATGCTAGAACAATCCTGGTTTGGCAAGAACGGTGAGTTGGGCCCAGGGGCTGTTTCCCCACTCTGCCTATGGCCGTTTCTGTCTGTCATGCCTAGTGAGGGTGCTGCAAACACAGGGCCTTAGCAGGTGCTGAACTGGGTGCTTGGTGAGTTGGCCTGGCACATACTAACTAGACCAAGGGCTGATGGGGGGCAGAGGAGAGGCTGGGATCTCCCCCTGCATGCAGGGTATCCTGGATAACACTGGGGGATTGGGAATTTGCAACACGAGTTGCAGGAGAGGTCGTGGGCCCCTTTGCTCTGGTTTGAACGGGGAAGGGAATGTGCCCTGTGGGCCTACTCCAGGGGCCGCAGGGTGGGAGCACGGGGGCCACACTCCACATCATGGTGATCAGCAGAGGAGAAGCATGTTAAAGCGTGGGGGGGAAGAGCTTGGCTGGTGTGATGGGAGCAGAGGCGGTGCTGGCTTTAGGGGAGGGCTGGGAGGGAGGGCAGAGGCAGCATGGCACGGATGGGAAGGGGCTCGCATCATGCCGCTTGTGCCCGGGGGAGGGGCCAGCCGCCCGCCCCGTGCTGAGACACGCGGAGATGGGGGCGGGCTAGCAGCAGCCCCCGACCGCTCTCCTCACCGAGGGCCATTGCATCCCCCCATGCGCTCCTTCCGCTGGCGTGTGGGCCGATGTGCCAAGAGGCGGAGCCCGGCGGGGAGTGGGGGGAGCCCTGGGCTGGGCCCGCCCGTCCCCTCGTTGCAGCCCACGCCCTAGGGCGGTGCGTGCGCTCCCGGCAGGGCGGGGACGGGTGTCCCCGTCTCTCTCCCAGAGCCAGGGCGCGGCGCAGCCACTCGGTGCGCTCGGAGGCGGAGCAGGGGCCACCCGAGCCTTAGCAGCCGCCGCTTTCTCGGCTGCCTGGAGACACAAAGGCTGCGGATCTCGCCCAGGAACCGGGCGAGGCGAGTGGAGCAGCTCCGGCCCCCACGTTCAGTCCCGCCGGGACCCCCCTTGGAGAGCCATGTCCTGCCTGGATTACCTCGCTGCCGAGTGCCTGGTGTCCATCTCCAGCGGGGCTCTGATCCACCCCGCCGCCGCCTCCAGCCTCCCCAGCCCCGATCCCGCTAGCAGCGAGGACCGGGAGGTGCGGGACACCCTCCGGGGCGCAGCCCCGGCGGCGGCCGGCTGCAGGGCGCGCCCCGGTTCGGCGCACTCGGAGAGCAGCAACTCGTCCTCGTCGGCCGGAGGGGGGGACCTGGAGAGCGGCTACACCACCCTGTCCGACGGGGGCGGCGGACCCCAGCGAGCCCCGCTGCCCGGCCACAGCCCCAGCCTGTCCTCCCCGGGCAAGCGGCACCGCTGTCCCTTCCAGGGCTGCTGCAAAGTTTATGGCAAATCGTCCCACCTGAAGGCGCATCTGAGGACGCACACAGGTGAGGCCGCCTCCCCCACTCTGCCCCTTCTCCCGGCGTGGGGACCCCACCTGCCCCCGACTTGCGCGGGGACCCCGCCCACCTGCCTCCGCCCTCACGCTCCTCCCCCGGCCCCACTTTCCTCCCCCTCGCTCCTGCGCGCGTTTTCCCTCCTTCCCCACCCACGAGGGGCCCCCGCCTTTACCCGCCTCCTCTTTCTCTCCCTGCCCCCCCTTTCCCTCCTGGGGTCCCGCCACCCCCCCAGCTCTCCAATCCTTTCGCATCTCCTCAGTACCCCATGCCCCCTCCCCCACAGATAGGAACACCCCCCCCACGTCGCTTTTTCAGATGGTGCTTTTATCCTGCACCGATCTCCCTTCCTCCTTCGCCCCGGGGGCTGTGACCCCTCCCCCATGACCTACCCCGGAGACCTCCCTGTGGCGGGTGGACGCGGGGGGGACAGGGTGATGTCACTTTTTGCTGGGGGGGGTTGTTAAGCGATCTGAAGTTGTGTCCAACTCCCCCCATCTCCGCCGCGTGGAACAACGCGACTTTATTTCCATTGGCCTCAAATCCCTCAGTTGCCAGCCCCAAAGGGTCAGGAGCCCAGTCTATTCCCCCTCCCCCCACCCTTCTGTGGGGTGGGCGGGGCTTGGGCTGCCTGGGGGGCGTGGCCATGCCTGTGACACGCTTTCCTGCCTTCTCTGCCATGCAGCGCGGCAGCTTGCTTTTCGTGTGCGGGGGGGGGGGGCTGGATCAGAAGTGTGCTCACGTCAGTCCTGGAGCCTGCTGCCCAGTGTGACCCCCTCCCCCGGTCTCTTCCTTGCCCCTGGTATCCCAGAGTAGCGCCCCATCCCTGGGGACCTCTGCAGGTGGCTGAAGCCCTTCGACTTTTGAAAGTGGCCTGTGTGGCTTGTATTGGGGGGGGGGGGGGGGCAGGAGGCCTGGCCTGCCCCCGAATCCTGGGGCTGGTGCTTCCTGCACACTGAGTCTGGCGCCTCTCCACCGGGCACAAGGCTGCCTGGTGCCTCTCTGAGTAAACTGGTGGGTGGGGCTGGTGAGAGGCAGGAGGCAGAAATGAAGGTAAAGGGGGAGGGGGGGAAATCCAGGGCAGGGCAGGGCAGAAGCTGCCTGGTTTTTTGCCAGTCTCGCCCTGATGCACTGGGGAGGCTGCTGCACCCTGTACTGGTGCCAGGCAAGGAGGGTGGAGCATTGGCACTGAATAGAGCAGAGGAGATCAGGGCGGGAGTGTCATTAATTCCCCCCACCACACACACACACCTCTCTTGTTGTTTCTGATTGGGCAGGTTGGCACTATGGGGGAGGAAAGATAAGACGCCCGTAGTAAGCCTTGGCTCTAGCCACAGGGTGAACAGGGCAGGGGCTGAGGGAGTGTCTGGGATACTGTTCTTGGTTCAGTTGGCCTTACCTGCAGATTCCTGGGGAGACTGAGCCAGGTACTGGTGTGTACCCACAGAGCACCCCTGCGATGTGCGCTTAGTGTGGATGCATCTTAGATCTGCTGTGAGCTCCCTCATGTGAAATAAGCTGGCCTGGTAAAACTGCGCTTTTTTGCTGCTATAACTGTGCCTATCCGAGGGGCTCCTGCCAGCCCGGCTGAGTGGGTCAGAGATCGCACCCCTGACCAACGTGGGGATGCTGGCAGGAGTCTGTTGTGTCAATCTGGCCTGAATGACCCCGGGCCGTGAATTGTGCATGCTGGGCTGTCAAACTGGCCCCTTTTACAGTGTTAAGCTCACACTTAATGTAAACTACACTGAAATATATGGTAGGGGGTGGCTAATTGTTAGGATGACAGATACCGGCCCATTGTGGGTGTCTTGCACCCCAGCATTAGGAAGCATTTGGATCCAGGACTTATGTCTTAGCAGAGTTCGGATCTGGACGGCTGCCAACCCAGAGGTCGTGAAAGTTTGGGGTTATACAGAGACCCAAAGCAATTGGGCCCAGCTCTCCTGCCTCTCGCCAGTGAATTGGTGGGGTCTTGTGGGTTTGCTGGGGGTCAGGAGTGGGCCGTCAGTGTGTCTGCCCAACCTCAGGAGGAGCAGAGAGTCTCATGGAGTCAGCAGCCTCTTCCCACAATTGCTACCTTCGTTATCAGGCAGCAAGATGCCTAGACGTGAAACCTGGTGTCCCAGTGAGGCTGCGTGTGAAGCCATATCTGGCTTCATTCCAGGGCCTCTCAGGCACCATAACATGATAGTAGGAGTTGGGAACCGCTGCCTGGAAAGATCTGCTATTCGACATGACCCATGAGCCCTGGAGGTTTTACACCTTCCTCTGCGGCATGGGGCACAGGTCACTTGCTGGAGGATTCTCTGCAGCTTGAGGTCTTCAAACCACGATTTGAGGACTTCAGTAACTCAGACATAGGTCAGGGGGTTGATGCAGGAGTAGGTGGGTAAGGTTCTATGGCCTGCGTCGTGCAGGAGGTCAGACTAGACGATCATAATGGTCTCTTCTGACCTTAAAGTCTATGAGCCCTGCCTTGATCAATGGTGTATATAGTCAGTCGTGTTGTCGGGGATGGGAGTAGGGGGTTGGTTTGGCTTTGCTGAGAGCACTTGGTTATCCTTTGATTTCAGTGTGGAATTGCCATGCTGGTTCGCTGGCTCCCTGTTACCACTGAGGGGGCCGGGGGGGCGGGAGGCGGCGTGGGCTGGACTATAGGAGTGGCCTCTCCTGGTCTGCCTGGCAAGAGACCTGGTCAACCGGCCTCATCCTGATTGGGGTAGTTACACTGATGGTGCTGCACCAGTGCAGAGCCCTACTGTTTCAGTGCGAATGCACTGATGTATGGTGATCTGCACGGATTCACCATACCTTGGCTTCACATAAGGCCGCAACTGCAATGAGTTCTAAGAGCTGACCATAGGCTGGGTTAATTTAGGCAGGGTAGTAGCTGGCTAATGGTCATGTGCATATGTAAAAGGGGTTCTCCTGGGGCATAATAGCCTTCCCCAATGTGATAAAGACTCTCCCAAATTAGAGCCTAGAAGAGATCGCTATTGAAAAATCCCCCTGCCCACGGTGAATAGGAAACTTGCCCTGCAGAGTCTGGAGCAGGGACGTGAAGCCATTGGTCCATGCAGCATTTGAGGCCTGGACTATACATTTTTTACACTGGTATAACTGTGGGGACTATACCAGCGTAGCTATGCCAGGATAACCCTGTAGTATAGATGCAGCCTACAGAAGGGGTTCTTCTGTCAGTGTAGGGACCACACCTCTCCAAGTGACAACAGCTTTCTTCCTTCAGCCTAGTTGTGTGTACACTGGGAGATAGGGCTGTGTGGCTCTAGGCTGTGGCTTTTATGCGCACTTCGAGAGACGTAGCTATATTGAGCTAGATTTTAGCTGTAGAACAGGCCCCGTATAACTCCATCCACACTAAGGATGTTGTCCCCCTTTTACCATGCTGATGTGGTTAAAGTGGTACAGCTTTTGTGATAGACAAGGCCAGAGTTTCTGTGCATTGTGGCAATGCGGAGGACCCTCCAAATGGGAAAGCCAGCGTGACCCGAGGCAATGTTATCTTCCTCAGTATCTTCCTCAGCCTGCAGGCAGTTAGGTCCAGTGCTTTGGGTGCAGCTCATAGCTTTACAATTAGCAACTCGCGAAGTGACACTGGCAGGGTGCTGCTGAGTTCTGTGGAACTGTCAGGAAGGCTGCCGAGGCCCTCAGGGGAAAGCTGTGAGGAGCCGCCGTAGCAGAGATGGGGACTGGAGTTATTCCTGAAGGTGGGGGTGGGGGTGAAAGCTGAGGTAGAATTTGAGTAGTAGAAGTGCCATGCACACAACCCCCTGTGCCAGCTTCCTCCCAGCAGCTGGTGTATGGAGTGGGGGGAAGGGTACCTTTTGCCCAGCTGCAACCAGAACATGCATGACTTCAGATGTCAGACCCCTTCTGTGATTGTGCAGCGCCTGGCACAGTGGGGTCCTGGTTTTCCCCCACGTGATGTGGGCTGAAATCCTTTTCAAATAAGGCCTCGACTGTGGATTCGGAGCACTTGAAAATTTGAGCCTCAGCTCATATTGGGAATCTGGCCCTGAACTGAAGATCTGCAAGGTGGCCTGGAGCCAATAACCTGAAAGGTGGAGCCAGAGGGCGGCTAGCACCTGGGAAGTCACCACATGGCTAGCCGCAGGCACTCCCTCCACCTTGGGTAGAAAATAGTCCTGAACAAGATCTCGCTGAGGTGGTCTTGAGTTTCCCGCTGGGAGGGACGCCCCCCACCCCTGTCAGCCGGCTACGCCTCACGGGTTCCCGTGTCAGGGCAGACTTTGTGTGTCTCGCTTATCCCAAGCCGGCATCCCGGGGGGCTTTGCTCACCTGGCAGGTTGGCTCTGGCATGCCCACGGAGAGGCAGCTGGGCTCGGGCCCGTGGCATTGTGTGCAGGGCCTGCTGTCGCGTCCTTGGGGGATGAAAGGCCCCATTGTGGCATATCGGCTGGACTCGGGATGGTTTGAACTTGACGAGGCAGCGTGGTTTGAAATAGAGGCACTAGGAGCTGGGGCACTTGGTAGGGGGTGAGGGCTCAGGACATCAGCGGAGCCACCTCCGCCCCCGTCCTCTACAAAGGAAGGGCTAGAGAGTGGCTGGTTTAGAGGGTTCTTGTAACCTGAGCCGATGGTGGGAGGGAGGTGGGGAGAAGCCAGGTCCCCTGGGGGCGATGGGGGGCTGGAGCCAGGCTTCTGGGGGAGTTAGTTCGGCCTTTGCAGAGGGCTGGACCCCGAGGGTGAACTGCCAGGGATGGGGCAGCCTAGGCATAGGCCTGCGTGGCAGGAGGGAGCTCTGGAGCGGAGGAGGGAAGGTTGAGGCCTCTACGTGGATCAGTTTCAGAGCCAGCCCTTTGCTAAGGCCTCTCCTCCGGTAGCACCCTAGTGAGTGGGAGATGCCCGGACACCGGCCTTCTGTGCTGGCGAGAACCTACAGAACAACTGTCCCCAATGTGGAGGGGAAAGAGACCATCCAGCTGGAAGTCCTTGTGTTTGGTCCCCGGACACCATGGTGGCTCCAGCTCTCCAGAGTCCCAGGCCGCCCTGCCCCCTGTTGTGAACGCCTCGTTTGTCTCTCGGGGCGCCCACAGCTGCACCTCCCTCCCCAGGAGCACAGCGTGGTTGGGTGACTCACTGAAGATCATGCTGGGAGTTGGTGGCAGAGCCGGGAACCGAACAGAGGAGTTCTCGCTCCCAGCCCCCTGCCTTGTTGACTAGGTCCTGCAGGTCAATGAAGCTGCGCAGGAGCTGCCTGGGATTTTCAAAGCCCCTGAGGGAGTTACGCTCAGCTCCCCCGGACCTTCAGTGCGATGTGGACACCTGACTCCTGTAGCTCCTTTGCACGCCCCAGCCCCCACCTGCAGCAGGCGGGCAGCTGGTACTTCCATGGCCGGGGGGATGTAGGAAGAGTGTGGCAATTGGTGTGTGCTTCTCTGGAGGTGGCACGATTGGTACCGAGCACGGAGGGTGCCTGATCGCAGCGTCCGAGGGGTGTCGAATCTGGGGTCTAAACTGTTTGACCATGTCCCCTTTAAATCCCTGCTGTTAGGAAACCACTGGAGTGGCGAGATTCTCTCTGCACTGGGCTGAACTGCGGGGGCTGGAGCTGCCCTGAGATGCCTGGGTTAGGCTCTGACAGAACCTCCCCTCCCCCACCCCCCCGCCTTTTGACCATCCTGCGGGCACAGTCCCGGCCTCCCCAGATGCCCTGGATCTGGAGCAGGGTTTGAACCGCTGAGTGAAAGCCCGGGGCGTGGAGGAGGGGGCAGCCTCCATGCACTGGGAGGGCTGGCTGTGCTGACGGAGCCGCTGTCCTCGTCTCACCCCGCTGCTGCAACTGAGCTCGCTCGGCGCTGGCAGCACAGATGGTGCGTGAGATTCCCCGGCTGCAGGAGCCCGTGTGCCTGTCTCTTCTGCAGCGTGGCTTGCGGGAGAGTTGCCTGCATGTGGCGTTAACCCATGGAGTTCCCAAAGCAACTGCTGGCACTGCCTCCCCCCACCCCTGCCCACAAATCCCCTGCCAGGAACTAACCGTGCCTCTGTGAACCCAAAACTGGTGCTGCCGCTGGGCTGGGACCTCTGCCACTGGCTCTCCTCCGACCCAGAGCCAGGGCCCTGCTCTCGCTCTAGTTCCTGCATTGAATTCTTGCCCTTTGGGCCTCCTCTTTCCACCCTTCTAGGGAGGATCAGCCTGAGCTGCAATGTCTGGCCTGGGGCTCGGCCCTTTGGCGCCTTGCGTGAGGCTTTTTGTTCCTGGCTTTAATGTTTGTTTTTGCTTCAAGACAAAAGGGTTTCCCAGCGCCTGCACCCAACCCCTGCTGAGCTGGGCTGGCAGGATGAGTCATGGGGCAGTCCCCATGCTGCCTGCGTCAGCCTCTCAGCAGCCCCTGAGAGCTGCGGGGGAGAGGGCCGTGCAATTACTCTTGAGGGGGGAGGGTTGCATTGAATTAGCCTGGTGGGCTTGGTCTCACGCCCTCTGAAGTTCAAAGGTTAGCGCCTCCTCTCCGCCCCTCACCTGGGCCCCCTGGCACTGAATGACTCCCTGGCCCTAGCCAACAGGAAACCAAAGTGTTTAGCTTGGCAAACCGCGGGCAACTTTGCTCACATGGCAGCGGAGGCAGGCCGGGAGTGCGCTCGGGGCAGTGAGCTGCGACCCAAGATGACTTGGTCCCGTTAGCAGCTCTGCTGTGACCTTGAGCGGGTGACCTTGGGGCCGCTGTCCCGTCCTTGGCTAAGCGGTGGTAGCATTTGCCCACCTTGGTGCAAGTCAGCGTCCGTTCAGTGCCTTGCAGAGACAGTGCTGTGGGAATGCTCTGTACAGGCTGGATGCGCCAGGAGGGACCATGGGCTTTATGCGGGGAGGGGTGGTGAAATGAACAGGATCAGAGCAGAGCTTCCCAGGTTTAGCTCCTTACACAGGAATCTGGTTCCAAAAACTGTCCAGGCCTGGCACTGCCAGGGAGCATCCCTACAGGGAGAGCGACCCACCCTGCTCTCTGTTGGCGGCTGGCCTAGCCTGTGTCCCCTTTGAGCCAGAGCCCGCCGGCAAACCCAGCCGTAGCGGATTTCCCCCACCGCTTGCCTGGCGATGCTGTCCCCTGGCTTCCCCCTCGTGCAGACAGCAGGCCCAGTGTGGGAGGCAGAGAAGGGGCAGGGAAGGGGCCTGACCTGAGGAGCTTTTGACGCTTATGCGGAGCGATGGGCCGGCTCCAACACCGCGCGGCTCTCTGGCCTCTTGCGTGACACAAGCTGTTCTCCAGGGCGGAGGGCTGGGCTGCACATCCTGGGGCCTGAAGTGTGCTTTCCCATCCCCCGCTCTTGCCTCCTGCCCTGAGCATCTGGCTCCCCCCGTTGGAGGCAGGACAACCGAAGCAGCTGACGCATTGCACTCGGGCGCCAGCTGGGGTCTGACGGGAGGTGCGAGTGGGCATGGATTGGCAGCGGGCATTTCTCTGCGTGCGCTGGGGAGGAGCGGCAGGGCTCAGGCTGCCTAACAAAGGGAGAGGCAGGGTCCAGGGCAGGATCTGAACTCAAAGGGACGCTGACCAGTTTCTTAGGGTTGGTCTGCACTGAAAACTTACATCGGCTTAGCTACGTCTCTCCAGGTGTGACAAATCCACCCCCTGGGAGACAGGCGTGGGCAGCGTTGGGGCAACGAAAGAATTCTGCTGACCCTGCTACTGCCTCTTGGGGCTGGGGGTTAACCACAGCGACAGGAGAACCCCTCCTGTTGCCGGTGTAAGAGTAGGCATCCCCATCGATTCGCACTGTGTGTTGCCATCTTAGTGGGCGCAGAGCAGCCGAACGCTTTTCCCCGTCGAGTTGCCAGGGTTTTCAAAGCATGTCCCAGCCATCAGGGAGCAAAGCTTTTCAAAACACAGGGGAAGTAGTGGTATCCCTGTTTCACAGATGGGGAAACTGAGGCCCAGGAGGGCCGTGACTTGCCCTGGGTCATGCCGGGAGTTGGTGGTAGAGCCAGGAATTCTTACAGCCCCTCGCCCATCTAGCTGCTGCACCGGCTCCCTCTTGTTTGTGCAGAATCTGAGCTGAGTAGAAGTATTTTAATGAAGAGGGCGAAGGATCTGGGCCTTGAGAAGTGCAACGTGAAAGCAGTCAGTGGCTCGTGCGGGGATGCGAACCTGGGAATACAGACAAGCAAACCAGACTCTCAAGGCATTCATTATTAATCCTCTGCGGTGGTGTTACTAGTACAAAACTCCAGGCAGCAAGAACAGGCCACATAATGCATCACAGGCGGGGCAGGGACCTTCGCTTTCTGTGCTGGGGGAGGGGTGCCTACTGCAGTTGGGCCTGGCTGAGGTGACCATATTTCCCAAAGTGAAAACAGGCCACTGTGCAAGGCTGGCCCAAGTCCGCCCCCTCCCCTCCACCCGCGTGGTCCTGTTTGCTCTTGCCAGCTGATGATCAGTTGGTCAGAGCAAACAGGACGAATGCCCAGTTTTGCCAAAAAAGTCAGGACGCCTGGGATGGGGCTTAAAAAGGGGGACTGTTTCCCTGTGGGCTGGTAGCCACTAGAGGAACGCCTGGTGCTTGGGAATATGCCCTAAGTGGGTTGGTTTTTTTTTCTGATTTAGTTGGGGTTGGTCCTGCTTTGAGCAGGGGGTTGGGCTAGATACCTCCTGAAGTCCCTTCCAACCCTGATATTCTATGACTGGCCCAGCCAAAATGGAACATAGGGTCACCCTAGCTCCTGGCCCCTGATCGGTGCCACCAGGTTCTATTGTAAGGATAATACACACATCTGTTAAATTCAGGTCAGTGATGGCAAAACATCTGTTAGACCTGTGCGCTTAGCGTGATACCATGAGGAGCCCTCCTGAAGACAAAGGGAGCCCAGTTAAGCCTGCCAGGAGCGGTTTGCAGGGTCAGGGGCGACAGGAATAAGCAAAGACTTCGATTTCATTTTACCTTGAAAGGGTCCCCTGAACATCCCACGCTCTTCTGCCAAACTTGGGCTGTGACTCACGCTGGTGCTGGGAAAAAGTTCTTGAAATTGGAGCTGCTTCTGACTCCTTTACTCACCTCACTCCTTCGCCCTGGGCTTACGCAGTCAGGAAGAGCTTTTTGTCACCAGTGACGGGGGCTGTGTTTTCCTGTCAAAAACGGCTGCGTAAGGTTGTGCCAACTGGTGATTGTGCAGTCAGGGGAAAGCCTCTCGTGCGCGGGCTTCACAGAGCAGGGTGATACGGTTTAAATGTTTCATAGTCATAAGCGTGGGGTGGTCTTGTCGCATTCCGGGCCGAAGCTGTGAGTAGGGGAGGCTGGTCGCCCCAAATCTATGCTGACGTTAAAACCTTGACACCCCATCATTCGACCAGCAATAGATGGGTGAAGTATCTTCTTGCCGGCCTGGGGAACTCCTTGCCACAAGGGATCACCGGGGTCAAGAGTTTTGTGGGATTAAAAAAAAGATCAAAGAGTTGAACAGTGTAGTTTAAAGATACAAGAGTTTTGGCAGGGAGATAAACCCAACTCAGGGCATGAATTGTCCCCTAGCCATAGGGGTCAGGAGCCGGCTTTGCTGGGGGCAGATGACCCCATCACTGCTGAGTTTCTTGCACCTCCTGCTGAAGCAGCTGGTGCTAGCCACTGTTGGAGACAGGAGAATGGTCTCGAAGGGCCCCTGATCTGATCCAATCTGGCAATTCCTCTGCAGTCCTCACTGTGTTATACAATGTGGAAAAAAAAAGTTTAAGAAAGTTTAACTTGGCCCTAGTTTCTGCCTCTGCAACTGTAGATGTAGGTGTTTCAATAACTGTTCAGCTGCACAGTGGGAAAACCGCTGATACGTGGCATGGAGGAGTCAGGCAGGGTCAGACCTGAAACAGCCGTGAGTCCAGGCCGTGATACTCCCGTCCTGGGCCTTGGGACCAGTCTGCTGGGGGTGAGGGGCTGGGTGGGTGAAGCCGGAAGAAAGGCCAGAGATGCAAGTGGGATTGGGTTGGAATTTCGCTCACTACTGATCCAGTGACGATCCTGTCATGCTTGTGATTGCGAGAACCTGCCGTAACCCGGAACGGAGCCCAGGCAGATCAAGCCCTGGGGTTCTCTCGGTGTCTCACTGCAAGTGGCTCTCGGCTTTGTCAGCCCAATTGCCCCTTGCACGTGCCCCCAGGAACACCCGGCCCTTGTGTCTCTGGTACTGATGCTCCTGGCTGTCTTCGAAAGACCTTCAGTCCGGACAAGCTCGGGAGTCCAGACATGCGGCATAGTCTGCACCTGACTAGCAGGGGGTGCCCTAGTAAGAGAGGCAGCAGTCCCTGCAGGTGGAGAGAGATTGATGAACTGGGGGCTAGGTTGGAAGCCCTGTGCCGAGCATCTAATTAGTCTCTGGGGAGGCAGGAGCCGGCAGCATCTTAATCTGAGGTTTTAATTTTGCCTTCGTCCTCTCTGGGTCTGTTTTTATTCTTGCTCAGGTCAGTTGCTTTGCATCAGGATTAGGCAGATGGGGGCGGATTAGAACCAGAAAACAAGCCCCAGGGGTTGGGTGGGTTTGGAGCTCTCGGCTGAGTCTGTCTGCTGTGCACTTCTCGTTCCCCGGCTGCCCGTGGACGGTGGGGGGCCCACAGGCCATTTGTGTTTCTGGGGCCAGTGGGCATTGGACTTGTCCCAGCACAGCGCCCCCTAGCTTCTGTCTATCACACAAGTCCTGCTCCAGTGGCAGAGCCCGGAGTCGGGGAGGTGGGTCTGTTGCAGGTAGGGTGACCAGATGTCCCTATTTTATAGTGACGGTCCCGATAATTGGGGCTTTTTCTTCTGTGGGCAGCTATGACCCCCCATCCCCTGTCCCGATTTTTCATACTTGCCGTCTGGTCACACTAGTTGCAGGAGAACTGAACTGCCCCTGACCCGCAGCCCCCCTGCTGTTCCAGTTCAGTGCCTCCCGGTGTCCCCAGTTCTGCTGCAGGGCGGTTCAGGGACACCAGGAGCAGAGCAAGGCGCATGCGGTCCCAGTCCCCTGGTAATGCGAGACGCGAGACGCTGATTGCAGCTGTCCGGGATCCGCGCTCTGACTCTTCTGGGGAAAAGGCTCACGTGGCAGAAATAGCCCCAAACCCAGGGAAACGTGCTGTGTGTCACCATCCATAATTAGCGTGCTGCCACCTAGCTGGGACAAGGGAGATTGTTTTGGAGGGGTAGGAGCTGAAATGACTGATGAACTTTCCCTTTCTCTTTGCATCTTTCTCAAGCTCTGAGCCCTTCCCCAGGTCAGTCCAGGGACTCGGAGCTCACACTGTGCTCCATGAGATCATGTCACTGGCCTGCCAAGCCAGCTGCCCCTGGCTAGAGCAAAATGCCCAGTACTTGGAGCCCCCAACTCACAATGCACCTGGATTGTTTGTCCAACACTGTTATTGGACTGCTCTGTGGAACACTGCCCTCCACTGGGTGGAATTGAAACTGCTCAGCTGTGTGTCATAGGCCCTACAGTGTAAATGGCTGGTGGAGATTCTCCTTGGTTTTAAGTGTTAAGAGCCTGTGCTGTTGGAGCAGGAGGACTGGGGGAGCCCAAAGGGGTCAGAGGTGGGGGGGCACAGGGACTGTCTGGGGGAGTCCAAAGGGGTTAGGGATGTGGTGGGGTGAGGGTGTGGGGACTGTCTGGGGGAGTCCAAAGGGGTCAGGGAAGAGGGCTCGGGGACATCCCCCCTGGGCTCCTTGCTGCGTCTCACCCTCTTTCCCCCTCCCCCTAGGTGAGAGGCCGTTCCCGTGCACCTGGCCCGACTGTTCCAAGAAGTTTGCGCGCTCGGATGAGCTGGCCCGGCACTACCGCACCCACACTGGGGAGAAGAAGTTTGCCTGCCCGCTCTGCGAGAAACGCTTCATGCGCAGTGACCACCTCACCAAGCATGCCCGCCGCCACCCCACCTTCCACCCCTCCATGGTCAAGCGGCAGGGCTGCCCCAGCGTCTCCCCCAGCGACTCAGCGCCCGGCAGCCTGGCGGGGAGCCCCGTCGCCAGCCCTTCCCCCAGCCCGGCCAAGTTCCTGTAGGGGCTGGTGCTGCTCCGAGCAGGGACCAAGTGGCACGAACCCCAAAAGGTGCCGCCTGGCCCAGGCCAGCCCAAGAAGCCGCCGAGAATGCCCGGTGTCAAGGCTGCCCTTGGATCTGTGGGGCGAGCGAACTGTCCGCTCCTCCCTGATGGGTCCCTGCTCGTGGGGCCCTTCCACCTTGTGTTCTGGGTGTCTTCGAGCAGCAGCCTTTCCCCACCTGGCTTCGTGATGACATCCAGCATCCTCCACCCCCGGCCTGCATGGGACAGCGGTCGGGCGTCCAGTCCCGCAGGCCATGATGCTCCCCCTTTGCGGCTGTGGAAGGACCTGGGCGGGGGGAAGGCTAGGACCTCGCCCTGGTTGCCCCTCTCCTGGGCAGATTCCCGCATGGTGGTGGGAGGTGGCGCCTCTCCGGGAACCCCCAGCTACCACGATACCAGACTCTACTGGCTCGACTCGTGCGGGGCTGTTTCGTCCTGGAGATGCTAAGGGGCAAATCAAGGCCCCTTGCCTCCTCTCTGGTTTACCCTCCTGGTGCTGGTGCAGTGACAGTTCCCCAGCTGGGGGCACCCTAGGGACGGTTCCAACTTGCACCTTGGGGACCCCTTGAAGGCAGCTTAAACCAGGCCAGTTCTGCCTCCCGTCCCCAGAGGCTGTGACTTCTTCTCTCTTGGGACAGAAGGCTGCTCAGGGAGGAGATGGCCGGTGGCTGAAGTCCCCTGCGTCTCCCACTTCCCCTCCCCTCTCCTCCTGGAAACCAGGATCTGCTCCTCTGAAATTCACCCCTCTGCCTCCAAGGGAAGCCCAACATATATGTATATATATATGTATTCCTCTCCCCCTCCCCCAGCGGGGCATTCTGAATATTTATTTATACAGACTGACGTGCCTCCGGCTGCAACCTTCTGAGGTCTCTGCAAGCCGTGAGTATCTGGCCAGTGGACACAGATTGACTGCAGTGTCGGGGAGATGTACCTTTCGAGTGACTCTCCATCCAGCCCCTGCCATGGGACAGGGCTGGGCTTTTTAGGCAGGAATCTATTTATGGACAAAATCGGTTTTTTATAGCTGTGGAATCGGGGTGGAGGGGTATAAAGGGGGAGGGGGAGGGGACAGGCTCCCCAGTCAGCCTCTCTGAAGTGGGTGCAGATTGAATATTTGTCTACGCAGCATATTGCTGCTGGAACCTGGCTGTGTGCAGCTGTTTTATAGGAAGCTTGGGTCTGCATTTCGGTTCTCAGTGATTTGGGGGGTGCTGTGGATTTTCCTGAAAACTTGTAATTTAATTTTTTTTCCAGAGAGTGCTCAGCACTTTAAAGACACAGGGGTTCCCTTTGAGGTGGGTCAGGTGGTGCACCCAAAAAATCACCAGTCACTGCTGGAAATATAGGGCCAAGTGCCTTCAGTTCATCGCGAGCAGGCCTGTCCCAGAACTGCACTAGGTCAAGTGCATGGATCAGGGTGGACTAGTTTATTGGTACAACAGTGGTTACATAGCAGCCTTTCTCAGCCAAGTGGGACGCTCCATTTGATACTGCTGCAAGTAGATGCACTGAAATCACTAAGGGTGTGTCTACACTTAACCTGCTGCAGCTGCACTGCTGGAGCACTTGGGTGTCGACCCCACCTAGGCCGGGGTTCTCCCGTTGACGTGGGCAATCCACCTTCCTGAGAGGTGGTAGCTGGGTCAGTGAACGAATTCTTCCATCACCCTAGCGCTGTCTGCACCAGGGGTTTGGTTGGCTGAACTACGCCGCTCCGGGGAGTGGATTTCTCACGCCCATCAGAGATGTAGCTGTGCTGGTGTAAGGTCCCAGTGTAGACCCAGCCCTGAGGTAGGTCAGGGCGGCAGGGTGGGTGGGTGGGGTGCAGTAATGGCCCTGGTTGAGTCAGCTGCAGGGACTGAACCTGGGACCTTTGGCTCTAAAAGCCGTGAGTTTGTCTCCTGAGCTCAGAGCCCAGCTCCCTTAGTTCTGTCGCAGTAGTGATCTCTGGGGTCTGACCGCTAGATGGGGACAAGGCGCTCCCCCGTGTTGGCGTAGGTGATGCTGATTTTATAGACACGGGTGTTCTGCTTGCGTTGGGGATCGGCCTGGCCTCTTGTGTGCAGTGCCGTGCCGCTGGCCAGAAGGCTGAACATCAGCCTTCCCCACGGCACGTGAGCCCAGGCCGATTGGCCTTGGTGGAACGAGTTTGTTGGGTCACGGGCAGTTCCCAGGGTTCCGCTGCCTGTGTAACAAAGCCACTGGCCCGGCTGGCCCAGCTCTCCCCTCCTGTGTTGGACCAAGGAGGGAACTGGCCCTACCAACGCCCACGCTGCACCTGTTATGGGGATAGGGTGCTCCACGCCCACGCCTCTCTCAATCCAGGCGTGCCTTAGATCAAGAAGCAACCCGCCCACCCCCCAGTGCTTTCCCTGGGCTCTCTGGAGAGAACCTCGTCCCCTGGAACGCTTCAGAGACGTGTCTGGGATGGGTCTGCTGAGAGTTCCTCAAGCTTGGCACGGCTGGGAGTTGGCCTCCTTTGCCCTCGCTCCGTATTCCGCGTGGCCCCTGGGTCCCAGCTCTGCTGGATCAATCTCTGTCGGACTGTCTCAAATGGCCCAGGTTGTTGGACTGTCTCGAAGGAGCCGGCAGCTTGCTGTGATAGGGACCCGATCTGGCAGCAGCTGGGATTCCAGCGTTGGAGCTTGAGGACTGTGTGGAGCTCCTCTGGTTGGACCTTGTCTCCGGCCTCCTGAACTGGGGCACAAGAGAGCTCAGAGCTGCCGGGAAGAGATGCCAGCCCAGCTGGAGGGCCCTGGCTCCGGGAGTGGCGGCTCGCCAGAGGCCACCTTGGGTAGAATACACTGAAATGCATTAGCCAGTGTGTCCCTTCTCACGTCAGTGTCGTGCAATGGGGCTCAGCATCCTTTCCTGCCTGTGCCCATCAGGCTGGGCTTTGCAGCTCACAAATTGCCTGGTTCTCTCCTGCTTGCACGGCTGAAGCTTGAGGGAGACCTGTTTCCAGCGAGAACTGTTGAAGGAGCCCAACATTTACCACCAGCAAAGGTGTCGCTGGGTGACTATTCTCTGGGGCAGTCCCAGGGCCCTTGTGATGGGGATGGGGCTCGGGGGGGTGGAGGGGGAATAGAGTGGCTTACGAAATGGCTAAGTGGGTGGAGGAGGAGAGGAAAGGAGGGGCAGTTAATGGACCTGTGAGGAGAGGGCTAAAGCAGGTGATCTAGAAACAACCTTTCAGGAGGGGCTCCGTGGCTGGGGCATGAAGCGGTTCGTGGCCTGAGCTGGTGGGGGTGAGACTGGCGCCGGGTGCAGGGCTGTCACTTGCTCTGCAGCAGCCGGCAGTGCCCCGGTTCGTAGCCCTGACCTGGAGCAGTTCGGACCCAGCCTGCCTTAGCTGGGCTGCCCCAGTGCATTCTGGGGTCCCCGATGCTCCTGTCCTGTAGTACTTGGCATCTTTGCTGGAGGGGGGCGGATTCAGGGGTAACTTCCTGTGTGTGTAGAGGGGGACCTGTAGGCTGGACTGGTTTTGCTTAGTGTAGATGGCACCTGCGAAGACCCCAGGAAGCATCGCTGAAGCCTGTGGGTTAATCAGGTCCCTGCTGGCCCATATGCAGCCAGGGACCAGCATGACCTCAGTTTCCCCACTGCGGTGAGGGGTGGCCAGAACCTTGAGCAGGGCCACTTGACCCCCACCAAAGCTAGATTGGGACTCCATGCACTTACTTCCTCCTTATTTATTACTGATTTCTCCCTTTCCCCCAAGGAGTTGAACTGGAATGGGTCATTCTCCCCCGTCCCAATGAACGGCTCCTGCTTTGGAGGAAAATGCGTTTTGGACTGGCTGCCCCCCAGCCTCCACCCCCCGGGAGTGTGTGGAGAGGCTGTCCTGGGACATCTCTAGTAACACGGCTTCATGCCACCTCTCCTGGCTGGCGAACCTGGCTCCCTGGATGCTCTGCCCCATCAGCAGAGCAGCTTCTCTGGCACCCGACAGTGGTTGTTTTTATAGGCCCTTTACAAATATGATGCAGTTGGGGCCCCAGACGCTGCCGTAGGCTGCCCCAAGCTGTAGTGTGTTTGCCCCTCTGATGCTGTAGGTTCTTTGTATTCTGCCTCCCGGGCCTGGTGTTTCCTTGGGGGTGAGGCCTGGTGGGTTTTCAGTGTCTTTATTAATCCAGTCCCTTTATCCCTGAAGGTTCCTCAAGGCACCAGTGTCAGGGAGGGTAGGGGGGCAGGGAATGGGGCAAACTCCATTGTCACGGGGGCATAATCTCCTTGCAGCTGCTGTTCCTGGGAGCATACCTTGCAAGGGGCCCACTCCTGCTGTCCTTACTCATGCAAAGCTCCCATTCAGGTCTGGGCCCTAGATCTTCCCCTCCCCCAACCGCCCCCCCCCCCCCCCCGCATTTCTCTGTCTATGCAGTTGGATTCTGCTCTTGATTACATGGAGAGTAAATCTAGAACTCCAATGGAGTCACTCTGGATTTACAGGGGTGTCGAGGGTCTTTTTTCCTGAGGGTTCTGCCCTCTTCTCGTACTGCTGAATGGAAAGGGGGGATGGGTCCCAGTTAAAGTGGAGGGTGGTTCCCGTATGGAAAAGACCGAATCCCTTCACCCTCCCAGTGGTTCTCAAACTTTTGTACTGGTGACCCCTTTCCAATAGCAAGCTTCTGAGTGCGACCCCCCCAATACATTAAAAACACTTTTAAATATATTTAACACCATTATAAATGCTGGAGGCAAAGCAGAGTTTGGGGTGGAGGCCGACAGCTTGCGATCCCCCCCATGTAACAACCTTGTGACCCCTGAGGGGTCCCGACCCCCCGTTTGAGAAGCCCATACCTAGTGTAACCAAGATCCGTCTCAACCAAGAGCAAGCAAAAGATGCAGGTTTATATCTGGGCTCCCCAGATTCCATGCAAAGTGGGTATTTTTCTGGCTTGTGATTTTTAATAAGCGTGGCGAGATGGTTTCTTTTCTTACAAGAGGGAATAACTTTATTCCGTGTGCATGTGATATTTCTACAGAGTCTCTTCTCTGTCAGAGTTGGAGTTGTAAAAATAGATCTCTATACTGTAAAATAAAATGCTGCTGCTGCTGCTGCTTTTTTTGGGGAAAAAAAACCTTACTTTTTTAGTGTGACTTTTACAGAGCAGTTTGGAACCACGACTGACTGGGTGACAAGGAGCCAGCTGGCACCCGTGCTATCAGGGGGAGGGTGTGGGGGTGTTTGGAAAGCAGTTCTTTGTGCTTTGTATATTTCGGCTGGAGGTAAAGCTGTTGATCAGTTCTTTTGTCTCCTTCCTGTCTTTTTTTAAAAAAAATCTGTGTAGCCTCTGTGTTAAGTCAAATCCTCCTATCCTGACACCCCCCCATCCCCAGTCACAGGGGGAGAGGTCCAAAATCGGATCTGCTTGTCTCAGAGGCCCTTGCTAAGTAGATTTAACAAGAGGTGGCACTTTTTTATATGTGAAATTGACCTCTTAGGCAGAAGATCAACCATGTGGCTTAGGCTTAAACAGGACATAATTGGTGCTTAGGTCTTCGGAGTATTCAGTGGCTCGTAGACGCAGGATTACACATGGGAATTTCAAAGCTAGATCTGCCCCTGGCCCGGTCCACACTTAATTTGGAGTTTCCTCTGTTTGCACCCCATCTGCCAGTCTGTACAGCTCTGCCTATTGCAGCGCATGCCTGGGAGTTGAGGTCTATTCCCAGCTCAGCCCCGGCTTGCTGTGAGATCTCAGGCAAGCAGTGTCTCTCTGTGCCTCAGTTTCCCCTCAGTACACTGGCAGCAGGGTGACTCTTAACCTCATGCTCGGGCTGTGAGGTTTTTGTAATGTTTTCTGACCTCTGGTTGCAGAGAAGCACCAGATGTGTCCTTGGGCCTGACCTTTCAAATGCTTCTACTTACTGCATGCAGATGTGTTTGTCCCATCTCAAAAAATATAATGGAATTGGAAAAGGTTCAGAAAAGGGTGATTAGGGGTATGGAACGGCTGCCCTATGAGGATAGATTAATAAGACTGGGATGTTTCTGCTTGGAAAAGAGGTGACTAAGGGGAGATATGATAGAGGTCTATAAAATCATGACAGCTGTGGAGAAAGTAAATAAGGAAGTGTTATTTACTCCTTCTCATAACACAAGAACTAGGGATCAATAAATAGGCAGCAGGTTTAAAACAAAAGGAAGTATTTTTTCACGCAACGCACAGTTAACTTGTGGAACTCCTTGCCAGAGAGTATTGTGAAGGCCAAGACTATAATAGTGTTCAAAAAAGAACTAAAGTTCCTGGAGGACAGGTCCGTCAATGGCTGTTAGCCGGGATGGGCAGGGATGGTGTCCCTAGCCTCTGTTTGCCAGAAGCTGGGAATGGGTGACAGGGGATGGATCACTGGATGATTCCCTGTTCTGTTCATTCCCTCTGGGGCACCTGGCATTGGCCACTGTTGGAAGACAGGACACGGGGCTAGATGGACCTTTGGTCTGACCCAGTCTGGCCGCTCTTATGTTCTGCTGATGTGAAGGCCAGAAGGAACCATTGGGATCATCTGGTCTGAGCTCCTGCATCGCACAGGCCAGAGACCTGCTCCAAACTGATTCCTGGAGCAGAGCCTATAGAAAGAGCCACTCTTGATTTAGAATAGTGGCAGAGAAGCCACCGCAACCCTTGGGGAGTTGTTCACATAGTTAATGACTCTCACCATTAGAAACATGCAGCTTACTACCCGTCAGAATTTGTCTTGCTTCAACCTGCAGCTGTTGGGTCCTGTGCGACTTCCTCTGCTGGAGTGAAGAACCCATTATAGACTATCAGGGGTGGAAGGGACCTCAGGAGGTATCTAGTCCAACCCCCTGCTCAAAGCAGGACCAATCTCCAGACAGATTTTTACCCTAGTTCCCCAAATGGCCCCCTCAAGGATTGAACTCACAACCCTGGGTTTAGCAGGCCAGTGCTCACCGCTGAGCTATCCCTCCCCCCACATTAGTCAGTATTTGTTCCCTGTGCAGACACTTAGCGACTGTGACGAAGTCGTCCCCCCCTGCCCCCAGTCTTAGCTTTCCCTTCGTTAAGCTAAACCGAGTCACTCTGGCTTTCCAATCCTTCAGTCAGCCTCGTGGCTCTTCTCTGACCCCTCACCAGTGTATCAACATCCTCTCTGAATTGTGCACACCAGGCCTGGCCGCGCTAGTCTAGCAGCGTTCGCACCAGTGCCAAAGACGGACATAAAATGACCTCCTGTCTCTAGTGAATGGCAGAAATGCCATAGAGCTTATACCCTGCTTCCTACAGCCCCGCAGATCCTGGCCCACCTCTGGAACGTAGGGGGTCTCCTCTGCATCCCATCCTATCCTCTGTCCAATCTCCCGGCCTGACCCACTGCTTGCTTTCAGGGCATGGCCCTTCCCCTTCTGCCCTGGGACACAGGGTATGGAAAAGGAAGAGCATTTCAGACCCCCAAGCCAAAAATGAATAGGTCGTCCCCTGGAAGGAGGTTAAGTGCTTTGCGATGGTCGTCCCCTGGAAGTCAGGGTTAAGTGCTTTGGGATGGTGGTCCCCTGTCCCCTGGAAGCCGAGGTTAAGTGCTTTGGGATGGTTGTCCCCTGGAAGCTGAGGTTAAGTGCTTTGGGAGGGTTGTCCCCTGGAAGCCAGGGTTAAGTGCTTTGAGATGGTGGTCCCCTGTCCTCTGGAAGCCGAGGTTAAGTGCTTTGGGATCCTCGGATGCAAAGGGCCATAAAGGGGCTGAGTACTAATGTCAACTGGCCTGGAGGACTGAAGGGTTAGCATGGCCCTGGCCTAAGGGAGCTGTTCCCATAAGCCTCTCAGCCAATGAGCGTCAGCCTGGGGCCATTGGAGGCCAGCGGATCTGTAGGGAGTGCTGAGGCAATGGGTGGCGCCCTTCCCTCCCAGCCCACTGCAGCCCGTTAAGAAGAACTGTGCTGACAGAGGAGCCCTCTTTTGGGACGAGACCTAAAACCCAGGCCTGGCGCCTCATGCTCAGCAGAGAGCCCGTGGCCCTTACGAGAATAATCCCGTAGCTCTTATCCTCCTAGATCTCAAAGCACTGGACCAAGGAGAGTCAGTATCATGACCATTTTATACATGGGGGGAAACTGAGGCACAGAGGGGAAGTGACTTGTCCAAGGTCAGCTGGGAATAGAACCCAGGTATCCCAAGTCCTAGTGGCTACGCTCCCTGTTAGAAGGGCAAGAGTCAGAGGTTTCATCTTGGCATCCTGGCTACATCCCCACTGGAGTCCTTGGATTCGGCCCCCTTGAATCTCCCCAAGTGGCATTGTCAGGGAGAGGTAGTTTTTACTTCCCTTCCCAATCGGGTGCATAAGGCTGCTGAGCTGCCGTCCCATTCCTTTGTAGAGGAGGCGGCAGGGTGACCAGATGGCCCGATTTTATAGGGCCAGTCCCAGTATTTGGGGCTTTTTCTTATATAGGCTCCTATTACCCCCCACTCCGTCCCAATTTTTCACATTTGCTGTCTGGTCGCCCTGGGAGGCAGGTAAAGGGATCCCTGGGCACGGTTTGCACCACGCTCGGCCATGCTGCAAAACAACAGGTGCTCTGTGTCTGGGCAACCAAAGCTTCTCCCCCTCCCGTGAGGGGCAGTGAGCTTGGGGAGAACTGGATCCTGTTTGAACGTTTCCTTGGGGAGCAGGGATAGCTTGGGAGGTCAAGGAGGTTTAATGTTACAGAAGCCACTTTCCAAAGAGAAATCTGGTTAATTGGTCTGGTCGTTCTCTGTGTTTATTCAAAGAGCCACAAAGTCAAGGCCCTGCGTGGTGGGGTGGGGGTGCTGGCTCTTAGCAGACAGAACTTTTGGGGAGTGGTTTATTGTTGCCAAATCAATTCTTTTGTTAGGAATGGGTAAAAGAACCTTTTTGCCTCCGTTTCTAGCAACTGGTTATTTTTTAAGACAGACTGGGGGTGCCTCACCAGGATCCTAGAATATCAGGCGTGGAAGGGACCTCAGGAGGTCATCTAGTCCAACCCCCTGCCAGCTGCTTCCCCAAACCCAACCACGAGGCTGCGATCTCTGACGTCCACACCTCAGCTAGGGAAGAATGACCTTGGTTTGGCAAATTTCAAGCCCACTGGATCAGTGTCGGTTCAGAAATTCCTCTAACGCTCCACCGGGACTGGCTCTGAGTTTGCTTAGAGGCCACAAGAAATCCTCATGGAAGGGCAAACGGGGCCTTTCTCCTGTTTGTTGAACCCAGCTGAGGTTGGGAGGCTCAATCTCTAATGCAGGGGGCTCTGGGTTTTATACTGGCTTGCCTGTCTCGTCAGGGCTGGCGAGGGATCGTGGGCTGAAACAAGGTAGGGGAAGAAAAGCAGTCGAAAAGGCTGGCTATGTGCCATTGATGGTTCCCCTCTATTTCTCGGTGTCTCTGGCTGCAGGGGAAGCTGGTGGACGCTGTGTTAGGAGCTGGTTGCTGCATCACCAAACTTCGCTTTGCTGGCTGACCTCCCACTCCCCACCCAGTGGCAGATTCTATTCCCAGCAGGAGCCGCATGTTCCCTGTTCAGGATCAAGCTGTGAGTGGGGAGGATCCCTGCCACTTCGGAGGGAGATGGGTTCTCTGATGCTGCCAGCAGGAAGCTCTAGATTTTGTCTAACAGTTTGTGGGTCAAACCGTACAGCTTGACTGTGGCAATTCTGCTGTTTGAGTGGAGGAGGGGGAGTGGACCCTGGGAAGCATAGTGGGTGTTGCGCTCCCATATGTGTCCTGTGCGGGTGAGAAGCCAGTGGGTGGAACCCACGTGTAGGGTTTGCAGGAGGGTGCACTCGTGCTCCCTGGCCAGCAGGGGGTGGGATTCCAGTCCATGCCTCCCGCATCCCTCTCCCCATGGATCTCTGCTCAGGGGAGGACATGATATATCAAAACAAGACCCTTTGCAATGTCCTGAGCCCAGATCTTGTGCTGATCCATGAAAAACCAGCACGGGGGCTGAGCTGAGTGAAGTGTGACTAGCACAGATGCTGTAACGAGCGGGGTCCCCCCACCCTGTTTAATGTTCAGTTTCAACAACCTCTGGGTTCAGAACACACGGTGATGCGGCTTTTAAACTGAGGCGCTGGCTGTGGGCGCAGGCCGGGGAAGAGAATCGGAGCTGTGGGCTGGCTGGTGGAACTCGGGCAGATCCAGCCCAAAGCGCTGTAGGAGTGTGTCGGTCACTGGCCTGCCGGTTCTTGGATGGGAACCATCCTGGGCATTTGCAGGACAGCAGGAGCCTGTGTCTCTTCTCAGGCGGGAGCGGGGTGCTGGGAGGGAGCAGACCTCCTGGGAACTTTCTTTTGCAAAATGTGGGGTTGGTTGGTCAGTCCCTTTTTTAACCAGGTGTCTGTTCTTCAGGTCGCTGGCCTGGAAGGATGGGTTGAAAACGTTGCACTGTCTTGGTGCTGTATTTTAAAATACATTTTTTATTAAAAAAAAGAAGTCAGTGAAATATTTTGACTCGTGACACATTTAATTCTTGGGATGCTTCTTTCGAGCTTGTCTGTTCCCTCTTCCCACATCCTCCTTTCAGCAGGGCAGTCCCCAATCCAAAGAATATTGATCGGACCCAGCCCTGCCCTCTTTCGGGTGCCTGCCCACCTTGCTGGCCGAGCTTCCATTGACTGAGCTCATGAGGCCTGACCCTCAGCGGGATGGCACTTCTCTGTAAGTCTGTAATGCAATGACTTCTGAACACCACGGGCGTGGGGGGTGTACGTAGCCCCTGACATGGAGGGAGAAATGGGGGATGCGGCTGGAATGGGGGGCCACACAGAACCATGGGGGACCCTGCCACTGGGGGATTGGGAGTGCACGCAGCTGCTCACAGGGGTTGACACGGGTATGGGAGGAGGTATGAAGAGGGGCCACACAAACCCCTGGCCAGGGAGAAAATAGGGGAAGTGCAGGGAGTCCCTGAAATAGAGCGGGATGTGAGGGGGAAAATGGAGGAACATAAGGAGCCCTGCTATGGATAATAAGCTCTGGCTGCAGAAGCTAAAGACATTGGCAACCCCTCCTTAATGATAGTAACCAATCGCCAAGGTAGAAGTTGGCTGGCAGATAGACCCCTGAGCTCTGCAGCTACTTTCTGAGCAGGTTCAGTGGCATTTCTCTCTGCAGGACCTACTGTCTCCAGCTCCTGGCTCCAAGACCTTCTGCCTTTGGAATGGAGTGGGGATAATGGGTCACATCTGCTCTGCCTCTTGGCATGAGTCAGCGGAACAGCTCTGCACCTGCATATGGAGCCCTGCCGTTATACAACTGTTGTGTTTTGGTTTTGAAGACCAGGTAGTGCCAGTGGCTAACAGCATTCCCCACTGGAAATGGGGGGTGGGACAGGCCCTCTCCACCTGGGGAATGAAGACACCAGGCACCTCCTGGAAGCCGCTGAGCATCTTCCCCTGTTCACTTGAGTGTGACCGAAGGCAGTTGGGTCACTGGGTTCTGTTCCTAGCTCTAAAGAGCGAGGCTGCGGCAGCTTTGAGAAATCCCTTCACTGCTTGATGCCTCAGTTTCCCTATCTATAAAAGTTAAGTTTAGGCACTTAAAGGGTTCAGCAGCAGCTGATTGTGTGTGTGTGTGTTATGAATCCCAGTGGGGCCTGATTCTGGGATTTAGGTGCCTAAAATAGCAGTTAGACACTGAACCCTTTTGTGGATCTAGATCCTCAGACTCTTTGACTTCAGCATCTCCACTGCCATGGATACTTTCCCCTCCTCATGGGGCATTGAGGATAAATACACCACGGTTACTGGGGGCCATATTGGTACTTTAGTGCCCGTCAGTGGAGCTCACCCTGTGCCCTGAATGGTTACCCTGTGCATGCTGCTGCTAGGTGGCTGGGATTTATAGCTAGAGATGGGTCTGATCCAAACACAGATACATGAGCCTACACTGTGTCCCGGGGGCAGTGGAAGGAGATTTCCTGCACCCCATGAAAGAATCCTGGTCACTTTAAAAGGTAAACCTAGGAAATGCCCCACAGAAAACTTTGTTACCATTGTCTAGGTTGGCAAATGCAGCTCAAATGCCAGCCTCATTTACACTAGTCTGCTGAACCTCCAAGTGCAGAGCAAAGACCCCAGAGGGGGACCCTGTAACCGGGGGGCGGTGGGGGGGGGGGCTGGGCCTGGCTGCTTGGGAGGACGGCTCCTGGGTAAAGAACTCCAGGTCACCGGATGGAATTCAGGAGGGGTTGCAAGGAGCGGCCCCCAGGGGCCTGTGTACATGGAGTCTGTTGGTCTCAGGCAGCTCCCAGTCGAGAGGTGTCGCCACGTGCAAACTGCCCCTTCCAATGGCAGACTTAGCACCCAGGAGCTGGTGCAGGGAGGCCAGGGCCCAAATGGCACAGAAAGGCCCTCTTGCCCCAGGCAAGTCTGAGCACAGCACCCGGGAAGCCTGCCCTGCTGCTGGCTGGATGGGCCTGTCCTGGCGGGCCAGCGTCTGTCAGTCGCACACAAGACACTTTGCCTGGCTCCCTGTAAAAGCTCTGCCTGGCAGTTCCTGAGCCGTTCCGGGGTGCGTCAGCCCCGGGTTCCAGCCGGCGGGGTCTGAAAACTGGTGCCATGCTCGAGCGACGCCAGAAGCAGGAACATCCCACCTCCGCCAGCGAGCCCGGGGTGCGCAGCGGCTCACTAGCGAGGCCTCGTCTGTGTTTCAAGAGTGGCTTGATCCAGCAATGTCACCCACAGCTGTGACCGGTCGTGCACCCTGAGCACCCACCCTTCTGTGGACCCAGCTGCTGTCCCTCTGAGAGGGGGATTAACTACACCTGTGGGACCCCCCCCCCCACTTCCACCTCTGCACTGTGGCACTCCCGCTGGCCCGCCGTAGCGGCTGTAGTGTAGACATAGCCTGAGTCTCTCTCCTTCCTTGCATGAAAGTGTCACCCACGCGTCTCCTCTGCTAGGCAACGGGCAGGCTTCCCTCGCCTATCGCTAGGCAACTGAAAGCCGCCTTCGCCTGTTGCCGAGGTGGGATGCGTTGAGCGCTGCCCCCTCGGGCTCGTCTAGACACGCACAGGTTGCACCCGTGACATTTAAATTGGTTTAGTTAAATCAGAGCAGCTTTGGTGTGTGGACTCTCCTGTTGGTTTTAAATGGGTGAGACTGATTTAGCTTGTGCCAGTTGATCTACACCCACAAAGGTTCTGCTGTGCCGAGCCGGTGGAGCTAACGCTTTACACGCTCCCCCAAGCCTGGGGGCAGTTGTGCTTCGGGACAGGTGCTCCTATGGGTGTTGTCAGTCCGCTCAGGACAATAATGCCGCTACACAGCAGCTCTCTCCAGCTCACTGGCCAGAACTGTTGCACTACTAGGGAGGTGGCATTGATTTTACCAGAGCAGCAGAAAATCCCACCCCTCTCTGAAGCATCGATACAAACAAACCCTGGAGCTAGGTTAGGACCCACAGGTGCAGATCAAACCACTGACGGCCAGGCTGAGTGACCAAGGGGTGGCTGAAGTGTAATGAGGATTGGGGATGAAGGGGGCTGGCTGGGGGAGGGGGGTGGGCTCAGCGCTGTGTGCAGAGGGCGAGCACTGTCTGGCCCTTGCTCACGGCTCAGGATCAGTGCCTGGGCAGATGGCAAATGCCTGTGGTCGCAGCATGCCGGCCCTACTGGGCCAGCTGCCACAGGGTTCTGGGCTCATGAAGGCCCTGATCCTTTCCGGAGCCAGGCTGCTCCAGAAGTTCCCCAGCGTGCTGCTGCCTGCCCTGTTCACACTGGCCACGGTGTGCAGGAAATGAGCAGCGGGGAATTGCTGCATTTCATCCCATTGCAGGGGATTCCATGGAAGAGACTTTAAGGGGGTTTCCTACTGGACCCCTCCCCTGTTGACAGTACTCGGCGGGGCAGATTCTGCTCCTGGGCATCTCTGGGCAAAGCCAACTGGAGCTGAGTGTGGAATTCGGTTCGGCGGAGGAGCGGGTCCCTTGGGGCCTGCAACCTAAATCTGTCTCGCCAGCTGGTGCATTCTGACTTCTCCTTCTTTGATATTAGCACGCGATGTTTAAACCATGGACGCGAGCTGGTGTTTGCATGACGACAGTGGCACTAGATATCCCACGGTGCTAGCTGCTGTACATATGAACAGTCAGAGACAACCCCTGCTTCGGAGGCTTCTGAGCCAAAGAAAACAGAGCCAGGATTAGAGGGGCAACAGAGAGAAGGATTTGCCTGAGGTCACCCAGCAGGCCAGACCAGTAGTCGAGCTGGGAATAGTACCTAAGTCTGCCAAATTAAAGGCTGGGCCTCTCCACCTCATAGCTAGAGTGAGATTGGTGGTGTCAGGAGGTCTGGGTTTTATTCCCAACTCTTGTCACTGTGTGACCATAGGCAAGTCACTTTGCTTCTCTGTCAGTCACCAAGGGGCAATGAGCATGCAGTCCCACAATGCCATTTTTTCCATAGTCACTTTTTGGAGTCAGACTGTATTGTGCCTCAGTTTCCCCATCTGGACAATGGGTGTAATGAGTCTGACTCATTGCAAAAAAATAAACCATTCATATTTATTACTAGCCATGACTTGGTGGAAATTAATTATGTACAAATCATTTCATCCTGCGTCTCTCAGAGCTATTCTCCCTAAATACATTGCAAGCTATCCAGGGCAGGAATCAAGGCTTCAAACCTGTCTGTAAAATGCCTGGCCCAAGGATGCTGCTATACAGATAAAAATTAATGAAGATAACCAGTGGCCTCATCACCAATTTTTCATTTTATTACTATTAGGAAGTATATCCTAATTACTTTCCAAACATTAATTAATGTAAGTGATATTACCCCTTATTTACAGATGGGGAAACTGAGGCATGGCACGGGGTGTTTGTGTGTGTGACTTTTTGACGCATTCTAATTAAACTGTGGAACTCCTTGCTGCAGGAATTTGTTGACGCCAAGAACATCATAAGATATAATTAATGGCAACAGACAATTTGGAAGGGATATTGAGCTTCATGCTTCAGGGCTTAACCCAAGCTCTATTAGAGAGCAGGATGAGGTGGGAGTGGCAGATTCTCTGCATCTGCTACTGAGGGGTTCTTGCACCTTCCTTTGAAGCACATGGTCAGAGACAGTACACCTGGGTAGATGGATCCTGAATCCGATCTTACAAGGCAATTACTTTGTTCTTATGACTTTTTCAAGGTTGCAGATAGAGGCAGCACTGGAGGCGGAAGGAGAATTCAAGGTTTCCTCGCAGTGGGCTCAGACCATACTTAAGTCAAAGCCAAAATGTCTGCCAGGAAGTTCTGCTTTTCCTGGAATTTTGGTCTGAGAAAAATGATTAGAAGGAGAAGTGGAGAATGGGGAGAGAAAAGGGACAGAAGGAGAAATGAAAACCCAAAGAGGAATTTAGGCATTTGTTGCGAGGAACTTCACTTACCACCATTTGAGTGTAAGATTGAATGGTAGTTTGCCTCTTTCTAGAGCTTATCTTGGCCAAAGTGCCTGACTAGAGACACTTTAAAGGACCTGATTTGCACTGGAGCGGCACCCAAAAGCATTAGTCCTTCTTGAAAATCTAGGACCCAGCATGCTGCACGCTTCGCTGATCCAGCCTGGAAGAACAGAGACACAAAATGGCCACACGTGATCCAGACACTGATGCCCTGATCACCATATCTGGGCACCAGGGATGGGAGGGTTTTTTCCTTTCTTCAGAACATCTGGTAGTGGCCCCGGCTGGAGGTAGGATGCTGGACTGGATGGTCCAGTGATCTAACTCAGAATGGCAAATCCTCATGTTTCTCTGCCCCTTGGAAAGGAAGCAGTAGAAGGCCAGGCATCCTTGATAGTTAAATTTTGGATAAACTTTCTGAAGTGGAACCAGTATAGGGTAAAATATTGTGGCTTAGGTTAGCCTTTTGCACAATGTCCAGTTAGCTAGCGGCACTCCTTGCCAAAAAGTCTCCCTGAAGCCAGGAGCCTAGCAGGGTTCCAAAAAGGGGTTGATATGGATGATGAGGACAAACAGAGCTAGAACTGTAAATATTAAAAATAACCGAGAATTTGGCAGGGAGATTAAACCCTCCCGCTTCAGGGCATGAACTGACTTCCAATTAAGGGATATCAGGAAGATTCTTTCTCTGGGGGCAGGTTACCCCATAACTGCCCCTACAGGGGTTTTTGCACCTTCCTCCGGTCTCAGTTGGGGACAGCGTACAGGACTGGATCCAGTCTGACAATGCCCGTGTTCCCGTGAGAACAGCCCAGGGATGAGGAAAAACGCAGTACAGACCTGAGAACGCTAGAGAGTGCCGATGCAAAGGTACAGGAGCAGACCCGCAGGTGGGAGCTGTGATATTGGGTGTATCTGCTTGAGTGATGAATACAGTTTAATCCCTCTCACTGCTGGCTTCCTTTGTCCATGATCCAACAGAAACACCTACAGCGCTCCTCAGAGCTGCACCCCGAAATACAGCTCTCTCAGCGCACTGCCTAGCACCACTGCCCCCATCCTGGATGGAATCAGAACCGATGGGCTGTTTGGGGTGGGCTAACATGCTGCTCAGAGTTTATGGCAGGGCCGGCTTTAGGCCAAATCCCCTAAATCGGGCCCTGCGCCTAAGAGGGCCCCGTGCCCTAAAGAAGAGCGCTTAACTTAGGCACCTTTTTAATTTTTACTCACCAGCGGCACTTTGGCGGCAGGTCCTTCACTCGCTCTGGGTCTTTGGAGGTGCTTCGACGGTGGGTCCTTCACTCGCTCCGGGTCTTCAGCGGCATTTCAGTGGCGGGTCCTTCACTCGCTCTGGGTCTTCAGTGGCACTTCGGCGGCGGGTTCTTCACTCGCTCCGGGTCTTCAGCGGCATTTGAGTGTTAGGTCCTTCACTTGCTCCCGGTCTTCCGTGGCACTTTGGTGGCGGGTCCTTCACTCGCTCCGGGTCTTCAGCGGCATTTCAGTGGCGGGTCCTTCACTCGCTCCGGGTCTTCAGTGGCACTTCGGCGGCGGGTTCTTCACTCGCTCCGGGTCTTCAGCGGCATTTGAGTGTTGGGTCCTTCACTTGCTCCCAGTCTTCAGTGGCACTTCGGTGGCGGGTTCTTCACTCGCTCCGGGTCTTCAGCGGCATTTGAGTGTTGGGTCCTTCACTTGCTCCCAGTCTTCGGTGGCACTTCGGCGGCGGGTCCTTCACTCGCTCCGGGTCTTCAGCGGCATTTCGGCGATGGGTCCTTCACTCACTCCAGGTCTTCAGGGGCATTTCAGTGGCGGGTCCTTCACTCGCTCTGGGTCTTCAGTGGCACTTTGGCGGTGGGTCCTTCACTTGTTCCGGGTCTTCAGCGGCATTTCAGTGGCAGGTCCTTCACTTGCTCTGGGTCTTCGGTGGCACTTCGGTGGCTGGTCCTTCACTTGCTCCAGGTCTTCAGTGGCACTTCGGCGGCAGGTCCTTCACTCGCTCCGGGGCTTCAGCGGCATTTCAGTGGCAGATCCTTCACTTGCTCTGGGTCTTCGGTGGCACTTCGGTGGCTGGTCCTTCACTTGCTCCAGGTCTTCAGTGGCATTTCGGTGGCGGGTCCTTCAGTGCTATGGAAGATCCAGAGCGAGTGAAGGACCCATCGCTGAAGTGCCACCAAAGACCTGGACCGCCGCCAGGTATTCGAATCGGGCCCCACACTTCCTAAAGCTGGCCCTGGTTTATGAAAGTGTCTACCACTCACCTGAGTAACTAGGACCTGTGCCATCACAGCAGGAATATTTGTTGTGTTAACTGAAACTTTCATCTAGGTTCCCAGCTGAATTTCTGAATTTTCTGCACTGATGAAGCCTCAGCTGGAGTATTGTGTCCAGTTCTGGGGGCCACGTTTCAGGAAAGATGTGGACAAACTGGAGAAAGTCCAGAGAAGAGCAACAAAAATGATGAAAGTTCTAGAAAACATGACCTGTGAAGGGAAAATTGAAAAAACTGGGTTTGTTTAGGCTGGAGAAGAGAAGATTAAGAGGGGACACTATAACAGTTTTCAAGTATGTAAAAGGTTGTTACAAGAAGGAGGTAGAAAAATTGTTCTCGTTAACCTCTGAGGACAGGACAAGAAGCTATGGGCTTAAATTGCAGCAAGGGAGATTTAGGTTGGACATTAGGAAAAACTTCTTAACTGTCAGGGTGGTTAAGCAAGGGAATAAATTGCCTAGGGAAGTTGTGGAATCTCCATCATTGGGGATTTTAAGAGCAGGTTAGACAAACTCCTGTCCGGGATGGCCTAGATCAGAGGGACTCGAGGTCCTGTCTAGTTCTGTGATTTAATGCCAGGCACAGCAGGAGAGCCTGGGGTTCAGTTTCTCTCACTTGGGATCCAATTAATTGACTCACTTTTAAACCATGTGAATTTTGCCCAGATACAGAGGTAATGGCTGTAAATGCTGGTGAGAACAATTTAAACTGTTCCCACTCTCCTGGAGACAACTTGATGGCCCTGTAAAAAGCTCCTCTGAACTCCCGTCAGTCATTCTTTGCCTACCAAGGCAATATGCAACACCCTTTCATAGTGTACAGCCCTGCCTTCTACTGGGTAGAATCTGAACCACTCAACGAGGTCTCACAGGTTCTACCCAGCTAAATGCTAATGGGGATTCTCCTTCGGCCCTTGAGGCCTCTGTTTGCAAGCCAGTGGGATCTGGATTCGATTGCCACGACTGTTGTGTTGTTCAGGCATGCAGCACAGCAACAACCAGGAAGTTAGTAGGTGCCCAGAGACGTATCACTGTGTTGTGTGTGTGAAGAATGGCTGGCCACAGCTTTAAGACTTAAATATCTGGGATCTGGATGTGCCATTGCAGGTATGTGCTCTGCAAAAGCAACAACTATCCAGGGCCACCCAGAGGATTCTGGGGGCCTGGGGTCTTTGGCAGTGGGGGGGGCCCCCGCTTCGGCGGTAATTCGGCGGCAGGGGGTCCTTCCACTCTGGGACCCGCTGCTGAAGTGCCCCGCAGACCCGCGGCGGTGGCCCCCCGCTGCTGAATTACCACCGAAGCGGGACCCGCCACTGAAGTGCAGCCGGGTCTTTGGCAGTAATTCGGCGGCGGGGGCCCCCGCCGCGGGTCTTCAGGGCACATCAGTGGCGGGTCCTGGAACGGAAGGACCCCTCGCCGCCGAATTACCACCGAAGACCTGCACTTCGGCGGCGGGTCCCGCTTCGGTGGTAATTCAGCGGCCGGGGGGCCTTCTGCCCTGGACTGGAAGAACCCCCGCCGGTGAAGACTGGGAGTGGAAGAAGCTCTGGGGGTCCCGCTTCAGGGGCCCCAAAAAACTCTCGTGGGGGCCCCTGTGGGCCCGGGGCCAATTGCCCCACTTTCCCCCCCCAATGAGACCCGGGCGGCCCTGGAACTATCCCAAACTTTACCCTGGATCAGAGGGAATATAACCCAATAAGGAAAGCCCACTCCCCAGTGAGAAAGCAATAGAGAACTCTCTAATCAGCGTATTAACTGAAATCACCTATTTCTTATGTTCCACCCAGCCCAAAGGAGAATGGATAACAGTACCACTGTATGCAGGAAATGTCTGTTACACAAGCAGGGTGTATCTATTTTTATCTGGTGGCTCCAGACGATAAAGGAACTGTCAGGTCCACCTACACACGCACTGTGTATTCAGCACCACTTCAGAGAGTGGCTCTGAAATCTCCGGCTACTTCTCGACGTCTCCCACCTCGCGGAGGATTGCCGGCTGCCGCAGTTGAGGGATACCAAGCGGCGAGCCGTGGTTGCCATTGCTTGGGAGCAGGATATCCTGCCAACTTTCTATTTGCAGAAAACTGAACATCCTTACCCTGCCCCTTCCCAAGGCCCCTCTCCCCACTCACTCCATTCCCCCTCCCTCTGTTGTTTGCTGTCCCCCACCCTCATTCACTTGCGCATTTTCACTGGGCAGGGGGTTGGGATGCAGGAGGAGGTTCGGGGTGCAGGCTCTGGGCAGCCGAGCTGAGGCTGAGGATTATGGTGCAGGAGGGGGTAAGGGCTCTGGGCTGGGGGTGTGGGCTCCAGAGTGGGGCCAGAAATGAGGAGTTCAGGTAGCAGGAGGGCGCTCCAGGCTGGGGCAGGGGGGTTGGGGTGTGGGAGGGGGCAAGGGGTCCAGCTGGGGGTGTGGGCGCCAGGGTGGGGCCAGAAATTAGTGGTTTGGGGTGTAGGAAGGAGCTATGGGCAGGGTCAAAGGGTTGGGTGGGGGATCCAGGGGGGAGTTTGGTTGCAGGAGGGATCTCAGGACTGGGGCAGGGACGGGCGTGGGCTCCGGGCGGTGCTTACTTCAGGCACCTTCCAGGAAGCAGCGACATGTCCCTGTAGCTTCTAGGCATGGGACGACCAGGGAGGCTCTGTGCGCTGCCCCTGAGCACCGGTTCCACAGCTCCCACTGGCTGGGAACTGCAGCCAATGGGAGCTGCGGGGGTGGAGCTGGGGGGAGAGTGTGGAGTCCCAAGCACCAGCTCTGCAGCTCCCATTGGCCCAGAACCATGGCCATTGGGAGCTGCACAGGTGGAGCTGGGGGGAAGGTATGGAGTCCTGAGCGCCAGCTCTGCAGCTCCCATTGGCCCGGAACCGCGGCCAATGGGAGCTGCGGGGGTGGGGCTGGGGGGAGGGTGTGGCATCCCGAATGCTGGCTCTGCAGCTCCGATTGGCCTGGAACCACGGCCAATGGGAGCTGCTGGGACGGAGCCAGGGGCAGGGCCCTGTGACTCCCTGGCCACCCTTGCCCTAGAAGCCACAGGGACATGTCGCTGCTTCCCAGAAGGCGCCTGAGATGAGTGCTGCTCAGAGCCCAATCCCCGAACCCCCACTCCTGGGCCCCAGCCTGCCTGGGCCCGATCAGACTTGTAACGGCCCGGTCAGCTCTGCTGACTTGAGCCGCCAGGGTCCCTTTTCAACCAGACGTTCTGGTCGAAAACCAGATGCCTGGCACCCCTAACCCAGGCAGCCTCCTGAAGGATAAAAGTCCTGTCTGTGTCCGGGGTAGGGAGATTCATTTTCTTTTGCAGGCGGGGCTGAGGATGAGGTAGAAGAGTTAATAAGAGATGGCCTTTCTGGACTTCACCTGCTCAAAGAAGACAAAGAGGCCTGGTAAGCATACCCCTGCTGCAGGAGGAACTAGGAACAGGGGGCACATTTGGGCCACTGGGCGGCATCTTTTAACCCTGTAGTCAGCCCGTAGACGCCCCATGACCAGTGCTTTAGGAACACTGCCCGGCCAGACACCAACGGTGGCGCTGCATGATATAAAAATACAACAGTCCAAGTACAGAACCCCATCTGTTGATTCAGCTCCCCCAAAACTGCCTGGAGGACTAATGTCCTCTGGTCATTCCCAGAGACAAGCGCAGCTTGGGGCGTGCCAGGGAGCGTTCATCCCCACCGCCCCAGCTACCTGCCTCCAACCTGAGCCGGAGGCAATAGCCCAAAAGGGGAGGAAGGATGGTCCAGTGGTTAGAGCACTAGTCTGAGCCCCAGATTCAATTCTCTGCTGTGCTGCAGACTGTCTGTATGACTCTGGGCAAGTCACTTCGTCGCTCTGTGCCTCAGTTTCCCATCTGTACAATGAGGATAATAGCCCTGACCTGCCATACAGGAAGGTTGTGAGGATAAAAACATCACAGGCTGTCAGGTGCTCAGCTACTGCAATAATGGAGAACCATGTAAGATACATACCTCTGTCTCTCAGGAGTCGAGACTACAAATTAGTCTCCATTCGGGGATGTTTTTGTGCTTTGCACTCTTGGGAAACTGAACTGATGCAGCCAACTAATGACACACAAGCCACTTTAATGAACAACCAGTCTGGCCACTCCTGAGTTGGATGCAATGTGAACTAGCAACTTCGCCTGCCTGCTGAGTAGGGCTAGTCAACATTTCTCATCAAAACAATTTTTCAACAGTATTTGCAGAAAATGGTCAGTTTGGTTGATGTTTTATTTTTGAAATGAAAAACAGGGACCTGGAACATTTTTTAGTAAAAAAATATTTGTCTTTTAGGGAAAAAAATTGGTTTTGGGGTTTTAAAACTGATTATTTTTACTGATCATGGTTTTTAAAAACCAAACATTTTTGGTTTCATTTTTAATGAGGGATAATGAAACACCTTCAGGGATTTTATATCTGAAAAACTTTTTTTTTTTTGCAAGTTCCTGTGAAAAACAATTGGTGGGTTTTGACTTGCTCTAGTGTCGGGGGGGCCTATCTCACAGTCTTGGACTTGAAGACCCAGAAGTTGAAATAGGGGTGGGCCTCCTCAACACAGCCCTAAATGGTAGCAAAACATCACTATATTGAGAGTGCTGATTGCGTGGACAATTTGATGGCACTTTACTCAAAATCCACTGACAATCCTTAAAGCACCCACAATCCCAGAGACTCAATATTTCCAATAAAAGGATGAAAAGAGAAAGAATTAACACTGAGAGCTAAATTGTAGTTATTAAGCTTCAGAGTAAACATCCAACTGATATGAATGGGGATAGTTCATGTCTCTCAGAACTTAATCTCTGTAGACTCAAGACAACAGCATGGCGTCAAGTCACACACTGAAGCTCTTCCTTGCAACCATAAGGGGTAGAAACGGGATCCCATCTACACTACAGGACACCTGACTCGAAATGCTTCCCCCAGTTCAGCTACATCCAACACACTTTGTATCTGTAATGTGGATGGGATCGTACTGAGTTCCCGAACTGGGCTAATGCTGGTGCTGGCTCTTAGTTCTCATCTAGAACAGAGAGTGCACAACAGAACTTTCCCTGCCTGCGGTGCATTCATAGATTCTCTCCCACGTGGACACACTAAGTAGGCGCAGTGGTTGAAGCTTTTCCCACCATCAACACACTTGCTCACTATAGCAGAGCCTCTCGTGTAATAAGGTTGGAGATGTGACTGAAGCTTTTTTTTCCCCACGCAGGTTGTCCGATTGCCATCGGGGCCACGCTGGCATAGATACTTCTCCCGCACTCAGGAGATCTCCCTCCCCGTGTGCACTCTCTGATGATTCAGAAAGCGCATGCCCATGAAAACTTTTCCCAGTCGGGGCAGCCACCGAGTGTCTCTCCTGTGGGGTGCTCTGATGTGCAGGCTCTGAGCTGTGACGGAGGCTCTTCCTGCAGTTGGGGCATTGATGGAGGGTCTCTCCTATGGGGATGCTCTGAAGTTCTTTTGGAGGATTTCCCCACAGGTTCCAGCCCTGCCCCGCGGGGAAATACACAGCGACCTCATGGCTGCTGCAGTCATGTCCCTTCCCCATCCTGTGGGAGGACAGGACGATCTGGAGTGAAACTTAGACACTGTTGTGCAACTGGATGGAGATTTTAGTGGTGTCTTGGGCAGCTTATGCTCCAAACCCCCATAGCTGGGGGGATGTGAGGGGGAAGATGCTGCCTGGCTCCTAGTGCCCCCAGACTTGGGGGGAATCCTCTGTAGTCCTTGATCCAGAGGGGTGCTGTGAGGCTCATTTCCCCTCTTCCCCCCCTAGTACAATAGGCTCTGCTTTGGCTGCTTCTGATCCTATGGGCTGGAGACTCCCCCTTCCCCACTCCAAACCCTTAAGCCTTTTGCCCCTCTCCCCTCTTATCTGCCTTCTCTACCTCCCTGTCCCTCCCTGCCCTTTGATCTGCCTCTCCTCTCCCTCCCAATCACACTGTCCCATCTCCTTCTCCTCTCCCTGCACCCCATCTCCCCTTTGCACCCCATTCCCTCCCTTCCCCTCCCCTCGCACCCCATCTCCCTTCTTTCCCCTCCCTCTGCACCCCCATCTCCCCATGGCTCTCCTTCCCCTCCCTTCCCCTCCCCTCACACCCCATCTCCCTTCTTTCCCCTCCCTCTGCACCCCCATCTCCCCATGGCTCTCCTTTCCCTTCCTTCCCCTCCCCTCGCACCCCATCTCCCTTCCCCTCCCTCTGCACCCCCATCTCCCCATGGCTCTCCTTTCCCTTCCTTCCCTCCCCTCGCACCCCACCTGAGCTCTCCCCAAGAACTGGGGTGTTCGGATTTACGGGGGGGCCGGTTGATCAGTGTAGGGGTGGTTGGGGGAGTGGTGGAAAATCCTCGTCATCTCCCTCCCCCCGCCTCGCCCCGCCCCGCCCCCGAGCCCCTCCCCCGGCGGGTTTCCAGTCAGGCGCGCCGCGGGCAGCCCTCTCCTGGCAGCGGCGTCGCCGGGGTCCTGGGCCGGCCGGCCCGGCTCCCCAAGATGGCGGCGCTGGCGGGGCCGCGGCCCGGCTTGTCCGTGTGAGGCGGGGACGGCGCCGCCCGGCGCGATGCTGCGACCCAGCGGCTACTTCCGCGGCATCGACTGCCCCTTCCTCGGCGCCGGCGGCCGGGGCCCGCCCTGCAGGAGGCCGCACTGCCACTTCCGCCACCCGCCGGCCGCGCGCGGCGCCGCCCCGGAGCCCGGGACCCAGCTCGGCGCAGGTACCGGCTCCCCGGGGTCCCCCGCCCCGGGCCTCGGCCCCCGCGCCTTGTGTCCCGGGACCCCCCCCCGGGCCTCGGCCCCCCGCGCCTTGTGTCCCGGGGACCTCCCCCCACCCGGGCCTCTCCCCCCGCGCCTTGTGTCCCGGGGACCTCCCCCCACCCGGGCCTCGGCCCCCCGCGCCTTGTGTCCCGGGACCCCCCCCCGGGCCTCGGCCCCCGCGCCTTGTGTCCCGGGACCCCCTCCCCACACCCGGGCCTCGGCCCCCCGCGCCTTGTGTCCCGGGACCCCCCCCCCCACACCCGGGCCTCGGCCCCCCGCGCCTTGTGTCCCGGGACCCCCCCCCGGGCCTCGGCCCCCCGCGCCTTGTGTCCCGGGACCCCCCCCCCCCCCCCGGGCCTCGGCCCCCCGCGCCTTGTGTCCCGGGACCCCCCCCCCCCCGGGCCTCGGCCCCCCGCGCCTTGTGTCCCGGGACCCCCCCCCCCGGGCCTCGGCCGCCGCGCCTTGTGTCCCGGGACCCCCCCCCGCACACCCGGGCCTCGGCCCCCCGCGCCTTGTGTCCCGGGACCCCCCCCCCCCCCGGGCCTCGGCCCCCCGCGCCTTGTGTCCCGGGACCCCCTCCCCACACCCGGGCCTCGGCCCCCCGCGCCTTGTGTCCCGGGACCCCACCACACACCCGGGCCTCGGCCCCCCGCGCCTTGTGTCCCGGGACCCCCTCCCCACACCCGGGCCTCGGCCCCCCGCGCCTTGTGTCCCGGGACCCCCTCCCTCACCCGGGCCTCGGCCCCCGCGCCTTGTGTCCCGGGACCCCCTCCCCACACCCGGGCCTCGGCCCCCCGCGCCTTGTGTCCCGGGACCCCCTCCCTCACCCGGGCCTCGGCCCCCCGCGCCTTGTGTCCCGGGACCCCCTCCCCACACCCGGGCCTCGGCCCCCCGCGCCTTGTGTCCCGGGACCCCCCCCCCCACACCCGGGCCTCGGCCCCCCGCGCCTTGTGTCCCGGGACCCCCTCCCCACACCCGGGCCTCGGCCCCCCGCGCCTTGTGTCCCGGGACCCCCTCCCCACACCCGGGCCTCGGCCCCCCGCGCCTTGTGTCCCGGGACCCCCTCCCCACACCCGGGCCTCGGCCCCCCGCGCCTTGTGTCCCGGGACCCCCTCCCCACACCCGGGCCTCGGCCCCCCGCGCCTTGTGTCCCGGGACCCCCTCCCTCACCCGGGCCTCGGCCCCCGCGCCTTGTGTCCCGGGACCCCCTCCCCACACCCGGGCCTCGGCCCCCCGCGCCTTGTGTCCCGGGACCCCCTCCCTCACCCGGGCCTCGGCCCCCGCGCCTTGTGTCCCGGGACCCCCTCCCCACACCCGGGCCTCGGCCCCCCGCGCCTTGTGTCCCGGGACCCCCTCCCCACACCCGGGCCTCGGCCCCCCGCGCCTTGTGTCCCGGGACCCCCTCCCCACACCCGGGCCTCGGCCCCCCGCGCCTTGTGTCCCGGGACCCCCTCCCCACACCCGGGCCTCGGCCCCCCGCGCCTTGTGTCCCGGGACCCCCTCCCCCCACCCGGGCCTCGGCCCCCCGCGCCTTGTGTCCCGGGACCCCCTCCCCACACCCGGGCCTCGGCCCCCCGCGCCTTGTGTCCCGGGACCCCCTCCCCACACCCGGGCCTCGGCCCCCCGCGCCTTGTGTCCCGGGACCCCCTCCCCACACCCGGGCCTCGGCCCCCCGCGCCTTGTGTCCCGGGACCCCCTCCCCACACCCGGGCCTCGGCCCCCCGCGCCTTGTGTCCCGGGACCCCCCTCCCCACCCCCGGGCCTCGGCCCCCCGCGCCTTGTGTCCCGGGACCCCCCTCCCCACACCCGGGCCTCGGCCCCCCGCGCCTTGTGTCCCGGGACCCCCTCCCCACCCCCGGGCCTCGGCCCCCCGCGCCTTGTGTCCCGGGACCCCCTCCCCACACCCGGGCCTCGGCCCCCCGCGCCTTGTGTCCCGGGACCCCCTCCCCACACCCGGGCCTCGGCCCCCCGCGCCTTGTGTCCCGGGACCCCCTCCCCACACCCGGGCCTCGGCCCCCCGCGCCTTGTGTCCCCCGGAACGGAGCGACAGGCGGCCTCCCCGATATATACTGACTGGTGCCTTCCTCCCCTCCCCCCATGATATATACTGACCGGTCCTTCTCCTCCCCCCCCATGATATATACTGACCGGTCCTTCTCCTCCCCCCCCATGATATATACTGACCAGTGCCTTCCTCCCCTTCCCCACGGTATATACTGACCTGTGCCTTTCTCCTCTCCCCCCCATATATACTGACTGGTCCTTCTCCTCCTCCGATATATACTGACAGGCGCCCCCCCCGTGATATATACTGATTGAGATTGATATATATCAAACTCCCCCTACCCCAAAACGTACTGACCGCAGCCGCCTTCTCCCCCCACCGAAATATAGTGACTGGTACTCCCCCCGCCATATATACAGATAAGTGCTGACCCCTCCCCGTGATATACTGACAGGAGCATTTCCACCCACCCCTTAAATGTGGCAACAGACGTGCCCCCCCCTTGTGAAATATACTGACTGGTTCTCCCCCCCCGATATATACTGACCGGTGACTTCTTCCCCGTACCCCAAAATATACTAACCGCTGTTGCCTTCTCCCCCCATGATATATACTGACGCCCTCCCCTGTGATATATACTGATAGGTGCCTCCCTCCCCCAAAATATACTGACAGGCACCTTTCCCCCCACCCCTGAAATATACTGACAGGCATCTTCCCCCCCCCCACTTCCCAAAATATACTGACCAGTGCCTTCCTCCTCTCTTGAAATGTAGTGTTAAGTGCCTTCTTCCCCTGCCCCATGTAGTGACTGATGTTTTCCCTCCACTGCCCTTAAATATAGTGACCGGGGTCTGCCCCCACCCCAAATGCAGGGACAGGTGCCTCCCTCCTGCCCCGAAATGCAGGGACAGGTGCCTCCCTCCTGCCCCGAAATGCAGGGACAGGTGCCTTCCCTCTCCCCAAAGGGGGCGACAGGTGCCTTCCCTCTCCCCAAAGGGGGCGACAGGTGCCTTCCCTCTCCCCAAAGGGGGCGACAGGTGCCTTCCCTCTCCCCAAAGGGGGCGACAGGTGCCTTCCCTCTCCCCAAAGGGGGCGACAGGTGCCTTCCCTCTCCCCAAAGGGGGCGACAGGTGCCTTCCCTCTCCCCAAAGGGGGCGACAGGTGCCTTCCCTCTCCCTTCCCTGAAATGTAGTGACAGGTGCCTTCCCTCCCCCCCTCCCAAAAGGAGCAAGAGGTGCCTTTTCTCTGTCCCCAAAATGTAGTGACAGATCCCCCCAAATGTAGCGACAGGTGCCTTCCCTCCCCCAAAAAGGAGCAACAGGTGCCTCCCCCCCTGAAATGTTGCAACAAGTGTCTCCCACCCATATAGTGACAGGTGCCTTCCCTTCCCCCACTAATATGTAGCAACTGGTGCCTTCTCTCACCCCCCCCCCCCAAATATAGTGACACGTTCCTTCTCTTCCCATCCTCCCTCAGAATTTAGTGGTAGGTTTCTTTGCTGCATTCCCCCCAAATAGTGACAAGTTCCTTGTCTCCCCCACAATAGGACAGGATCCTTCTTCCCCTTCTCCTCCCAGCATAGGGACAGGTTGCAGCTCTCCCCAGAGTGACAGCTCCGTTGACCAATCTTCTTCCCCCCTTCCCAGCCCTCGCTCCCCAGTGAGAGCTCCATGTATCCCCCAGCCACAGTCACCATGTCCCTAATTACAGGTCAGCTGAGGGAACAGTGTTCTTTCACTTCTTAACTGCAGCCCCACTCAGGGTACCCCCCATCCTGTTATGCTCCAAGGTCCTTTATTAATAGTCATACAGGTGATAGGCATAGAGGAGGCCTGTTTGTCCTGCTGCTTTTGTGACCTTTTTATATACCTAGGCTTCGCAGAAGTCAATTTTTATTTTGTTATAATTTCAGTGGATACACTTGAGGTTGATTTTTAAGCATCTTCTTTGATTGTTATCAATTTAAAATTTGCAGTTGTGCAGAATTAGGGGTTTGAAACAGTTTTCATTAATTTAAATTCTCACAGTTGTGGGAAATTATGGGGGGGGGGTGTCAGACAGTAATTATTTAATGCTAGTAAATGTTGAGATTCAAAAGGTTAAAGCTTTATAACAGTTAAAAAATTAATTGCCAACATCACAAGGTGCAAAAAAAAAAAATCCAGTGTAAATATTCTTAAATCAAACTCTAATAATAAGCAACATTTTTCTTACTTTGCCTATCTGTACATTTCGATTATCATCATTGGAAATGTTTGTCCATCAGTTTGTGTGCATTTTCGAAAGAGCCTAACTGACTTAGGTGCCTGGGACCAACTCTCTGCTCTTCCCTGTACCGCCCCTCCCCCCAATCCAGACCCAACTTTATTCAGGTATTTGTGCAGTGGGATGTGAACCAATTTTTGTAGTACGTACAGCACTTAGAGTTCCTTTTGGGTAATAGAGGATCTGTACATTCATGTAGCATGATGTCTGAAAGATAACCTTGTTTTTTTAATCATTCTTCTTGTGAGGGATTCTTTTCAGTAGAACTCTTTTATATATATGTGGATTTGGGTTGAGAAGTAGAGAGTAATTGTAAATCGACTCCAAGGCACTAGCTTTTTTAATAGGAGGCTGCTGGTACTGCTACTGTTAGCGTGTGTAATGTCTTTAAGAACAAAGTACTCTATACTTATAAAATCTGGGGGAGGGAACAACCCTTTTGTTTTAGCTCATTTGATTGGAGATGGATTTAGACTAAAGAGACTATGCTTTGATTTAGCAGAGAGGTGAAAACATTATCTAGTTTCCTTTCATGTGCAGTATTGTAGTTCCCCTGATCTGTGAGGTTACATTTAAAATTTACACTAGAGGGTGGTGTTTTCTCTGTTGTATTCTGACTTTCTTTAGCAAGCAACCATTTTTTTTGAGATCAGACAGTTTCTCCTTATTCAAGATGAGTTGCTGTCTGTCAATTAAATTGCTTGTATTCTAAAGCAGCCTTACGAAAGATCATGAAAACATGAGGCCAGACACAGTATCTCCTTTTATGTCTATGTCCTGATGTTTACTAAATAAAATTAAACAGCATATATTTTGTAGGCCGTGGGCAAGCAGAGCAGTGAAAAAGCAGCCTGCAAGCGAATAGTTTTTTTCCCAAGGGTGCTATCAAGGGTAAAGAATAATATGCTCTAACAAATCCAGCGTATAGAGGGAGTTTGCTTCTGAGATTGAGGTCAACCATGATGCCCAAGGAGTACACTGGGCCTGCCATTACTATTGTGCCACCCAGAAAATATTCGGTAGTTTATCCAATGCAGATCACGGTGTGGAGGGAGGAAGAGAGTGTGTCCAATTGACTGACTACAGACAGTTCACTGAGCTTTTAAAACAAGGGGCCAAATCATCTTAGTAGAAGATATGAACCCCAGGCAGACGTAGGTGAAGGGAGGGCATATGAGGGAATACCTGCTTCATGGCATCGTTCCCCTTCCGTCTTCAACTACAGGTAGTATTGTGTTCCCCTCCCCGTCGAATTGTTGATGGGGATAACATTAAAATATCTGTAATTTACGTAGGGCACTCCCAGTGGGCTGGACTCCTGCCCTTTGAAAGGTGACAAATAGAGGAGCCCTGGCCTCCGGAAGAAGAGCTTCTAGTATCTGCAGGTTGTAAGGGTAAACCTCCTCCAGTCTTGCACAGAGGTTGCAAATGCCAATGGTTCCTTCCCTGACATGAAAGCACCCCAGCAAATGGAAATTTGGGGAGTTTCCTGTCCCCTTACTTGTTGGGAAAACCCACCTATGATTTCTCACCGACAAATCTTTGTTGAGCTTAAACACAAAAAGGAAGCTTACAAGAAGTGGAAAGTTGGACAGATGACTAGAGAGGAGTATAAAAATTTTGCTTGAGCATGCAGGGGTGTAATCAGGAAGGCCAAAGCACAATTGGAGTTGCAGTTAGCAAGGGATATGAAGGGCCTGTTAGCAACAAGAAGTTGGTCAGGGAAAGTGTGGGACACTTACTGAATGGAGGAGGCAACCTAGTGACCGGAGGTGGAAAAAGCTGAAGTGCTCAATGTTTTTGTTGGTTTTTTTTTGCCTCAGGCTTCCCAGACAAGGTCAGCTCCTAGACTGCTGCACTGGGCAGCACAGTATGGGGAGGAGGTGAGCACCCTCAGTGTTGAAAGAACAGGTTAAGGACTATTTAGAAAAGCTGGACATGCACAAGTTCATGGGGCTGGACGAAATGCATCCAAGGGTGGCTGATGTGATTGCAGAGCCATTAGCCATTGTCTTTGAAAATTCGTGGCGATGCGGGGAGGTCCCGGCCGATTGGAAAAAGGCAAATATAGTGCCCATAGTTTAAAAAAGGAAGAAAGAGACCCTAGGGCACTGAGGATCGGTCAGCCTCACGTCAGTCCCTGTCAAAATCATGAAGCAGGTCCTCAAGGAATCTGTTTTGAAGCACTTGGAGGAGAGGAGGGTAATCAGGAACAGTCAGCATGGATTCACCAAGGGCAAATCATACCTGACCAACCTGATTGCCTTCTTTGATGAGATAACTGGCTCTGTGGATATGGGGAAAGCAGTGGATGTGATATACCTTGACTTTAGCAAAGCTTTTGATACAGTCTCCCACAGTGTTCTTGCCAGCAAGTTAAAGAATTATGGGCTGGATGAATGGACTGTAAGGTGGATAGAAAGCTGGCTAGATCGTCGGGCTCAACGGGTAATGATCAATGGCTCCATGTCTAGTTGGCAGCCGGTATCAAGTGAAGTATCCCAAGGGTCGGTCCTGGGGCTGTTTTTGTTCAATATCTTCATTAATGATCTGGATGATGGGATGGATTGCACCCTCAGCAAGTTTGCTGATGACACTAAGCTGGGGGAGAGGTAGATATGCTGGAGGGTAGGGGTAGGGTCCAGAGTGATCTAGAAAAATTGGAGGATTGGGCCAAAAGAAATCTGAGGCGGTTCAACAAGGACAAGTGCAGAGTACTGCACTTAGGACGGAAGAATGCCATGCACTGCTACAAGCTGGGGACTAACTAGCTAAGCGGCAGTTCTGCAGAAAAGGATCTGGGGATTACAGTGGACGAGAAGGTGGATATGTGTCAACAGTGTGCCCTTGTTGCCAAGAAGGCTTACGGCATATTGGACTGCATTAGTATTGCCAACAGATCATTCCCTTTATTTGGCACTGTTGATGCCACATCTAGAGTATTGCATCTGGTTTTGGGCCCTCCACTAGAGAAGGGATGTGGACAAATTGCCTTCCGCTGGACTACTTCCAATGAAAATAATTAGGGGGCTGGGGCACATGACTTAGGAGGAGAGGCTGAGGGAACTGGGGTTATTTAGTCTGCAGAAGAGAAGAGTGAGATGGGATTTGATAGCAGCCTTCAGCTACCTGAAGGGGGATCCAAAGAGGATGGAGCTTGGCTGCTCTCAGTGGTGACAGATGACAGAACAAGGAGCAATAGTCTCAAGTTGCAGTGGGGAAGGTCTAGGTTGGCTATTAGGAAACACTATTTCACTAGGAGGGTGGAAAAGCACTGGAATGGGTTCCCTAGGGAGGTGGTGGAATCTCCATCCTTAAAGGTTTTTAAGACCCGGCTTGACAAAGCCCAGGCTGGGATGATTTTTTTGGGATTGGTCTTGCTTTAAGCAGGGGGTTGGACCTTTTGAGGTCTCTTCGAATCCTAATCTTCTTTGATTCTATGATTTGGCCCAGTGAAGGGAAGTTTGAACTGGATACTGAAGTATATGAATAGTTGGAGTAGAAATATTAATTTCTATTTATTAACCATTAGGGTCCATTTGTGCAGTAACAGAAATAGTGCCTGGTTTGAGGGCAGTATCTCTAAAATATTGTCTCAAAGGTGGGTAAGTTACTGGGGGTGATGTGTAATAGACTTGAAATAGTATATCAGATATGCCTCTTGGGAGAAGACGTGTGAAGGATTGAGCGCGGGATTGGGAATCAGGAAATCCTGAGTTCTAATCCTGACTTTGCCATTGACTATCTGTCTGACCTTAAGTGAAAGGATTTGCCCTAACTTTTCCATCTGTAAAATGAGGGCAGTATCCACTTGGCACATTAGAGGGCATGTGAGGGTTAATGAATGTTTGTGAAGTGCTTTGAAAATGTAGAAAGCAAAGAACTGTCTTTTTTCCCAAAAGCATTTCTTTCTATAGCTGTGGTTTGGGGGAACCCCTCCCCCCCAGCTATTTGTTCAGTTTTTCTGTTTTGTGAAAGTCTACAGCTTGTGTGACAAAAAGCATAACAAAGATTTTGCTTGTGAACATTTAAAAAAGAAAACTAAACCTTATTTTCTACTTGACTTTTTTGATCAGGCCAAGACCATGCTCAGAAGACTGGTGCTCTCTGTCCTGGGTTCAAAACCAAGCTATGGATTTCTAAGGTTCTCATCACCTATGTGATTCTGCTATCCAGAGTAGGATTGAAAGAGCAGAAGTTTTAGCATCTAGCCTGGAAGCAGTTACATTAGAACAATACATATGGATAGTTACATTGTGTAGAACATTTGTATGGTAGTGGACCAGGCTAAGCTGAGAGAGAGTCTCTTTCTTAAACAAAGATCAAAAACCTGTGGTGATTTCTTGTGCTATGTGGATTATATATTTAGAATGCTTCCAAGGATTTTGCAGATTGTTTAGATAAAATATGCATCCTTGAGAATTCCTTTACAGGAGGGAGTATCGTCTAGTGATTAAAGCTGCGGACAGTAGAAACCAGGACTGTTTAGTTCTTTTCTTGACTTTGTCGCTGATGCACTGTGCCCTTCACTTCATGTCTCTGTTCCTTAGTTTCCTTATCTGTAAAACAAATGCTTACTTCACAGGAAGGTTGAGGGTTAATTATAAAATGCTAGAGGCTTAGATTGTAGAAGTGCAGGGTAATAATAAAATACAGGAGATAATTTAAATATTTAAACAACTTGGCAGTCTCCTTTTAGGAGATGCTGCAGAACCTTCCATTTTGGCAAAGCCTTTCAGTCATCACAAGAATGACATCATAACCCCTCCTTCTACCTGCCCCTTCTCCCTGAAATCCCCTCCCAAAAACAAGAACAGACACCCAAAATTAATAATCAAGCAACCAAAAACCCAACCATACCCCAAGCAGAAATTTTAATAAAGCAAAATGGGATTCATGAAGTTGCCTAGAAACTCTGCTGTTGCCAATCAGTTTTACATAGAAGGTTCTCAGTTGCTATGGTGATAGAAGCAGCATATTACCAAAATATACAAAATATTAAAGGACAAAACTATTAATAGAAATATTATTACTACATTTAAAGAATGTCAATGAAAACACATACACCGTTTCCTGCAATGTGTATACTGGGAACTTTGTAGTATTTTGCTAAAGTAAAAACCAAGAAGTTAAATTAACCTGGTTTTAGTGACCTAGCTCAGTGAAATGAAGAATTGGAAAGAGAAATAAATTTAAATCCTTTATCTTAATAATTGATGTGTTAGTAACACAACTGAGAAGTTTAAGACACTTTACTTATATCTTTCGGTAGGATAGAGAGCAGGGAATTAGCTGCTGCTTGCATGGACAAGCTTGATGACACACACCTTTGCATTTCTTTCCTATACATTTAAATTAAATGCTTTTCTTAAACCTGTTATAAACTTTAGGAAAGAAGTGAGTGAAATGCACGCATTTAAAAACAAACAACAAAACCTGTATTCCTTGTGGAGGAAAAAACCTGAATAGTGAGAAAATCCACAAAAACGTGCTGCGAAATGCAAAATATTTTCCTGATTCTGGAGACACTTACATATGTGCTTAGCTTCACTTGTGTAAGTCATCCCAAGCACATGCATAAATGTTTACAGGACTGAGGCCTCTGTTTTATCTGTCTGATCTCTCTGGTTTCTAATATATCACATATTGCAATGGCATCTGAATTAATATTCTGTGGGCTTATTACAATCAGTAATGTATTTTGGGAATGCCCTTTTTACTTTTCCTAGGAATCTTTTTTTTTTTAGGTGCCATATGGAAAAGGAAATAGAATGAACAGAAATGGTAAACTTTTCTCTTGCAACAAAAATAGGTTGCGTCTTTACTACAAGCGAGGGGTGTGATTCCTCTGCTTGTGGACACACACTTGCAGTAGCTCTCATCAAGCTGTAATGAGTATAAATAGCAGTGTAGCCACAGTAGCATGTTTGGCAGCAGCAGAGGCATGGGCGCTGGTTTTAGGTGGGTTTGAACTTGGCACAGCTAAGCGTTGGTTCTGTTGCCCGTGCTGGTGCTGCTGCAGCTACGCTACTGTTTGTACTCCCACTACCATGTAGACACAAGCAGGGGAATCACACCCTTAGCTCCTAGTGTACATGTAGCTGTAGACTAGAGTTCAGATCAATTACATGCAGGCTTTTATTGTGGATGTTCATGCTTAAGTGGATTCCAAGACTGGGTAGACTCTTTTGACAAGGCTCTCTAAAGACTAGAAAATCATGCTGGCTGGTAGCTCCAAAGGCTTAGTATCTGTCAGCATGCAAGAAAGTAGTTCAAAAAATACTGTCAACTTAAGATAGGTAGTGATTACAGCTGTGATTTGTGAAATGAAGACTGGAAAAACCACTTGACAGACCACTTGATAGCAAGGTCAAGAGCATGTCTTTTCATTTAATACACTGATCTTAATATTGGTCTTCCAGTAGTCAGAGATTTATTGTCATTTCATTAAATTGCCAGACAGGGTAAATGATGTAGCAATGTAAGATGGCAAAACAGTTGCAATTTCAACATGTTTCTTGCCCCTTGGAATGTTTTATTCTTTTGTAACATCTCTCGCTTCCCCCTGAACAGGGAATGTCAAGATACGGAGCTTTTAAAATGCCTCACTTTTCAGAGTGGCTGCATGTAGTGCCTTCATTTGGTAAAGATGCAAAACAATTTCCATTCAAACTTCTGTTTTCGCATGTTCATAACTTCCTAAAATGTTTATTTTGGGGGGAGAAAATCTTCCATGTTTGATCTCTGCTAGAATGTGAAACTTACTTGAAGCAAAATTTCTTCAGCTGTTACAGACATGTTGCTGTCTGCAGTTCCTGGAAGCATTACTACTGTGCCACCTTTTGCAAACGTGCAGTACGTGCCCTGCCCACCCCCCCCCCCAGGGAAGTCTCGACTGGCACTTGGGAGAGATTTGTCCTGCTGTTACAGCTAACCTCATGAAGTCCTTGTGCTTAGATTCATGCAAGGACCAGATTATGTGCAGCCTCTTCTCAGGGCTTGTAGGGCTGTGGTGGAGAGGAAGGCTCATTGTGGTGTTCCTTTCTCCCTCATACCCTCTCCGTTTTTACACTTGCATAAAACCAGGCACAATCCAGCTCCGATTGTTCTAAAGACTTTTTTGGCAAGTGTTCATTTGGAAACATTTATTTAGTATTATCAGAGGCTGTTATCCTAAATTTATTTTATGCTTTGTCTATTAATTAGCCTCCAATCCTCCAAATACGTCTGTGCATCCATAGCTTTACTTAGGCAACTAGTTCCTTTGAACTCAATGGAACTGTGCTTGCATTTTGTAATTTTGTTGTCAATTGAGACCTGCCTGTATGATGTTAAATGGACACACTATCAGGTAATTTAGGCTCAGTAATTAGATTTTGTGTATGTTTTTTAACAGGCTTTTATACATCCCTCTAATTAGAAATATTTTGCTTCATACTTAAATGGTTCCCGTGTAATTTTCAAACCTTGCGACATTGCATTAATGCATGAAAACCAAGAAGTGAAATTGACTAGTCAATTTTCAGTGTCTAAGCTGAGTGATATAAAAAGTAAGTGGAGTAAATATTTAAAATAAATTAGATTTTTAAAAATTCCCCTAGGTGATATTAATAACACTGATAAGGAAACCAGGGGGCTGGGCAGGAGGAGGGAGAAACTGTCGTAGAAATGATAATTTTGCTTTAGAGTAAATGAGGGTGAGGGCGGGACTTCAGGAAGTTACTATGTCCTGCCCTCCTGCCACAATTATCTTTGCGACCCAGAAGGTGCTGTCAGTGTACTGGTCAGCAGCACATTGTGACATAAGCATTAGTTTGAGTGCCTTGACTATACAAAATAGATATTAAAATCCTCAAGCAAAACATGAACAAATACCTTCATTATTTATTAACCGTGGAGAAATCAGGTAATTCTTTGAAATTTTTATTATTGTATATTTGGAGTTGGCTTGTGATTTGATGTGGATATCAGAACATGAAGCAGTTATAGAGAAATGCTTTCTACAAGCAAACTTTTGTCTGTTGAAGTATTTTTGTGTATTAACATCATACTTCTATCACTCAGAATAGAATCACGTCTAAATAAATAACTACCCAAAACCTCTGTCCTGTTCTGGAGGTTATAGATATATAATATTTCCCATATTTTTAAAGATCTGGCCCTTTTCTGAGAAACTAACTCATAGGTTCCATGCCTAAAACCACGTGAAGAATGTTGTACTTACTAATTGTGGTATCTGGAAAGTTTGAGCTGCAGGTGTTTGAAAATTGTAAATCAGTTACTTTGTTGTAATATAGGCTTTGAGTCAGTGAAACATGTGGTGTCTTTTATACAGTTTGAGTTTTGTTTTTAGTCAAACTTTTTCATAGATACATTTTTAAAAAATCAAGGTAACAGTCAAGTTTGAAAACTGCTTTTTTAATAATGTCAGTTAACTTTAGTTTTGCTCTTCTGGAAGTCTGAATAACTGCCTTTACACTGAAGTACTACATCTTTTTAATTAAGTGCTGCACAAAACATAGAAAATAAGGTTGTTTATGCCGTAAAGAGTTTAAAAAATAAAAAGCAGATACTGAGAGGAAAGGACATAATGAGAAACCCAGAGGGAGGAATTGATTTTGAAGATTAAACAGAGAAAAAGTTGTTGCTTCTGGTGGCTGTTGTGGCAAAAATGAACTTCTAGGAGATTCTTGAATGAGGAGAGAGGATATCAGAATATTTAAAAGATCCTTATTTTGGTTCCACTAATTGTAACGTACTAATAATTATTTGAAGTATCTGCTTTAAGTTGACATGCCATTTCTGTAGTGGGCTCTGAAAACTGCAGGTGCTTTTGTTTTCTGGAATCGAAGAAAATTACTCTCAGTTCGTGCTTTTTCAAAATAGTTAATTTAAACTTTATTTTTTTAATACTGGAGGGAAAATAATTGTTTTTAAGCCAGACTAAATGGAGGTCTTTAGATTTGCTTTTTAAGAATGTAAACATGTTTAAGATCCTGTCACAGGGCGTAAAAAAGTTACCAGACAACTCCTAGTCTGTCTGGTACGAAAGATTAGGGGTAGGAAGGCCACTTTGATCCAAGGGCAACAGTGTCAGTATTTACTTGTCTTCCCTTTGTGCATTCTTTTTCTGTTAAGTACGCTAGCACTCTTTAAATATAGTTTTATATTTAAATGCTTTGTGATGTTCTATCCCAACTTTGAAAATTTCATTCTTACTGTGAGTCTCCTCTTTGGAAAGATTTTTTCCCGCCATAAAGCTTGACGTTAGTCTGGTGGATTTTGTATGCTTGTGTCATTCACATCACCACAGCTCAGGGGCATTAATAACTGCTGCAATGGAAGGAGCATAAACTGTTGTTTTTGTATATGCCTGACAAACAATGGAAGCTGTCAGTTATTTCTGTATCTGTTATTTTGACCTCTTGCATTTTTTAGCAATAAAGATTTAGCTGACATTGAGGAGGTCTGTGTGAGGCAGCATAGAATGCAGCAACTTCTTTCACAGCAGTATTATCTTTGAATGTACCACGAGAGTAAAGCAAACACTTTGTTAGATATGCCCTCTTGTGAACGGGAAGCAAAGAGAGAACTGTCAAGGAGATGTTCTTTGTAGAGACTGTTGACCTTGCTCCCTTTGGTGGCTTCACTAGGAAAAGAAGGTGGCTTTTTACCACGTGTTAGTGAACATATGGTAAAATATAACGTTTATTTTGACCTGCTAACATGTTAAAACCCTGCCTTGTCCACAGTAAGTTAGCTAAGATGGGAGGAGGAGATGCAAACTAACCTTTTTTCCTAGTGTGGGTGCTGTGACACTGCACCCCATATTCTTCGTAGTGATACTAGTATGATTAATTATATCAGTGGTCCCCAACCTTTTTGGCTGGCGGGCGCCAGCCGAAGGACCACTGCGACGGCAGAGCACCTGCCGAAATGCCGCGGCGGCGACACATCTCGATGATGTTGCTTGTCGACGGCAAGCGGCGTCATCGAGAGGCGTCCTTGCCAAAATTTGGGGGCAAAGATTCTCAATGACGTCACTTGTCGACGGCAAGTGCCGTCAGCGAGAGACGTCCCTGCCGCGACATTTCAGTGAGTGCTCTCCCAGGGGCCAGGACGTGAGCGCGCGTGCACCGCATTGGGGACCACTGAATTATATCATAATTATGTATTTTATTCAAGATCAGGCATGTGAGACATCATTGGAAAGGTTATGGTTTGCTGAATATGATATCCTATGTGTATGCAGGTATCATTTTTGTATCTGAAGTTATGAATATTGTCTGTGTATCTATTTCACATGGAGCTATTCCTGGGCAACGCTCACTAGGCAAAATGCTCTCACTCTAGATGACTGGCTAGGAAGGGCCCATTCGGGTTAATGAGTCATTAGGAAGAAACAATAGGCCTTAGGAGAAACTTAGCTCCCATCTGGTGAGCCTTCCTGTGAGTGCTCCAAACAGCCCATGGGGAAATGTCTGTGGAACATGTGACCAGGTCACCTGGTGCTGGACTCCATTGTAGGATGTCAGTATTTTTCCACTGACTGGCGTGGGAACCAGACTTTGAAACAAAGAGTCCCTGCCATTTGCAAAAGCTACATTAGGTAGGGAGTGACATTATCTTGGTTGTCCACTGACTCCCCATCCAAGAAGACTCCTGGAAACACCTGAGAAACAAAGACTGAACTGGGGGAAGTGCTGGACTCAGGCTAATGGGATTTTTAGCCTGTGAATGGAACACCTGGGGATTCCAAGCTGTAAACCCTTTAAGAATCTGCAGCTTGCTTGTGTCATCACTTAGAGTGCGGATCTGCTCTTCATATCCAGTCTATTTAGTATATTAAGCTTACTTTGCATTTTTGTTTATCTGCTTTGATCTGTTTGCTATCCCTTATTATCACTTGAAATCTATCTTCTGTAGTTAATAAGCTTGTTTTTGCTTTATCTAAGACCAGTGTGTGGGAATCATAACTCAGGGAGAAAGCTGCTGCATATTCCCTCTCCACACTGAGGGAGGGGGCGAATTTTATGAGCTTACGCTGCACTGTTCCTGGTGCAGCACAAAACAGTATAATTTTGGGTTTATACTCCAGAAGGGGTGTGTTCCTTAGGAACTGGGAGGTGCCCTAGTTGAAACCTTTCCATGCAGGGGCTGGTTAAAGAACCTGTCTGCATGTACTGCAGCTGGGTGTGTCCCTGCCTGTATGTATGCTGGTGAAAGTGCAGGCTGAAGCCTGGAAGGCTTGGCAGCTTGTCAATAGCAGTACTGTACAGTGAAGAAGGGAGCCCAGGCTGGTGGATTAGGGGGCTCAGTTGTACCCCAGTTCCAGGTGGCACCCTGGGGGGAACCCGTCACAGATGCACCCTTGAAACCTGAGTTTAAAGGGGGCGTTGCCACTTTTGAAATCTACTCAGTTTAAAACATAAGCTAAATAAATTAGATACTGTGTCTGCCCAGACTCCCCTGCCAATGATTTTACAATTACACCTTGCCTTTTTAAAAAATAATTGTTTCTCTGTTTCCTGTTGCTGTGTGAAAGATCCACACAAACGGGAGAAACTGCTTGCCTATACAGGAAAAAGCATGGAACTTAAAATACACTAAGTGCTGTCAGATGGGCTAGGTAAGCAAACTTGAAAAAAATATAGCGATATTTCTCTAATATTTCACTTAGACACGTTTGGTGTTACTTGTCAGAGGGGTAGCTGTGTTAGTCTGGATCTGTAAAAAGCAACAGAGAGTCCTGTGGCACCTTATAGACTAACAAATGTATTGGAGCATGAGCTTTTGTGGGTGAATGTTATATATATACACTCCTAGGTTGCCTTTTAAACAAAGCATCTATTGATGCAGAATGATTCATTGTAAAATAAGTTTTTAAATCAAATAGGCGACCTTATACTGGCTGCATTATGTTTAATAAATAATGTCAATCTTTGTTTACTATCTTCATCTGTGTTGCAAAAACTAGAATGACCGTTACACTGGAAAAGATGCTGCAGCCTTTTGCTCCTAGCCTAAATGAAGCTATTTGAATAACATTGCCATTGCAGAATTGGCATCCCCCCTAACCCTCCTCCCCCCCAAACCAACACCATCATAACTACAACTAAAGGGAGAAAAACCCTTACTTTCTGTGGACGCCTGTTCCATATTTTCTATTCTTGTCCAGAATAGCTGTTTGTTTTAAGCGGGATTCATTTCAGAGCACACTAGTTTCTTCTGGAATATATCTGAGTTTAGTAAATTTTCTGGTTTTAGTGATAAGCATTTATATAGGGCTATAACATGGTTTTTAAAAGGAATGATTTTTTTTCTGTTTTACTTTTGATGCACTGGTAGATGTATTTTAATATGTTCATTCTAAGATGCATTTATTCTTAAAATAATTTGATTTTTTTTTAAGTGTCTTGATCATAATTAAACTAACAGTCAGAGAGGGAGTTCCTGTCTCAAATTTGGTTGCTCTGTGATATTCCTGGGAGGAATCTCTCTTTGTCTCACCAAAAAAGAGAAATTTCATTCAGTAATACCTTTAATCTGCTAATTTTGTTTTAACAGAGTTATCATAGGGTTATTGTATAGCTGAAATAGCAGAAATGAGGTCACTTATTTTGCAGTTATCTTCTTTAAAACATTTAAGAAAAATCTTTATAGTTATGTACTGAACTGAAAGTAACAAATACAAAAGCAGATGAGAAAAATTTTTTTTTTGCATTTAATACAATGTCCAAGATTTTTAAGCATCTAAAGTTAGGTTCTATATTAAGTCTACAGTATGGTGCTTAAATAAGGGTTTATCTACATTACCCGCTGGATCGACAAGCAGCGATGGACCCAGTGGGAGTCGATTTATCGCATCTAGTCTAGACGCAATAAATGGACTGCTGAGCACACCCGTCGGCTCCGGTACTCCACTGGAGTGAGAAGTGGAGGCGGAGTTGATGGAGTAGCGTCAGCTGTTGACTTACCACAATGAAGACACCAGAGTAAGTAGATCTAAGTATGTCAACTTCAGCTACGTTATTCATATAGCTAAAGTTGAGTAACTTAGATCTATTTCCTCCCCCCCCGCCGCCTCCCGGTATAGACCAGCCCTTAGTGGCCTGACTTGAGGCAGCTTACTTAGTTTGCCTTATTCTAGACATTCACTCTTAATGCACTAGAAATACAAGCAAAGATTTTTATCTGCAAACACATCACTACTGAAGGTAACAGCCCTAATTACTATAGTGGAGCTCACTTAAGCAGTGCCTTATATAGGACTAAAGCTGATCAGATACCACATTTTCTGTGTAATCCAATCAAACCATCCACCGACACACACAAGAGCTCTTTTAAGAGGAAATCTCACAAGACCCTTGATATTTTCAAGGTTTATTCTGTAGCTCACAAAGATTGTTCCAGTAAGGTAAAATGTGTGTGTGTGTAAAAAAACCAAAACAAAACAAAAACCTGATTTGTACATTAGAGTATCACAATACAAACTGCATGCGTCGAAAACCTGGTCGACACATAGATTTTTGTACTGTTGTAACTGTTTCAGTTAAAGGGGTGGTTTTTACTTATGCAGTCCTGATGTGGATGAGTTATCCTGGCATAAAGCTGCCTTATGCCAGTCTATCTTAGGGCATGGCTACACTTGTGAGTTAGAGCACATTAAAGCAGCCCTGGGCACCCTAACTCTCGACGCGTCCACACTGGCAAGGCACGTGGAGTGCCTGGATTCCATGGCTGGAGTGCTCCTGGTAATCCACCGAGACGAGAAGCATAACGCTTGCCGTGCCCCAGCTGGAGCACCGCGACACCAGTGTGGATGCCCTGTCTGTTAATGCTCTCTGATCGGCCTCCAGAAGTATTCCACAATGCCTGTGCTAGCTACTCTGGTCCTCATTTTGAACTCTACTGCCCTGCCCTCAGGTGACCAACCGTCAGACCCACCCTTTAAGTTCTCTGGGAATTTTGAAAATTCCCTTCCTGTTTGCTCAGCAAGGTATGGAGTGGTCTCAGCGAATCTTTCCAGGTGACCATGCCTTCATGCTCCAGGTGATCCCCAGTATGGAGCAATGGCGAGGTGCTGGACCTCATCAGTGTTTGGGGGGAGGAAGTTGTCCAGTCCCAACTGTGCTCCAACTGTGGGAATTACAATACCTTCGGGCAGATATCAAGGGACATGACGGAAAGGAGCCATGATCGGGACGCACTCTGTTGCAGGGTTAAAGTGAAGGAGCTGCGGAATACCTACTGCAAAGCCAGCGAGGCAAACGGCCACTTGGGTGCTCCCCCCGCGACCTGCCAATTCTACAAAGAGCTGGATGCAATACTTGGAGGTGACCCCACCTCCACTTGGAGGACCACCATGGACACTTCAGAGCCCAGTTCAACAAGGCAGGAGAGGAAAGCAGGAGTGAGGGTGTTGAGGAGGAAGGAGACAGCCCGGCATCCCTAAATGCTTGCAGCCAGGAGCCGTTCTCAAGCCAGGAGGAAGGTAGCCAGTCACAGTGGCTGGTGCGTGGGGAAGGACAAACACCAGAGGAGGTGTCTGGTAAGCAGCTTTTATTTTGGGAAGGAAGTTACTCGGTGTGGGCTCTTGGGGCGAGGAGGGTTAGGGCTGCATGCATGCCTAGATGCGGAATAGGGTGTTGATGTGCACTCTCACATTGTGGTAATCGGCCTCACTGTTCTCTTCAAAGGTCTCATGCAGAAGCTGGGCAATGCGCTTGCGCATGTTCCTTGGCAGAGCTACTGTGCTCCTTGTCTCAGTCAGGCTAACAGTCTGCGTCACTGTGGGTATGTCTGCACTGTGGGATTATTCCGATTTTGCATAAACCGGTTTTGTAAAACAGATTGTATAAAGTCGAGTGCATGTGGCCCCACTAAGCACATTAATTCGGCAATGTGTGTCCATGTACCGAGGCTAGCGTCGATTTCCGGAGCGTTGCACTGTGGGTAGCTATCCCATAGTTCCCGCAGTCTCCCCCGCCCATTGGAATTCTGGATTGAGATCCCAATGCAAAAACAGCGTCACGGGTGATTCTGGGTAAATGTCGTCACTCAGTCCTTCCTCTGTGAAAGCACCGGCAGACAATCATTTTGCACGCTTTTCCCCTGGATTGCCCTGGCAGATGCCATAGCATGGCAACTGTGGAGCCCATTTTGCCTTTTGTCACTGTCACCGTATGTGTACTGGATGCTGCTGACAGGCATGGTGCTGCAGTGCTACACAGCAGCATTTATTTGCCTTTGCAAGGTAGCAGAGACGGTTACCATCCCTATTGCACTGTCTGCCATGCCATTGTAAATTGGCGATGAGATGACGGTTATCAGTCGTTCTATGCCATCTGCTGCTGTCATTGGTGCTCCTGGCTGGCCTCGCTGAGGTCGGCCAGGAGCGCATGGGCAAAAATGGGAATGACTCCCCGGGTCATTCCCTTTTTTATGTTTTGTCTAAAAATAGTCAGTGCTGCCTAGAATATGGGGCAAGTGTACCAGAGAACTAGAGAGCACAGCCGCTCCATGTCAGAGCCCCAGAGATCCCGCAGAAATGATGAGCTGCATGCCATTCTAGGGGGTGCCCCTGCAACAACTCGACCCGTTGCTTCCCTTCTCACCCAACTCTCCTGGGCTACTGTGGCAGTGTCCCCTCATTTGTGTGATAAAGTAATAAAGAATGCAGGAATAAGAAACAGACTTTTTAGTGAGATAAAATGAGGGGAAGGAAGCCTCCAGCTGCTATGATAGTCCAGGCAGGACATTAAAGGGTGGAGCGGAGGAGAGGAGCCCAGCCTCCCGCTGCTATGATAGTCCAGGCAGTACAGAATCTTTTCTTTAGACATGAAACGGGGGGAGGGGGTCTGATGGAGCTCAGCCTCCAGTTGCTATGATGAAGACAGTTACCAGCCGTTCTGTACCATCTGCCGGGAATGACCGGGAGTCATTCCCATTTTTACCCAGGCGCCCCCAGTCGACCTCACCGAGGCCAGTCAGGAGCACTCATGGGCTGATGATGACGATGGATAGCAGTCATATTGTACCATCTGCCACCGGGAAGGGGATGCTGGTGTTCAGCGCTGCAGCACCCCGTCTACCAGCAGCATGCAGTAGACATAGGGTGACATTGAAAAAAGGCGAGAAACGTGTTTTTTTCCCTTTTGGGGGCGGGGAAGAGTGACAACATATACCCTGAAACACCCGGGAAAATGTTTTTGACCCTTCAGGCATTGGGAGCTCAGCCAAGAATGCAAATGCTTTTCGGAGACTGCAGGGACTGTGGGATAGCTGGAGTCCTCAGTACCCCCTCCTTCCCTCCCTCCATGAGCGTCCATTTGATTCTTTGGCTTTCCCTTACACTTGTCACACAGCACTGTGTTGTGGCCTCTGTCTATCATAGCCTGGAGATTTTTTCAAATGCTTTGTCATTTCGTCTTCTGTAACAGAGCTCTGATAGAACAGATTTGTCTCCCCATACAGTGATCAGATCCAGTATCTCCCGTCCGGTCCATACTGGAGCTCTTTTTGGATTTGGGACTGCATCACCACCTGTGCTGATCAGAGCTCCATGCTGGGCAAACAGGAAATGAAATTCAAAAGTTCGCTGGGCTTTTCCTGTCTACCTGGCCAATGCATCTGAGTTCAGATTGCTTTCCAGAGCGGTCACAATGGTGCACTGTGGGATACCGCCCGGAGGCCAATACCGTCGATTTACAGCCACGCTAACCCTAATCTGACGTGGCAATACCGATTTCAGCGCTACTCTTGTCGGGGAGGAGTACAGAAATCGGTTTAAAGAGCCCTTTATATCGATATAAAGGGCCTCGTTGTGTGGACGGTGCAGGGTTAAATTGGTTTAACGCTGCTAAATTCGGTTTAAACACGTGGTGTAGACCAGGCCTGTGCCGTGAGGGGCGGGGAGACCGTTGCTGCACACAGGCAAGCTGCATATGGACCAGGGCGGAAGCCGCATTGTAGTGGAAGATCCACCTTTGCTTCCCAGGTCACCCTCAGCAGCGCGATATCTTCCAGGACAAACTCCTGTGGAAAATGTGAGGACAGTGTTCAGTATAGGGGCCCCCTGCAGCTGTTAGCTCTCCCCAAGGTACAGAAACCCAGAGGACAGTGAAACAATCAGTCCCCCTTGCCACTGTGCTTACCATTTGGGGCTCCTGTGGGTTATGTGCGCTCGCTTTAGGACGGACAAATTCTCCTATTGTGTATACTGTACTTGTCTTTAAGTATAGGTGAATCATTGCTCTGTGTGGTGTGAACAATGCTGCTTCTGTTAAGTGTTGCATTTTGGATTTACAGATGCAACCTTGAGATCTCAGCTGTCTGTGTTATCACCGGCCGAAAGACTCCAAAGAATTAGGAAGAGGCCACGTAGAAGCAAAGAGGATATGCTGCATGAAGTAATGCAGCAGTCACGTAATGAAAATCAAAAAGCACAGGAGTGGCAGGAGATTGAAAGGAGGGTCTGCCAGCAGAATGTGGATTGCCGGCACCAAAGCAAGGAGCGGTTGCTAAGCATTATGGAGTGCCAAGCGGACTCGATACAGGCACTTGTAGCAATGCAGGCGGTCCTCCCCCCCACCCCAGGCAACCCTTGTCCCAAAACTCTTTCCCTTGTGCCCCCATGTCAACTCCAACCCACTTTCCCCCACATCTGGGTTCTTATCACCACCAGCTGCCTCCAACACCTGTAGCTTCATCACCCAGCCCTGCAAACTACCACCCTTACCCACTGCACTCAATCCCCATCACCATGCAGTACAGCCATCCTGAAGTGCAGCACTCCAGACACGAAGGCTGAGCATGATAACAGGACATACGCAAATCTGTGATTGTACCATTCCCCACCCCACCCCCTTACCCTTTCTGTTTCCCGAAGAGTTATGTTTCTTTTCAATAAATGGATTTTTTGGCTTTGAAAACATTCTTTATTATCGCATAAAGTAAAAGATACCTTAGCCCAGGAGAGCAACAGGCACTGCAAGTCAGCATAGCAAACACAGATTTCTACTAACATTGGAACCACTGCACTTCATTCTCATGCAGGGCACCAGACATTACTGGTGACTTTCTGCCTCAAATTGCTCCCTCAAGGCATCCCTAATCCTTGCAGCCCCACGCTGTGCTCCTCTAATAGCTCTGCTCTCTGGCTGTTGAAATTCAGCCTTCACGTGTTGAACCTCCGAGTTCCATCCGTGAGTGAATCTTTCACCCTTCCCTTCACAAATGTTCTGGAGGGCACAGCATGTGGATATAACCGTGGGGATGTTGTCATTGGTCAGGTCCAGCTTCTCATACAGAGAGCGCCAGCGGCCCTTTAAATGGCCAAAAGCACACTCCACAGTCATTCTGCATTGGCTCAGCCTGTTGTTGAACTGCTCCTTGCTGCTGTCAAGGCTCCCTGTGCAGAGTTTCATGAGCCACGGCATTAAAGGGTAAGCGGGGTCTCCAAGGATCACAGTGCGCATTTCGACTTCCCCTACGGTGGTCTTCTGGTCTGGGAAGAAAGTCTCGGCCTGCAGCTTCCTGAACAGGCCAGTGTTCCGAAAGATGCGTGTGTCATGCACTTTTCTGGGTCAGCTTGCATTAATGTCAATGAAATGCCCACGGTGATCCACAAGTGCCTGGAGAACCATAGAGAAATACCCCTTCCGATTAACGTACTCGGAGGCTAGGTGGGCTGGTGCCAGAATTGGAATATGTGTCCCATCTATCACCCCTCCGCAGTTAGGGAAATCCATTTGTGAAAGTCAGCCACAATGTCATGCACATTACCCAGAGTCACAGTTCGTCTGAGCAGGATGCGATTAATGGCCTTGCAAATTTGAATCAACACATTTCCTACGGTCGACTTTCCCACTCCAGACTGGTTAGTGACCGATCAGTAACTGTCTGGAGTTGCCAGCTTCTAGATTGCAATAGCCACCTGCTTCTCCACCGTCAGGGCAGCTCTCAATCTCGTGTCCTTGGGCCGCAGGGTGGGGGCGAGCTTCTCACACAGTCCCATGAAATTGGCTTTTCTCATCTGAAAGTTCTGCAGCCACTGCTTGTCATCCCAGACTTGCATGACAATGTGATCCCACCACTGAGCGCTTGTTTCCCGAGCCCAAAAGTGGCGTTCCATTGCGGTGAGCATGTCCGTGAATGCCAAGCAATCTCGTGTCATATGCGTTACGCGAGTCGACATCATCATCAGACTCCTCACTGTCACTTTGGATCCTAAGGAATAACTCAACTGCTATTCGTGACGTGCTGGCGAGGCCCATCGCATATTCCTCAGCAGTTCGGGCTACATTCCCGCAGACCAAAAGGGAAGACAGAGCATGCAGCACAAAAAAAGTTGAAAGATGGCGCCAAATGTGGACTGAAACACAGGGATTGCTGGGATGTGAACCGATGCATCAGGGGGTGTTGGGACAGGACCCAGAATGCCCTGCATCCTCCCTCCCGCTTCCCATAAGCCACAGCGCCAGAATGGGAAGAGGTGATCTGTAGGATAGTTGCTCATAATGCACCGCTCCCAATGGCGCTGCAAGTGCCACAAATGTGGCTACGCCAGAGTGCTGTCAGCTGTCAGTGTGAACACACGGCAGCGCCTTCCCTGCTGCGCTCTCCGAGGGCTGGTTTAACTCTCAGCGCTCTACATCTGCAGGCGTAGCCATGCCCCAAGTCTCTTCCCAGTTTTTTCTCTTTAGACTGTGGCCTGGTCTACACTTAAAACGTATACTGGCATCAGGGGCGTGAACCGTGCCACTCCACCCGCCATGCAACATAGCTATGCTGACCAAACCCCCAATGTAGATGCAGCTAACATCGTTTGGGGAAGTGGTGTTCTCCGCTGGCAGAAAAACTCCTTGTGTTGGTGTACGCTGCGTCTCCACTAGGGGGCTATGCGGACACAGCTCGGCCAACATTAGCTATGCTGGCATAGGCTCTGTAGTGTGGACAGAGCCTGAGAACTTGGTCTCTGTCTACCTTTGGTTTTATGTACTACCTCCCTCTGAGGTGTCTTCTGCTTTGGAGAAGGGGACACTCAGGCCTCATCTACACAGAAAAGCTACATCAGCATAGCTGCATCTATTAGGGGTGTACACAGCACTAGTTCGATGGCGGAGTTGTTTTGCTGACCTAGCTACGGCTTCTCGGGGAGGGGAGAACCCCTCCCATTGCTGTAGTGAGTGTCTACACTGAAGTGCTACAACGCTCCCGCTGTAGCATAAAGTATAGTATTCGCCTGAGACTCTCCATAATCACCTTTTAAAATCCCCGTAAGGCTCACTCAGCCCTTCCTCCTCTCGAGGAAGATAAATTGAGTTCAGTTCATGTGGTGTGGCTCTCTTTTCAGTTACATATTAAACACAGAAGTTCTGTCCACCATGTGTGGATGTGAAAGATTTTACAGCTAGTGGATTGCCATCCTTACCCAAAGATGGCTGCGTTGCAGAAGCGCTGCCTATATTTGGTTTGTAAAGCACTTTGGGATCTTTCGGGGGGAGGATGCTATGTAAATGTAAAATAATATTCATTCTTTCAAAGTAATGCCCGCGTTTCTAATGCTGAAGACAATTTGAGCTGTCACTTGGATCATAGTGACATACTGCCTTTGCCCACACAGTCCCTGCGCTTTCAGACTAATTATTTTGTTAAAAGCTTTGAGAGACTTGGAGTGTGAAAGGCATTTAATAAAACTAGTCTCTCTATTCCACCCACTCGTGGGCTCATTCTGTAAGGTGCTAAACACCCTCAGTTCTTAGTTTCAGTGGGAGATAAGGGAGCTCTGCACCTTTCAGAGGAAGCACACAACCTTGTATGGTTAGGCTTGTAAGCATTTGAGGAAGAGATGGAAATTGCCCATATCAAATTGTTCAAATTATTATTATTTTTTTTTGATTCTGTGATTCCTTTGCCTCACTATTAGGGCCCTGATTTTCATTTCCTTTATGTACCCACCCGTGAAAGCCAGCTTTGTTACTGTCCCTCTGGTGGAGGAGAACAAGACAGGGCAGCTTTAGAATAAGAGCATCCAGGTTTCACAAGAGAGCCACAGTGGCAATTTGTCAGCAGCCAGAGGGCTGCACCCAATTTGCATAACTTACCTGCAACTTCAAGTACTCTGTAAAATTGACAGTGTTTTATTTATAGCAGCAAGTTCATCACAGCTGCAATTGTGAAGCTGTGTGCCAAAGTGTAGTATTCGGAACCTGCCACTGAAAAGTGTGCCAAATTTGGATCCCCTGGTTTTGAAGGGAGGGGGGCAAAGAGCACCTATGGATTTGCTAATGTTGCCTATGTGAAAGATATAAAACCTCATCTTTCCACAGAGGATGGGATAGGCCTGTGGGAGTGGCTGGAGAGGAATGTGTGTTCCTGTCATTGAAGATCTGGCACCGAGGAGAGGCGTAGGTGTTTGACAACCAGCTATCTTGTGTGTCTTCCTCTGTCCTCTGGGTTGCTCCTCCTTCCTCTGCTAGAGGAGCCCCGTCCACTGGCTGACCTGTCATTTTGGAAATGTATCATGTTGCAAAGGTTACTCCTGTTGCCACGTTTTCATAGGGTAGAACTGCACTTTCCAAAAGATGCTGCTGTGCAGGACAGTCAGAAGTAACAATACAACGTTGCCAAAATACATTCTGTTTCTAAGGTGCACGGTAGTAAATGCCATCCCTTTTCCACGCTGCCTGAGAAGCAATGTCACATTTGCACCTGCTGTGAGCAATATGACTAACCTGGCAATAGCCAGCAGAAAACGTGTATAACAGGACTTTGGAAACAGATTATTACAGGGGTGGGCAAAGTATGGCCTGGGGGGCCGCATCCAGCCCTTCAGACATTTTAATCTGGCCCTCCAGCTCCCGCCGGGGAGCAGGGTCCGGGGCTTGCTCTAGTCGGGGAGCGGGGTCGGGGGCTTGCCCTGCTCCTTGTGTACTGTGACTCCGTGCAGCTCCCGGAATCAGTGGCATGACCCCCCTCCGGCTCCTACAAGGGGCTTGCCATGCTGCCCCTGCCCCAAGTGCCATCCCCTCAGCTCCCATTGGGAGCTGCAGGGGCGGCATCTGAAGATGGAGCAGTGTGCAGAGCTGCCTGGCTGTGCCTCTACATAGGAGCCGGAGCGGGGACATGGTGCTGCTTCTGGGAGCCGCTTGAGGTAAGCACTGCCTGGAGCCTGTACCCCGACCTCCTCCCACGCCTCAACCTCCTGTCCCTCGTGCCCTCCGAATCCCTTGATCCCAGCCTGGAGCACCCTCCTGCACCCCAAACTCTCATCCCCACCCCAGAGCCAGCACCCCCAGCCAGAGCCCTCCCTCTTTCTCCCCCCACACCCCTGCCGCAGCCTGGAGCCCCCTCCCGCACTCTGAACTCCTCATTTCTGGACCCACCACAGAGCCTGCACGCCCCCAGCCAGAGCCCTCGCCCCCTGCTGTACTCCAACCCCTAATTTCAAGAGCATTCATGGCCCTCCATACAATTTCTATACCCAGATGTGGCCCTTGGGCCAAAAAGTTTGACCACCCCTGGATTAATAGCGTGAGAGAAGCTAACAAATTTTGACCTTTCAAAGAGTTCATTACCTAGGATTTGCCTCCGTCCTATGATAGGGATTAAAAAAAATGATTTATCCTGGGAGTGGAAAGCATAATTGCCCTGTTCTGTACACTCCCCTGAAACTCTGCTGTGGTATAGTATTGGAAACAGGATACTGGGCAAGATGGACCATGGTCTGACCAAGTATGGCAACTCTTATATTCTTATAATTGGCCATAAACAATAAATCCCATGAAAGGAGATTCTGTCTCTTTTAGTTTTGAGTCAGTTGACAAGATTAAAACCTAAGTCAAGTCTTCGCATTCATGCATTTTCAATTTTTGCAGTTTGTTTTAATGGACAGCCTTGAGTAGCCCTTGTTCAGGAAGCAACATGAAAAACCATCTTGTTTTTCATCTCTGCAGAGCCCTGAGCTCTAGCCATGTTCTGCACAAAAACTTAGCCTGTGGTTTCTTAACATGTGACCAAACTCATTATTTTTATTGATTTACTTTTAAATTACATCCTGCTTTCAGTATAAAGTAGTAAGTTTTTCTTAAGTTCATGTAGTGGGTTCAGCAGAATCATTTTGATTGAGATCTTGTTTCGTTTTTTAGAAATGTATGGGGGTGAACAGGCCAGTTTAGTAGCACTTAGTGGCCCTGAATCATGATTGTTATCATGAACTTCTGTTAATTACAGAGGAGAAAATTATGTTTCTCTATGCCTGGTACTTAGCGAGGGAGCAAGTTGCTTGCTGACTACATAATTGCCGCAAAATTATGTACACTGGTTAGAATACGGGTGCCTTGTGATCAGATTAGACATCAGGCTGTGCTTTACTGATTTTCTTTGACTTTCATGTCTCAGCTGAAAGTTGCTATCTCCTTCTTGGATAAATAGATGTAAAATTTTCAAGTGATGTGCAAATTACTTATACAGCAAGAGTAAAAATGCATTCACCAAAAAATCTCCTCAGCAATTCTCTATTTCTATGTAAAAGATAAAATGGAGTGGTATGATGTCGCTGCAATTAGTCTAAATGCCAAGGTGGATTGTGCAGAGTCTACGTGCTCCAAGATTCTCTCACAGTTTTAATGTTATAATTATCTGAGGAAATTGCAACATCTGAAAAGAGATTTGTGGAAAGACAAATGTCAAACATTTCTGGTTATCTTTTAAATTTTGTGAGAGTACTTAATACACCTGTCTTAATATCCTTGCTCTATGAAATTGAAGTGTAGTTTTACCTTTCTAAAGGACCCGTTAATAGTGGTACTTTGTTCCATTTCAGTGACTTCATTGTCACATTTGCTCAGTTTATCAGCCAGGGTAAGGTTTTCCCCCTCCCAATCACAAACCTCAGTGGACTACAAGTGAAATTGGAGATGTTTGATGCTTCAGACACTGGCATCAACAGTAAAAAATAATTAGAACTTGGTTAGCAGTTTTTGTCACAATAAAATACCGTTCTTGTGCAACCATGTTCACTCTGCAGTGTTTACAGTAATAAAAATAATTTAAAAACTAATTAAATTAAGTAGATAGGACATGGAGAAATAGAAGGAGCAGATATGTGCAGTAACAAGATAGTTTTAGTTATCATTTTGATGAAAACTGAACTTTAAATTCACAAATGAAAAATTTACCTATAGAGCTTTTCAAAACCGTAGTAAGTAATAAAGGCATTGGATTCACAACTGTGCGTTATTCATAGTCTTTAAGACCAGGAGGGACCATTGTGATCACCTAGCTTGACCTCCTGCTTCACACAAGCTGGAGAATGTTGAGCAGCTAGTGTGTCCCATTCCACATGCAAGAGCATGCTTTTGGTTTGTTTTTTGTTGTTACATGTCTTTCCAATGCTAGGTTCTGATGATAGTGGAACTTCTCTTTTAGACTTTAACAGACATTTCATACATAAACAAGGATAATCTTACTTTAGAAATATTGCTGGATCTAAGATACTTTTTTTTTTTCTCCCCTTGCAGAGCTTGGTTATGATCCATATAACCCTGAGCTTCCCAAGCCTTCGACCCAAATAGCGAATGGTGCTTTGGGTGACATTACAGTGTCAACCCCTAGCATTCTCCAGCTGGAGTTGGTCAACAAGGCCATTGAAGAGGTAAAATATGAAGTCGAGAGAGAGCAGAAAAAGTATGAGGAGCTATTGGAGACAACAAAGGAATACAGCACATCTGAGGCTACTTCGCTTATTTCCAAAACACCTGTGTCAGCTGCTGTGACAAAAACAGACTCTTTAGAATATAACCCAGGTAGCTATAACTTGAATAATAACACGGACTACAACCCTACGCCTTTGGCTGCTGCTCGTTCAAGTAAATACACTTTGGATACTTTTGATAATGCAAAATCCAAAGGTAGTTCCTTGGAATACGTTCCCAAGGTTGTGGCTCAGCCTAAAAAATACAGTAGCATTGTCACGAACAATAAGTATGTGATTGATGACTCCAAGCCTTCTACGGACTTGGAATATGACCCTCTTTCAAATTACTCAGCAAGGCTTTTGAGCAAAGCCAGCACAAAGGAGCAGAAGGGGACCAAAAGGAGAAAAGTATCTAGTCATGGAGAATCTTATTCTCCTTCCTGCAAAAAGCACTGTAATGTATCCAGTAACTATGGAACGTATGCCAGATTCTCTGACTCTGAAGAGGATGTTGACTTGGAATATCAGCCAACCTCTGTTAGCCGTTTACAATCTAAAGTCAGTTCTGAAAATGAATCAAGTGATGGGTTGTCCATCAAAGAAAAGAGCACCAAACTGGAAGATCTAAATTCCCGGGAGATGAAAGAAATGGCAGTGCAGTATGACATGGAAGATATTGAAAGTCCACGGAAAAATCTTGTCAAAGATTTGTCGGAGAAGAATACAAAATTGGCAAAGGCATCTTCTGGCAAGAATGATCAGGATGTTGAAGAGAAAGACAGCAAAGAGATTGCAAAAGACAAAATGAAAAAGAAAAAAACAGATGGAAGGAAGCCCCCTTGCCACAAAGAGATGGGCAAGAAGGAGAAAAGTAAAAACACAAAGAAAGAGAGAATAATCAAGAAAGAAGAAAAATTAAAAATTAAAAATGGAGAAAAAAACTGTAAAGAGAAAAGTATCAAAGCAAAACCAGACGGGAATTCGAAGAAATCTGAAAAAGATACATTGGAAAAAGTGGCTAAGAAAGAGAAGTCTAAGTCCACCAGTTGTGCAGCCAGCTCAGGGAAAAGCAAGAATGAGGGGCTCTGTAAGGGAGCTAGCACAGAGAAGCCAGAAGGTAGCAAGAAGGACTCCATGCCAAAGGCAGCTGATCTGAAGAATGGCAAACAAGCCTCTAGTGATAAACACAAAGACAAAGGGGGCAAGACTTCTGCCTCCGATCATCCAAAAAAGAAGGCAAGCCCTGCAAAAGTGGGGAACTCAAAAGGCAAGTGTAAGCTGAAACAGCAGACATTGAGCCATGTTGACCTGTTTGGAGATGAGAGTGGGGAGGAGGAGAAGGTGGGCCAATCTCTGGCTCCATTTCCAAACATGAGCTCAGACTCTGATGGAGATGATGGCTTCTATGGTTTTCAGAGTGATAATGAAGGGACAAAGACCATTCAGTGCTCCAAGCTGTCCAAGTCATCTTCATCCTCCTCAGCCTCTGATGACATTGATTATTCCGTCCTGGAGAAAGATTTGGATTATGACTCTGACCCCATGGAAGAGTGCCTCAGAATTTTTAACGAATCCACGGATGTGAAAACAGAAGATAAGGGAAGGCTAGGGAAGCAGGTAATGCTCATTCTGAATTCAGCACGAGTCAGTCATTCCCCTGCCTCCAAATCTAGATGTTAAACCAACTGCCTTTAGAGTCATTCTATTTTTGTTACCTATCCCAAGGAGTTGGGGGGGAGGGATGAGTGGGGATTCCCCCCCCCCAAAGAGTTTAAATTGTTGTTCCATTTATAATTTTGACCAATGCTTGAAAGTATTTATGGCTTGAGTGTGCTATCTATTTCCATTTCCATCCCACCAGTAGTTAATTGGGTATCGAAAGTATTATCTAGTTACTATTTTTCGGTGTTTTGCTATACCAAACCAGAAGTTTGAGGGATGGTTCCTTCCTGCCATAAGAAGGAACCATCTGAGGGCTGGCCTACACTGGTGGGGGAGGTGATCGATCTAAGATATGCGACTTCAGTTACGCTATTCGCATAGCTGAAGTCGAAGTATCTTAGTTCGACTTACCAGGCCCTCCTCACGGCAGCAAGTCAATTGCTGTAGCTACCCTGTCGACTCCACTAACTCCTCCTGCCGAGGTGGAGTACGGGCATCGATTCGGGGATTGATTTATCATATCTAGATGAGATGCGAGAAATTGATCCCTGATGGATCAATTACTACCCGCCAATCCAGCGGTAGTGTAGACGTGGCCTGTGTTTTGACATCCATCAGTTTTGATGTGCTTCGCCCTAGCAGAATTGGCAGGTGTTTGGGTCTCCAGCAAGTGTAATGACAACCCCAGCTGTCTAGCTGGATACATCAAAAGTTTCAGAGAGAATTTCTGGGCCTTTCAGAGGTAACCCAGGCCAGCATCGTTGCTGATAGCCAGGGGACCCCCACTCCTTCATGCAACAGGTTCCAGTGAGTGCAGCATGACCAGAAACAGCAGGGCAACCTCTGAGGCAATAAGTTGATGGTGAAAGTAGGCTAGTATGGCTGACGCTTACTGAATTGAGTGGAGGACTGAATGAAAAAAGAGCCCTCCTTAATGAGGAGGCAACTGGCCGGGTAGGGATTTGGTGTGTAGGAAACCCAGGGACCTAGATAATTCAACCAAGTAGCCTACTCCCTCCTATAGCATTTCCTAGCCCATAACCAATATTTAATTGGATATTAGGATATTCTCTAATTCAGGGATTCTCAAACTTCATTGCACTGTGACCCCCTTCTGGCAACAAAAATTACTACATGACCCCAAGAGGGGGGACAAAGCCTGAGCATGGCCGAGCCCTGCCACCTCAGGAGGGGGGACACAGCCTGAGCATGGCCGAGCCCTGCCACCTCAGGAGGGGGGACACAGCCTGAGCATGGCCGAGCCCTGCCACCTCAGGAGGGGGGACAAAGCCTGAGCCCCACCACCCCATGCAGGTGGGCCAAAGTCAAAGCCCAAAGGCTTCAGCCTCAGGCGAGGGGGGTGTCTGTAATCTGAGCCCCGCCACTCAGGACTGAAGCCATTAGACTTTGGGGCTTGGGCTTCAGCCTCAGGCCCCAGCAAGTCTAATGCCAGCCCTGGCAACCGCATTAAAATGGAGTCACGACCCACTTTGGGGTCCTGACCCACCGTTTGAGAACTGCTCATCTAGCTGATACTTTTAAAGGGAACCTCTGAAAGCCTACATGTTTGCCATTTTAAACTCTCATAGTTCAATTCCTGCATAAGGATTCCCATCCATCCATCCATCCATCCATGAACAGTGTAAACTCTTAAGTGGTGGGAAGAATTACTCAGCATGAGACAAAAGGTATTTGGAGGAATGGGATAAAATAAAGAAAAAGAACATTTATCTTAAAAGCTGCGTAACAGTAAGATCCTTATGGTTATGGCACAGTCTTTTAATTAAGTGTAGAAAGCCCCATCCATGGAGACATTTAAAACTAAGTAGGGCAAAGAACTAGAAAACACTCTGTCAGTAATAATCCTTTAGTGGCCTCTGGGATGATAGGGTAGAAATAAATTAATCTTATCCTCCATCTTTTTGACATCTGAGTTAACGAGAGAATGAGAACAAACCCTGAGCAAATTTGTGGCTGGCTGTAAATGAACAGAAGCACTTGATTTCATGTCAGACATAATGCTGTTAAATTTTCTATTGGGGATCACTTCATTTGCACTATAGCAGGTGTTTCTGGAAATCAAATTGGGAATAGATTCTAGGAAAAACCTGACTTCCTTTATTCAAAGAAACCTCGAAAACCTTTATCGCCAATATTATATTTTAGGCCCATCTGACTGCAGTGGAGAGTACCAAAGAGTTACATTTAGCTGAAACAGGTGTATTGTATGGGCTCACTGTGTCTGGACTAAGGCTTTGTAGATGAAGTTGAGATAACTAGATGCATTTAGCATGTGTTGAACAGAGCATGATATTAAAAGACAAATGCTCCTAAGCACCTGAAAACTTGCTAATTGTCTTCAACTGAAGCCACAACTGCTGTATGGAGAAGAGAATCTTGCCCAATGAAAGACTGATTGGCTAATAAAGCTTCTGATTCTAGATATTAATTGCTGTAATGGTACTGTTCAGAGCCTAATGTTCTCTCTTGCTGACAGGTAATGACATTTGTGACACTGATGTTAGGGCCTTGGTGGAAGAAATCATAAAGGAGGTTTCCCTGTTACTTGATTCTGCTGGTTTAATAGTTCAGAAGAAAATAATGACCGCTTAAACACAGGCATTCTTTTGATGGTATTTAGGAAAGGGTAGGTGAGAGTTGTTTGTTTGTCTGTGTTCCCATTGTCAGAAGCCTCAAACTCTAAAAAGAAGGTCCCAACAATAGCAATAAACTTTACATTGTCAATTTTAAATGAAAGGAGTTTAACTACATGCCAGTTTGTTTATAGCAAGGAAGGTTTATCATCTTCTTCGAGCTTTCCAAATGTTGCATAGTGCAGAAATGGTGGCATTCTTATAACTCCTATTTCCTTGAAAAAGTACTGAAATGAGGGCTCTGATTCACTTCAGTGAAACTGCAAATGCAGTGTCATGGCGCAGAATGGAAACGTTCATAGGGCAACTCACAGCAACTAATGGGTCCTTGCATGCACAGCATTTTATATTCCTTCATCAAGGCTTTAATTTTCCCTTTTTGGAGAAGGATTCCTTCCTTTGCATGCCATACCTATTGAAGATTAAGAGGAGAGAAGATTTGTCTTTTAAGAGGGAAAGATACCTCTGAGTAGGTGCTTATTTAGATGTGTTCTGCTTTAAAAAAAAAAAAAAACTATATATCTATGTATCTCTCTCTGTCTCTCTCTCTGTGTATAAGTATCAGAGGGGTAGCTGTGTTAGTCTGGATCTGTAAAAGCAGCAAAGAGTCCTGTGGCACCTTATAGAATAACAGACATATTGGAGCATGAGCTTTCATGGGTCAATACCCACTTCATCGGGTGCATGCCGACGAAGTGGGTATTCGCCGACGAAAGCTCATGCTCCAATATGTCTGTTAGTCTATAAGGTGCCACAGGACTCTTTGCTGACATATTATAGCTATATGTAGTATGTATGTAAGATTGCACACTGAAATAACACCTATTTTTATTTCAGGGGGTGGGTGGGTTCTGGCTTCTAAAACCAGCCCAGAGCCCCAGATCTCAGTGAGTTGTTCATTTTGAAGGTATTTATAGGGCCAGATTTTTAAAAGAGCTCAGCACTCAGCAGCTCCTATTTAGGAATCGAACAGGATCATCCTGCTGGGATTATCTGCATATATCTCATCTAATCTGTTCCTTGCCATTGCAGGGGCCTCCGACATAGGTCTTTCCTGTTCTCTGCCTGTGGCATACAGTTTAGTCTCTCGAGGACTAAAATGCTTTGGTCTAACTCAAGTATTTGGGCTTAATAAGGGGGTATCTGGATGAAATGTAATGGCTTGTGATATGCAGAAGGTCAGACTAGATGATTTAAAGGTATCTGCTGGCCTTAAACGCTGTGGAACTCAAAGTGGTCAGATTTAAGAAAAAAAAAATTAATCTCCTCTCGAGGCCCCTAAATAATTAGGACCTGACCAGTTTTGAAAACCTGGTCATAAATGTCACAGTGGGAACTGCTGGGTGCTGAGCGCTTTTGAAAATCTGGCCCTTGTTTAGATGCTTAAGTGAGAACTGAGCTTTTCCTAAGATCATGTCTATAGCTTTGTCTAAACTAAATTTCTTTGTGAATGTCAAATTAGCTCCTTTGAGAACTCTGCTAGTGGCACTTTTGGAGTGTTAAAAATAAGAACGATCAGAGCATGGTTACAGCTCTAAAAAGGTTAATATGTGCAGCTCTCATTGTACATGCCTGTAAAAGTCAAACAGCTAAATAGAGTTTTATCAACATTTCTAAACAGGTTTGTTTGTTTGCTGGGAACAAGCCTGAGGAGTCAGCCCAAAAGTGGCTTTTTATCGATCAAATCAAGCGTCTGGAAACAGCAGCGTTAAAAAGCATCTTCTCTGCTGCAAAGCTGCTGTTCTATCCTGGGTTTCTGCCTTGTGAACAAAGCATCTCTGCCTTTGGCACCACAGTCCCTCGATGGATTAGTCTTGTATGTAGCTTGCAGGGGTGCATTGTTTCTTAAATGCAGAATACTAACATTGAGGCTCAGTGTGCTCTGCAGCTTTTCAGGGCCTCCTCTGTGAGAGATCATTATGTGGGACCAAGAAATTAACTAATCTAGAGTTTAATTAAATTCCTGGGCTTGAAAATGTTGTTAGCACATTGAGGTATGTAAGCGGTTGGCAGGTAAACAGCACTGCTGAAGCATTTAGCCTTTAAGGGCGGCCAATGAAATAGTGTCTGTAATGGATTATACCAAGGCATCCTACTGTAAGGTCTGTGAATGGGCTGCATGGGTGGGAACAGTAATGCTGTTATTCATTTGCTTCACTGGTGCCTCTTATTTTGAAAGCTGGTTCTCTTTCAGTAGTTTAGCAGCTGGTAGTAGTTTGTACTCACCTGCTGTCTGGAAGCAATTTCCCTTTATGATTCCATTATCCCAGAGGGAGGCTTTCCAAACCTCCCCGTGGAGCAGAAACTTGAGTTGCTTCAATTTTGGAAGTTTGCTCTTTTGTTTTGTAGCCACTGAAAGAAGAGGCAAGTGAAGAAAAGGTGGATGACGCTTTAACCACTCTATTTCCTGGCCAAAAAAGGAGGATCTCTCACCTTGCCAAGCAAGGAAATGTAAGTGTAAACCTCATGAACAAGAATACAATTTGGAGAAAGTGTTAATAAGATTTCTCTCCCATCATATGACCACAATGTATTAGGAAACAGCACAGGCTGTAGGTGAAACAACCAAAACATAGGGAAGTTGACTGTGATATATTTGCAGTGGAACCCTGTTACATGGAAGTTCTTTCTTTTCCCCCCTGAATAACTTCACTCCGAAATACAGTTTGAGTTCCAGTAAAGTTAATGGCAAAACTCCCATTGGCCTTCAGCAAAAACAGGTACCAGCCCTGTAACTGGAATTGCATTCTGCATGTTGTGATGCACTGACAGTCTAAGATTTGTCATGTTCCGTCAATATAAATGTAACTTCTTTAGATCAAAGTTAACTGTACACAGGTTACCCTGGGTATTTAAGAAAGCTTATTAAGTTTTTGTCCTGCGAAAGCAAAAAGGTTAATATAGCGTATTTGCCTGAGTCTGAAGCACTGCAAATCTGAGGGGTTGTTTTCCTTGTTTGTATTTGCTCCATTTTAACCAGCTGAGTATCTCATTTTACATCTTTTTTCTACACATCTGAATTTAAAGTATCTTCAGAAAACAAGAAAATAGGCCATAAAGACATCATCGTTTTCTTTCATTCAGATTTTTCATTTTTGTCATAGTTTTCCCCTCCAGCTGCTGAAGACAGATTATTCAGTTTTATATTGCAGCAGGAGAAGAATGAAGGTTTAAGTGTTGATCTAACCAGGATTTCCAAACTGAATTATTCTTCCTTTCCACACAGTCTGGAAAAGGGTGTTTTTAACCTTTTAAGCCCTGAGGTCAGTGCAGTGTGTTTTAGTTAATTACATATCTTCAGCCAGTTCACTTGTTTGATAAGGCTCTTTTTTATAAACTAAGGAGATAAGAGATTGAAGTAAATGGGTTGGAAATTCATTTATTCAAATATTCATTGTAAATATGTACAACGTTAGGCATTTATGTATCTTTAGATAAATGTTCTTAATGCCGCTTCTGACCCAAAGCACTTTTCAGAGCCATGAGGTAGCTATAGTGCAGTCACTATCTAGGCAAACAGCAGTCTTGGTGTGCTCAGCAACGGTTTGCACCCAGACTTGGACATCAGAACCTGATGTATAAAGAGAATGTTGACTAGGAGGTGGTATTATTGCCTTCTGCTTTCATGTCATGCCATACGATCCTTAACTTCTCCTGTTAATGTCAGAAAACATTTCCTATGTGTATGCATGCAGAGTTAAATTCCTGATATTGCTACGTGCATCCAAATGGTATTGTATGCATTGTGCTCCTTGCCACTTACATTTCAAGAACTTAAGTAGAAACAGAAGAAAAAGGGGGTGTCTTTTAATTTAGTTTTCGAATGTGAAATGAAGAGACTGGTGAGGAGGTAGAAAGCCATTCCCATCCAGTTCAGTAGTAAACTAATGTTATCGTCTATTCTCTGTTTACTCTGACACCAGTTTCCAGAAGACACTAATTTGCTCCCTAGTTTGCAGTCTCAGCAAAAAGGCCAGGTAATTAATGGGTTGTAGAGACTGCCCTCCCTTCTGAAAGACACTAGATGTGGACACCGAAAGTCAGGTCTGAGGTCCATTGGCTGGGAAGTGTGGGGAAGTTTGCATTGCTACTGCCTCTTTAGTATTTGTTCTCTCGCTAGAAGGTTTCGGTCTTCACTGCTGTCCATTCTGGCACCTTTCCTGCATACTGAATTCCCGCATCAAAGAAAATGCATATATAACTTTGTTGTACATGAGTATTGTTTTTCAGAAGAGTGCTGTTCCTATGTATGAACAGACCTCTGAATTCTAGTTGTCCTGATGCTATAAACACAAGTGGGTTTTGAAATAAACTAAAACTGAAGGGAGCTGCCTGTAATGATAACTATTCTGGAAGACTACCATGACCTCCACTTCCGTCAGCTGACACACGCAAACAAAATAAGGCTATGTACACACTACAATTTAGGTTAGTATAATTTATGTCGCTCAGGGGTGTAAATAAGCCACCCCCCTCAGCAACGTAAGTTACAATGATCTAAGTGCTGGTATAAACAGCACTTTGTCGGCAGGAGAGTTTCTCCTGTTGACATAGCCACCGCCGCTTGCAGGGGCTGGAATAATTAAGTAGGCAGGAAAGCCCTGTCCCATTCACTTAGAGCATCTGCACTAGCAGCACTACAGTGGTGCAGCTGCATTGGTGTAAGCTCAATAGAATAGCTATAGCCTAAATCCTGGGACCTAGAGTTGTAAAAGAGCCTCTACCCTTTTCTACTCTGAATGAAGGCCAAGGGTCTGGACTTCAGCGGGCAAACAGATTGATTTTAGAATACTTTGTATCTGTACAGACAGATGTCCCAAGCAAACCAGTCATCCGGCCGTACCGCCCACCAACTGCCCAGGAGGTCTGTTACCGGCGGATTCAGCTGGCACAGCAGCAGGCGGCACAGCTGGCTGTGGCAGTCCAAAGGGCCTCTCTTGTCTTGCCAGGAGAAAAGAAAAGGATTGCTCATGTGCCAAATGTAGCACTTTCCACAGGAGCAAAGCAGAGTAAGTCACCACTAGCTCCATTAACTGCTGTCTTTCACTTTCTCCTATTAAAATGACACTGTCTCCTTAAGAGAATGTTTTAAAGAGAATAAAAGCGCCAGGTGTTTTGCAGCGAGAATACAGGAAAACAGAAACATTCCTCCATTTGAGGTAGCATTAGCCCAGTTCAGATCTTTGTGTGCTGGGCCAGAAGTCAGGGATATTGTATTTTTCCTTTCCTTTCCCCTCTCCTCCAAACTGAAAAATCCCATTTAACAGGGTTCAAAAAAGAATTTCATGGAGGATAGGTCCATCAATGGGTATTCGTCTGGAATGGGTGACGGGGAATGTCACTTGAGGATTACCTGTTCTGTTCATTTTCTCTGGGGCACCTGACATTGGCCACTGTCGGAAGACGAGATACTGGGCTAGATGGACCTTTGGTCTGACCCAGTATGGCCATTCTTATGTTCATTGTTTTCTGAAAAGTAAGAAACTTTACAAAGCGCACACATGTTTTATGAAATGAAACAAAATGCATGCTACGTGATTCATGTCGTAAGTGTGTGTATTCCTCAACTATGTTGTCCAAAATAAAAAACTTTGCTATTCTCTTAGCAAAACAAGAAAGCTGTTAATAACTTTCCTCTCTCTTGACTAGTTATATCTAATGCACTTTTGTTTCTGCCCTTACATACAGATACATTTTTACCAACTTATTTGCTTTTTCAGTATCTAACACTGGGTAGGCAACTATGGCATGTGTGCTGAAGGCGGCACGCAAGCTGATTTTCAGGGGCGCTCACACTGCCCGGGTCCTGGCCACCAGTCCGGGGGCCTCTGCATTTTAATTTAATTTTAAATGAAGCTTCTTAAACATTTAAAAAACCTTATTTACTTTACACACAATAATAGTTCAGTTATATATTAGACTTATAGAAAGAGACCTTCTAAAAACGTTAAAATGTATTACTGGCACGTGAAACCTTAAATTAGAGTGAATAAATGAAGACTCGGCACACCGCTTCTGAAAGATTGCTGACCCCTGATCTAACATACAAAGTTCAAGACAATTTGAATATCCTAAAAGCATACTGGATGCATGCTAAGCTGGTTGAACAGTAGTTCAGATCTTCTAAAAATTAACAAAATTCTGAATGCAGCTGGTCCTGTCTTCTGTGATTTTACTTCCTCAGTTTTCCATCATTTTAATTCAGTGACCAGTAGCACTGTTGCCTTCACAATCATAGTTATGGGGTAGAAATCTGGATCTTCAGTTTTAAATGCTGGAAGAGAAGGAGTGAACTTGCGTTCCACTAGCCATGATTTAGGCACTTTTCCTGTTCAGGGGTTTAACCTATAACCTTTGTATTTGGGATCAGTAATATTGGCAAAATAATGAAAAGGTTCTGTAATTTCTCTGAATGGCTTTTTGATTTTATTTCTGTGTAGTTCCAATTTTTTTTTATTTTGTTCAAGCCAAATTTTCACTGAGGCTCTGACAGTGGTATCATCCGCCTGTAGTCTCCCAAGCCCCCCTGAAATATCTGCTTTTTAAAATGTAGTGCCTTTCTGTTGAGTCCCTTGTCTGCATAAAACGTGTGTTATGCATTAAGTTTTCATGCTCGTTGGAAATGTCAACATACTAGTTCTAGTTGCATACCAGTGTATAGAGTTCCACTAGGCAGGGCATCTGTCAGTGTGACTCTTTCTAAAGCTAGTTAGCAAACCAAGCTTGCAAACAATTCATAACTCCACCTACTACCTTCTCTTCAACATTCAGGGACCGTTGAATCCTCCCGCTAGATACTCTTCTCTCTCCAGTCACAATGACTTTGTCCATTCTGTGTTCACATAAATACTTCAGAATGGCGCAAGTTCAAAAAGTAGAAAAATCTGAGTTAACTTTTTTTCTGGATAAAAGTTTTCACAGCACTCTAAGCATTACTTTCCCATTGTAAGACCCTCCTGGGTATTGTCAGTATTACAGATACCCTTAGCCCATGCTGATGGCAAAGAAGAACTGGAGATTATAATCTAGAATCCTCTATTTAGGATTTTTTGGAGGAGAAAAGATGTTTTAAAAATTATTGGGTTGTTTCTTGGAAAAACAAACTCTGACATCTGTATTTTCTTCTGCCTGCAAAATCTGCCCTGCCATGTGTGAAAAGAAAGCCAGCCACTTCTCCATGTGTAATGTGAAAGCAACATCCTCAAACAGCATTTTAAAGGGGGAAAAATTGCCCCAATATATTAGTGGCAAGATGCTCATCTGGCAGGTGTGTTTTAGAAAGGCTGTTTTTGGGGAAGAGGAACTACAAAACAATCTTCTTAGTCCACTAAGGATGTTAATAAACTTGGGGTTAAGAGAGATGTTGGCATATATTTTTTTTCAAGACTCAAATCATTACACAAGTGAGACATAATATGAAATATGCTTAGCTGAACATTGCCAGCTGTATTTAAGGGAATACAGAAGGTGGAATTCTGGGCCCACTGAAGTCAATGGGGGGTTTGCCATTGATTTCATTGGGGGAAGGTATTTCACCACCAGTGTGTTCACCCTTTTGCTTTTCTGTTACCATAATATTGACTCATCATGAAGTGGTTTCTGCTACCTAGCTTTCATGTTGTAGATGTCAGGGTATTCTGTGTCCTTCCTCTCCTGAAATTGTGGCATCACTGAGATCTTTTTGTAATGGCTTTTCTGGTATCTGAGTGTCCATGGTAGTGACTGAGTCCTTAGCATAGCCTCTCTGAGCCCTTCCCTCTTGCTGTATCACAGAAGTCATTATTTCAGGACGTGGACAGGTACTTCCAACAGCAACCAAGAACTCTTCTGGTTAGGTGATGAATGAGCCCCCCGAGACTCTTCAGAACACCTTTCGATGCTGTTAGGGCTTATTCACTGGCTCTATGGATATGGGGAAAGCGGTGGATGTGATATATCTTGACTTTAGCAAAGCTTTTCATACAGTCTCCCACAGTATTCTTGCCATCAAGTTAAAGTAGTATGGACTGGATGAATGGACTATAAGGTGGATAGAAAACTGTCTAGATTGTCGGGCTTAATGGGTATAGTTGGCAGCTGGTATCAAGTGGAGTGCCCCAAGGGTTGGTCCTGCGGCCGGTTTTGTTCAACATCTTTATTAATGATCTGGATGATGGGATGGATTGCACCCTCAGCAAGTTCACAGATGACACTAAGCTGTGGGGAGAGGGAGATACGCTGGAGGATAGGGATAGAGTCCAGAGTAACCTAGACAAATTGGAGGATTGGGCCAAAAGAAATCTGATGAAGTTCAACAAGGACAAGTACCGAGTCCTGCACTTAGGAAGGAAGAATCCCATGCACTGCTACAGGTGGGGGACCGAGTGGCTAAGCAGCAGTTCTGCAGAAAAGGACCTGGGGATTACAGTGGACGAGAAGCTGGATATGAGTCAGCAGTGTGCCCTTGTTGCCAAGAAGGCCAATGGCATATTGGGCTGTATTAGTAGGAGCATTGCCAGCAAATCGAGGGAAGTGATTATTCCCCTCTATTCAGCACTGGTGAGGCTTCACCTGGAGTATTTTGTCCAGTTTTGGTACCCCCACGACAGAAAGGATGTTGTCAAATTGGAAAGAGTCTAGTGGAGGGCAACGAAAATGATCAGGGGGCTGGAGCACGTGACTTATGAGGAGAAGCTGAGGGAACTGGGGTTATTTAGTCTGCAGAAGAGAAGAGTGAGGGGGGATTTGATAGCAGCCTTCAACTACATGAAGGGAGGATCCAAAGAGAGTGGAGCTCAACTCTTCTCAGTGGTGGCAGATGACAGACAGAACAAAGAGCAGTGGTCTCAAATTGCAATGGGGAAGGTCTAGGTTGGATATTAGGAAACGCTATTTCACTAGGAGGGTGGTGAAGCCCTGGAATGGGCTCCCTAGGGAGGTGGTGAAATCTCCATCTTTAGTGGTTGTTAAGGCCCAGCTTGACAAAGCCCTGGCTGGGATGATTTAGTTGGTGATGGTCCTGCTTTGAGCTGGGGGTTGGACTAGAGGACCTCCTGAGGTCTCTTCCAACCCTAATCTTCTATGGTTCTATGTTCTTAACTGCTCTTCCTGTACCATTTGAGGACATCACATTCATGCATTCCTTATTAAATAAGTGACTATTTTATCACATCAGGTAGTGTGGAAGAAGAAAAGCCCAAGAGCATTTACACGGGTCACAATGAGTAGGAGTGTGACAGGATTTAACTTCTGCCAGTGCTCCTTGCACTGGAACCAAGATGTCTGTAATTCTGACACTAACTCCCAAGTCAAAGACTAACTGTGTAGCACATTGCAGCAGAAACTTAAAAATTCCACCGTCATCACTGCACGGGTTGGACACATCACCTAATTTGACAGACTCACTGAGTTCTTTCTCCATTGACATGGCAGATAAGCACAAGGAATGAAACTTGTGACCATTCCTGGATCCCAGTGTGCAGTGCAGTCTTTGAACTCTGGGTGCTCAGTCTGACAAGTGAAAATGTGGATGGAATTTCTGTCTAAATCATATTTTCTGTACCTTGTAGTCACTGTGGGCATTAAGAAAACCATTCCAGTCAGCAGTGTTACAGCCCCCAATGGCTCTGAGGCACCTACTCTTACGCTGAAGGCCCGTACGCTAACTGGCATGACGTCTAAGACCACTACTACTGCTTTACAGAAAAGAATAGCACACGCTCCCAGTCTGCAGGTAAAACAAACTCTTGGCATATCAAACCCATCTCCACAGTATGTTTTTTCCCCTCGTTCCACACTGGTTTGATTGCATGTAACAGTGTGCTGCTGCAGGCTCCGTGAGGAGCAGTGAGATTCAGCTAGCTGCTGCCATGTTCCAACTGAGTTTCCCACTCTTACTGTGTTTGCCCTATTCAGGATTACTTAACTGCAACATTTAGTGGGGCTGCAATGTATAAACATACAAGTACTTCAGCAAATGCTTCTCTCATCATTCGACTCAGAGTGACATTGAGGGCGGAAGTGGTTTCTGTCCTAAAGATAACCTTTTGAAAGCCACCTGGATGTATCTGCAACCGAATTCTAACGTTTAAATATACTGTCACCTTATACCAATCTCTCATCTTGTGTCTGTACCCTGCTTGTACTGTCTGTGTAGATTTGTAGCTGTTTGGGGCACGAACCTTGTCATCCTGTGTGTTTGAAAAGTGCCACTTATGCTACAGCTCTCTGTTGTTGGGCAAAAAAGGTGCATTTTCATCTTGTTACTTCATTTGAGTGAAGTCTACACAGGAAAGCTTTAGTGTTTTTTAGTTTTACCTAAGGTGTGAACTTAAACTGGACTAGTTATACCGGTATAGCCCTCTTTGTGGACACTCTTATTCCAGGATAAGAGTGGCTTTTTTAAATTTAGCTCAGACTGTGTCTACACTGCCACTTTCAGCGCTAACATTTTAGGTGTTCAAGGGTGTGAAAAAACACCCCCCTGAGCAACAAAAGTTTTAGCACTGAAACACGTCGGTATAGACAGCACTTCATCGCCGGGAGCTGCTTGTTCAGGGTGGTTATTTTTTATCGCCAGGAGAGCTTTCCCCCGGCGATAAAGCATGACTACACTGCCCATGTCACAGCGCTGTGTAGACATACCCTCAGACTCCTTCCCAAGTGACATCAGCTAAATTGGAAAAAGGCATGTTGAATGAGTGTCCACACAGGAAGTTATACTGGTATAACTACATATGTTGAAAGTTACACCTTAGGTTATGTTGGAAAAAGTTTCCTATGTAGATAAGGCTGTCACTTAACTAGCAGTATGAGTGATTTTCAGTGGTGTTCAGTGAAGTTAACTTAACAAACATGACTGACAGAAGCACCCTTTCTGTCTGTCAAGACAGGGCCAATGGCACTCCATAAAACAAACTTTCATCCTCATTGGAGCAATTGTTGCTGCAGGTCCTTTCCACTCCCCAGTCTCTCCTGGTGCACCTCGGCGTTAACTTGCAGCACGTGGGTTATTATGTTCCCGGGTTTACGTTGGGTGGCTTTGTGATGTGGGCATACAGTTTGTGGCAAGAGACTAAAAGCGTATCACTTGTGATGTAAGCTGGCATTTTAGAGTGTGTCTACACAGCAGTCATTAGATGTGATTGCAGCACAGGTAGGCATACCCAAGCTAGCACTGATCTAGCTGGCTCGACCAACAATAGCAGGGAAGCTATGGCAGCACAGACTAGCTGCTCGCAGGATCCTGGGCAGGGTTGTACCCAGGCAGCTAGGCTGTGCCTCTGCTCATGCTGCTGTGGCTTCTCTGCTATTGTTGTTCAAGATAATGAGCTCAAAACTGGCGTGGGTGTGTCTGCCTGTGCTTCAGTCACACCTCTGATTGCAGTGCAGACAGACCTTTTTAGGAGAACGGCAGTGTTTGTTTGTACCCTACTCAAATACAGAGAGTATTTTTAGTCAGTATTCCAAGACAAAAATTGTTAGGGCATAGAAAGTGCATATCAGTTACTTAAGGGTAAAAGTCCTTACAAGCGCTTTGTAGTTGGCACACACAAAAATGTACAAAGACAGGAAATGCAATGGCGTAATTGAACTTACGAGAACCCCAAATTGCAAGTATGGAAATTCAGTTAGGTTGCCAAACTATCTGAACTCAGCCCCTTAGCGTGTTGCCCAGCCTCCCATTTTCCCTTCTTTGCAGGTGGAGTATCGGAAATGTGCACCACAGACCATTGGTTTTATGTTTGGTTTCATACAGTCATGTCTCCGATACGAAGTGTGATGCTTTGTCACCACACTAACCTTGACTCTTTTAATGTAAGTGCTACTATTTTAATGGTCTGGGAAGCTTTTCTATGTAGACATACTAGCTTTGTGTCTAATGCCACTGAGGCTACTTGGCTGCCTTGTGGAATCTTAAGGCCCGATTCCACATGGCTGTAACAAAACATCATAAAAATCTCAATACTTCTTTATAATAAAAGTACTGTGGGGGACCAGAGCAGTTGCAAGTGTTATTTTTGCGACTGCAAATGACACACATTGTATTGGGGTTTCAGAAGGTTTTCAGAAAGGAAGTCACAGCACTATTAATAACACCTGGGAAACATGAGATACCCAAAGCAATTTGTTTCTCAAGCCCTGCCCAACCTTTTATTCCTTTCTTTTTCTCTTTAGAGCGCTAGTTTAAAGAGGCCCGTTATTCCCACTGAGTTTGGTGCCAAAGTCCCAACCAACATTCGCCAAAGGTACCTCAATCTCTTCATTGACGAGTGCCTGAAGTTCTGCTCTTCCTCACAGGAAGCGTTTGACAAGGTCTGTGTTGGCATTCTCTTTTAAGTATGAAGTTTGAAGTGGGGGATTTTCTTCTGTTTGTCATAATCATTTTGGGTTTTGTTTTCTAGCTGTGCTGCAGCCAATGCTACTTATTCAGGAGTGAAGTAGGTTAAAAATGCATGTGATCTGTAGAAAAATGGCAAAGATTACAATTCCAGTGGAATTTCACCTCGCTCCCTGCTGGGAGATCCATGCATAGAATCATAGGGTTGGAAGGGACCTCAGGAGGTCATCTAGTCCAACCCCCTGCTCAAAGCAGGACCAGTCCCCAGACAGATCTTTTCCCTAGTTCCCTAAATGGCCCCCTCAAGGATTGAACTCACAACCCTGGGTTTAGCAGGCCAGTGCTCACCACTGAGCTATCCCTCCCCCCATGCATGGCCCAGGGAAGTCTCTTCCAGGTTTCTGGCCGAGACTTTGAAACAACCGGAGTCAGACTCTGGAAGATCCTTCCCAAGTGTTATCCTGAACCTAGAGCATGGTGGTAAAGACCTTCTGGAGATTGTCAGTCTGTACAGATATGCATATGGTGCCGACATGATCTGTAAAGCTCATCATTCATGTTACCTCACTATTGAGTCTCAGTGCCTTGATTTTAAGGAGCCTCACAGTGACCTGCTAACATATCATTAGCATTTTCCGAGGCAGAGTTGAGAAAATCACATGCTTTACTTTGAGAAACCCTAACCAGTGAGGTCAGTTGGGTAAATTCAAAATAACATGCTCCACGTGTCTGGTGCAAAACCAACTCTGAGGATTTTTCTTGTGGCATCTCTCCTTTCCCACTCCCAGTAGGAAATGTTCCTATTGGCACCAGGGCGTGGGTCTGAGGGTGAATGGGTTCTTATCTGCCATTCTGGATAACCTCCCTTTTTGCCTGCTTCATACCTCTGTGCTTTCATGCTGCTGCAGGAGGACTAGTGAGTAAAAAACTAAGACAGCGTCTAGGCGGCGCTGTGAATCTAGCTGTGAATGTCTAGAGTTCAAATGCATCCCTTCCATGACCTGCTGTTAACACTGTTATCCCACAAGTAGGAGGACCCAAGACAGTTTTTGAACTAGTGTCTCTTGCCTTGTATCTTGGCACATTGCTTCTGAAACTGTTTGTTGGTGCCAGTTGCATTGCCACTGTCAGTAGACAGGTTACTGGGCTAGATGGACCTTTGGTCTGACCCAGTACGGCCGTTCTTATGTTCTTATAATCACTTTGCTGTCACAAGAGGGTACTGTGTTCAAGAAGACTCACGCTCTCTCACACAACTAAAATTGAACACGCTAAAGGAGCAGGTGGTAACAGACTACGTTATTTGCAGGCTCTATCAGAGGAGAAGGTGGCTTATGAACGCAGTACCAGCCGGAACATCTACCTGAATGTGGCAGTGAACGCATTAAAGAAGCTAAGAAGTCTAGTACCCAATTCCCCGCCTTGTGTAAACAGTACGTACTGCACTGTGGATTTTCAGATCCAAAACCATGATGGGATTAGAGCCAGCAGAGTGAAACACATTGAAAAGACAGAGCCATTTCTCAGATGCATTAGGCTTGAAAGGCAAGCAACTCGAGTTAGCTTTATAGCCTTGCAAGCTTTAATAGATCTCCTCAAGAGGAAAATCCTGCAATGCTTTGTTGGCTGTCTATACCTAAATGGAGATAATGCCATGAGGATGGGTGGCTTTTTTAGCACAAGTTCTTTAAAATGAAAAATCCTGCTAATGGAGTAACTTTCACATGGTGCCTTCAAAGTCAGAAACTCGTCCATCACCACAGAAATCTGTTACACGCATTAAGCTTCAAGAGAGAAAAGAAGAGGGTTAAGACATTTCATTATTGGCTCTCGAGAGGGTACATTAAACAATCAATTTGTGCTGTTCTTGTGAAAAAAATTTCTAATCTCAGCCCCCTCCATTCCCCCCCATTACTTTCACAGCCATTAGTCAGCTAGGCTGAACTTTGGGAGGCTGTCCTTTTGGAGAGCTGCCAGTTAATGATTAGTAAAAAGCACCTGTGAACCATTATCTAATGTGTTGCACATATTCCCAAGCAATGAGGTTCTTTTTTAAGAAGGGTGAAAGATTCAGGCCCTGTCTACTCTACAGGGGAAATTCGATCTAAGCTACGCAATTTGAGTTACATGAATAGCGTAACTCCAGCGTAGCTTAGATCTACAGACCGTGCGGTCCATCTTATGCGATGTTGACAGGAGAGACTCCCCCTACTCTTCTCGATCTGGTGGAGTATAGGAGTCAACGGGACAGCGATCTGTTGTTTATTTAGCGGGTCTTCACTAGACCCGCTAAATCGATTGCCAATCTATCAATCACTGCTCGTGGATCCCCTGGTAAGTGTAGACAAGCCCTCAGTGTGAGAGTCTGGTCAGCAGGGACTTGGTGGTGGAGCGGCCTTGGCCCTTTTGGTGGGCCATGGTGATGCTGTTTGTCAGTAAAGGAGGTGGGGGGTGTCTTTGGCAGAAATGCTGCAGAGATGAATTCTTCCTCTTCTCGCTGCTCGGGAGCTTTTCCAGGAAACAACCTCACTTTCCTAGCTACACAGCTGCTGTAGTGCGTTCTCTTCTCTGCCTTCCCCACTTCCACTCGCGGCATGTTTCTGCCAAATGAGAGTGCTGTGCAGCAGAAGAGGTCATGGTTCCCATGGCTGAAATAAAGCCTGCAGCGTGGTTGCAATGTCCCTTGTATGCGAACAAGATTGTGCTATCCTATCGCACAGGATTGTGTGGTACAGAGCAGCGAGCATGTGGCTACTGGGAGTATACTGTAGAATTGTACAGCTATCCTGGCTGCCCCTGGGAAAAACACAGTAGGCTGACAGTATAGGCAGCAGTTTTCCTGTGACAGCTAGGAGTATTCCAATGAACAGGCCAGCCCTGAAAGCATCCAACAAATTCCAGCTCCTGAAGTAGAGAGAAATTCCAAGAGAGCAAACCGAACCATCCTTTCTCCAGCTACCCAACCTGTCTGTACCTAAGCTTCCCTCTGTGTATCGTGCCCCACCCCCCGGAATAAAGACTCTACTGTCAAAAGCTGGCAGCTGTGGATTTGATCCTTTATTGTTCCTGTTTCTCTTCTCTTCTCTCTCACGGCAGAGACCAGTAACAGGAAGGTAGTGTCTCACGAAGCTGTGCTAGGAGGGAAACTCGCTGCTAAGACGAGCTTTACGCTAAACCAGTCAGGGAACTTGCGGGCGGAGGACTTGACAGGTAAGTCCCTTTTTCTCTAGTTCCATATCTTGCAAGTCAGTGGTGTGTGTATAACATAGCTGGAATAGAGGAGGGTGGCATCTTGCTGATCCATGAGGCAACGTGACTTCATCGTCAGGTCAAAGCTTTGCACGTTATCACTTATCGAACGGTGCAAAACCTATGCTGGGTGCTGAAGTCCATATAAGAGCTGCAGGCTTGTTCACTCCAGTGGCATGTTTGGCATCCACCCCCAGCCCCTGAGGAAAAAGGAGTCCACCTCTGGCTGATGTGCACTCTAGCTGCCCTCCCTCTTCTGGGCTGTACTTTTGAGGTGAGTTCATTAATCCTGCCCATGTGGTTTTGATGTAACATCAACAGGTGGTCAGAAAACTTGTTTGATGTGTTTGGATTTGCAGATGCCTTTTGGATGCTCCATATCATTAACTTGCCATTTCCAGCACTGGGGGTTGCTTTTGCCTTCTTGCCCAAGAAGGTGTGCTTTGCATGTGATTATTTTGGGTCCATCACCGTAAGAGGAGATTATCTGTATTCAGTGTTAATATGTCTCCATATGGTCTGTAGGGGCTCTTTTTCAAATGGTTTACCAACATTGTACTAAAAGGCCCAATTGTATGCAAAGGATTGTGCCACTGGCATTATCGTTGTTGAGTCGAATCAGTTGTGCACATCTCAGTTGCCAAGAGATGTGTAGTAGACAGGCTGTTGGGGAGATCAGAGAAGAGCCACAAAAACTACTAAGGGGCTGAAGGGATTGACATATGAGGAAAGCTTAAATGGATCTGTGTAGCTCAGGTAAGCAACGGAGCGTCTTCTTTGCCAAGAAGGCTAACGGCATATTGGGCTGCATTAGTAGGAGCCTTGCCAGCAGATCGAGGGAAGTGATTATTCCCCTCTATTTGGCACTGGTGAGGCCACATCTGGAGCATTGTCCTGCTTTGGGCCCCTACTCCAGAAAGGATGTGGAAAAATTGGAGAGAGTCCATCGGAGAGCAACAAAATTGATTGGGGGCTGGGACACATGACTTATGAGGAGAGGTTGAGGGAGCTAGTATTTGAAGAGTGTAAACACAAAGCATAGAGGGGAGTTACTGAGTGTGGTACAAGGAGTTATAACTAGGCATAATAAAATGAAATTAACAAAAAGAAAACCGAGGCTGAATATAAGGAAAAAGCTCCTGAGAGCAAGATCTTAAATGGCTGTGGGTAGCCTCTCAAGGGATGTGGTGGAAGGCATGTTGCTTGACACACTTAACCGTATAATGCTGAAAACATTTTAAAGATTGAAATAATGTATCAAGCTCCCAAGTGTACAATCTAGCCACTGAGATGTTCTGAAGTCGGACCCTTTTTGGAATGCCTCAACAGTTCTAGGCCAAAATTTTGAGACATAAGTGCCTAAAATTAGTTGCTGAAGAACTATACAAATCAGGTCATATATGTACATGCCCAGTGTTGCCTTGTAGTCTATTTCCCTGGACTTAGAATTGTTTAAATACTGAATAGAAGATGTAGAAGCAAGTCTGAGACAATGGGGCTCTCTATGTGAATTGTGATGAGTAGCACGGCTGCTGCATAGAAAATGATTGGTACTCCTGCTGCTTCAGTGTTGCGACATCAGCATTTCCTTTGGTACCTAGGAGCTGCTTTGTACAGAAGACTGAAGGAGTATCTCCTGACGGAAGAGCAGTTGAAGGAAAATGGTTACCCAATGCCACATCCAGAGAAAGCCGGCCGTGCTGTCGTTTTCACTGTGGAAGAGAAGAAAAGTATTGACTGTAAGCTCCGCTGGCTGTTGTGGTCAGCAAGGTTTCTTAGCCAAAGTACAGCCTGTACGCCCCATGCTGCCTGCAGCCACCCTCGAAGGTGCAGCCCGAGGACACTGCAGATTCCAGCATGTGGTCATTCACTCTCATCAGGATAGAACTTCGTATGCTGGGACCAGTGTCTCTGCAGGCTGCCCCTTCATACTGAAGATGAGAGTAGCTGCAAATGACTCCCTATCTTTCTGATGAATGAGAGGTTCCTAAGGCTTCATGTCCTGGAGAGCTATTTTCACTACAGGGTATATGCCCTTTGACCTCACCACAGCCTCATATGCCTTGTATGGTGATTCTAGCTGCTGTCAGCGGCAAGAATCTTTTCGTATCCCTTCCTTGGCCCGCTGACTCTCACGTCCTCAGAGGAGATGACCAGGATTGCAGTCACTTGTTCTCCACTGCATTGTGGAACACTACTGGGTTATAAACCTCAAAAAAATTTAAAAATTGTTTGCTCCTCAGGGGTTAGCATATGTAGGTGTCTGATTTGATATCCAGCTTTGGCTGGTGTTTTGTCAATCCTGAGGGCAGCAAAGATTCTGTGTTTTGGGGAACAAGTATCTAGATCTCAATGTTAGGGTGGAGCACATTTTAATTACGTTCCCACTTGGCCTTTCTCTCGTCCCATAGGTCCCCTGAGCTACCTGTCTGCTTCACGCTCCAGAAATAGTGAGCATCTCTGGTTGGAATTCAAAATATCCCAGAGCTTGCAGGCCATCCCTGAGGAAGGCAAATGACAAAATTGTTTCACAAAGAGCCTTTCGTGGAGCTGCCTAAGGGGTTTCCATGCGGGCATTGAAAACCAAGTTCATGTCCAGGGGAATTGAGGGAGACGTACTCTAGGACTCAAACAGCTGTAGCTCCCATGAACTGCTATGGTGGTTTAATAAACTGCAGGAGGTGCCTGATTGGGTCCCCAGTAACACTGCAGCATGATTTAGAATAGCGCAGTTTTCAATTCTGACACTTGGGTGCCACCACACACAATTTTAAAGGCCCTTTAATAAGCAGTGGATCTGATTTTCTGAAAAATGGTATTCATTGGGAGGACTTAAACTTCTTTTTAAACTAAGAGGAGACCAGAGTCCTACAGATTGAATAAAATGTCAGGCCAAAGTGCAAAGTATAAATGCATTATCAGAATGTATAAGAGCAAAGAAGGGACTTGAGGTATCTTGTTCAGTGGAGTCAGTCATTTGGTTATGGAGGGATAGCTGGCTAAAGTGTGTTAAGCATTCATCCATTTAACACCTTGCATCCATTTTTGTACTGTGAATACTGTTGCATCCTGCACTGAAGTTCGTTGACTTTAATGCTGACAGGTACTGTATTTGTTAAATTCTTTATCTTCTGAACTGACCAATCGCCTACCTTCACGTAGCCCAGAGTTCGTAGTACCTAGTGTGCGTCTGCAGTTTCTTGTAGGTGTATTGGGAGCTTTGGTTTTGATGCTGTCAGTAACTTAAGCCATTGGAAACCTACATCATTATGTTATTGCAACCTATTGAATGAAAATATAAAGTAGATAAGTAGGACACACAGGCTGTACAGACCTGTTAGCTAAACTGATATTGTGGTTTTGGGAAAATTGTTCAGACTAGAATGCAAGGAATTAAATTGTATTGAGGTTAGAGGTCCTGCTATCAACTTTTTAGTTTTGGAATCTCCCTTGTAGACTTTTAATAGTGAACAATGCAGAAAGCACAACAGAAAATCACCCAGTGCTCTGGCTTTGGGCATTCTTCCTTTCAGGTGATGCACAAAACTAATGACCACAAGTGATCAAAAAAATTAACGATCTTATGGTACATTTTTGGAAAGAGCAGGGGTAATATTCCAGGGATTTGGACCAAGTTCTAAATAGTGAAATTAACGTTGTGCTTATCCTATATACCCTGTGAAGTTCTATTCTGGTGTTAGTTTATGGTGTGCTATTAGTGTCATGTTTCACCCCAGCGGGAGCTGCATTTTCCTATGCCTGCTAAAGTGTTACAGCATTTTTAGTAGGAAATGCAACAGTTAAGACTATGTTGAAGTTTCCATTCTAAACCTTTTCTCTCCTCCACCCGCTTTTTAGTTGTTTTTAACTTTCTCAAGTTCCTCTTGAGCTGAAACTTACAATACTTAGCCTCAGCCCAAAATTAATTTTTTTTATGTTTGACTCCCTTTGGATTGATGAGACCAGGGTGGGACAAATACTCATTTTTCCCTGTATATTCTAAGTGGAGACCGTGTGCTTTCAAATACACCTCTACCTCGATATAACACGAATTCAGATATAACGCGGCAAAGCAGCGCTCCGGGGGGTCAGGGCCGCGCACTCTGGTGGATCAAAGCAAGTTCAATATAACGTGATTTCACCTATAACGTGGTAAGATTTTTTTGGCTCCCAAGGACAGCGTTACATCGAGGTAGAGGTGTGCCTGTTACTTGGAAGATTCAAACAAGGCTTGTTTTAAAGTTTGCTATAAGGGAAGAATGCAGAGCTGAGTTTGAGGAAAATTGGTTCAATGTTTATAAAGTTTTAGGAACTTCAGAATCATGATGTTCGCATGTTCTCTTACTACCTTTCTCCATCTTTGTGCTGTGCAGTTTCTAAAGTGTTTGGGGCACGTGCTTTGGTTTTGAGTGCTCATACATACTTATGGCCATCTGAACACAGGCCATGGTACTAAAGCGACATTTTTCATGTTTACATTTTTTCTTTTTTGTGAAATCAGGGAAATTAAATGCAAAACCTAAACATTAATGCAGAGTTAAGGATGAGAATTCCAGCAGGCAAGATTCAGGAAAATCGGTTAACATTTCAACTGCAAAGTTGTCTTAGCCATGGTGTGTGTATGTGTATATCTAGATCTAGATCTAGATATATATAAAATAGTATTTTCTAACCCTCTATTTCCATGGTTGTATAGCTATCTCAAAATACACAGGCTGTGTGTGTACTAGGTCAGAACCGAGAGTTCAAAGCAATTAACAAACATTAAGCCTCATTAACATTTCTAAGTTGATATGTAAGCGGCAGTATACCCATTTTATAAATGGGCAAACTGAGCTCTAGAGACTGAATTTCACAAGGTCACCTCCTCAGTCTTTGATGGGGCATATGAATTCTGGCATCCTCATTCCCAGTCTTCCCTTTTCTAAACACTAGACAAAGCTGTCTCCTGTTTCTTTTTGACGCTGGAAATAGGAACAAATTTAACTTACTGATTGCCCTGTTTAAACTGGCTGAAATGTAGACTTTCCAGTGAGCTAACTCCCCTTATTTTAAAGCTTCGTGCAGGGTTTGCTGCCGCTGTGGTACTGAATATATGGTCTCAGCATCTGGAAACTGCATTCGCAAAGAGGAGTGTCTCCATCACTGGGGAAGGCTACGCAAGCAGCGAGGTAAAGGGCTCTGATGAAGGTGTCAACAAAACATTAGCTGCACTTTGCCATTTAACATCTGACCTATTATTAAACTTGACTCACTGCAAAAGCCAGTTTGGTTTTGTGCTTTGTCATTTTTTTTATTGTTTTCTGTGGGTTTCACCAAAGTTGTGCATTGTAGCTGCAAATTGTCAGCATGTAATTTTGCCACTTGGTGATGGAACACATTACAGAAGAGTGGACTTGGCAAAACACCATGGTAGCAGGTGGTGTTGTGATCCATGAAATGTAACATTGCAGCTGTAGCAAAGATTTAATTTAAAGAAATACTTCTTCCACTCTACTCAGCACTGATAGGACCTCAGCTGGAGTACTGGGTCCAATTCTGGGCACCACGCTTTGGCAAAGATGTGGACAAATTGGAGAAAGTCCAGAGGAGAGCAAGAACAGTGATTAAAGGTCTAGAAATCATGATCTACAAGGAGAGATTATAAAAAATGGGTTTGTGGGGAAACTTGATAAGTCTTCATGTATGTAAAAGGTTGTTATAAAGATGAGGGTGATAAATTGTGTTCCTTCACTGCCGCCACTGGGCTTAAATTGCAGCAAGGGAGATTTAGGTAAGACATTAGGAAAAGCTTCCTAACTGTCAGGGTAATTAAACACCAGAACAAATTTCCACAACTCCCTAGGTATCCTTGGAGGGTTTTAAGAACCAGTTAGATAAACACTTGTTCGGAATGGTGTAGATAATACTTAGTGCTGCCTCAGTGCAGGACTAGATGACCTATTGAGGTCCTTTCCAATCCTACATTTCTATGATTTTGTATTACCCTATGGCAATTCTCTCCCTTCCCCCACCTCCCTAGGTCTTATGTCTTCCTTTAGTAAACCCATTGTCCTTTTAGGATAATGTCTTGTGGGCTTTCAAAATAGGGTCAGGCCAACTCTAAAAATGATTTTAATCTGTTTGGAGTCAGTGCAAAGGCATGTACTGTACTGGTGGGGGCAGAGCTGACTTGCTTTGTCAACAAGCTGATCATTATTGTGTGTGGGATTCTGCCTTTAAGCTAATTTCCTTTCTAGAAGGCAGGTGGGGGGCAGTGGGTAGCAGAAGGATGCAGTAGCCAGGTCTAGAGATAGTTATGTCTCTAGAATGAGTGACTGTTGGAAGGAGAACTGATGGGTGAAAACGGGATCTGTTAAGAAATAATGCTGGTCTCTGACGGATTAATTGTATCCACTGAATCAGTCTTACTGTTATTACAGTAGCTTCCCGAGGCCCCAGTCGGGCTCCTTGTTTGAGGCGCTATGTGAACAGTACAGAGTAGTGGTCACTGCCCCAAAGAGCACAGTGTTTTCAATTGAATTCTTTCCCAGAGAGAGGCCTTTCTAATTAAAATCTTTGCTGTAGCTTTCAAAATATCCCTTTGCGCACACAGCCTTCGTCATCCATGCCTCTGTTTCGCAAGCCTGTTTGCTAACCAGATCCACAACAAAGCTCCAGAGCATACCTGGCGCTCTTGCACCTTGCTGCTGAACTTGGTTTAGACTGGCTGGAAGGGGAACACTCGAACCCTCTAGGTTTGGGGACTTTACTTCTCAATCTTTTCCTTTAACTGCTCTAGAAATTTTAGCAAGTGATCGTGAAAGAGTTGGGTCGCGTCTACTCAGCAGCCGGGAGGCCTAATGCCCAGCTCAGGTTGACATGCACACTCTAGTTCAGCTCCAGCTAGTGCCTAAAAATAGCAGCGTGGCCACAGCAGGACCTCGAGGTAGACATCCAAGCACGTGACCAGAGTCATGTGGGATTGTACTCTGGTGGCTACCTCAAACTGCCGCATACCACTGTGGCCACACCTTTCTTTTTAGGCACTAGCTCGAGCAGATCTAGCATGTGTCTGCCTCCCCAAATTGGGAGTTACGCCTCCTGCTGCTGTGTAGATGTACCCTTTAGCTAACAAGGTTCCTTGCTATCTCCGATGTCTGACTCCTGTCTCTTGCTGTTTCAGTGCCGGGGGGCTGGGAAACACACTACAGCTGCTGTTCAGGAGCTGTGGGTTCACCAGGATGCCAGGTGGCCAAAGTAAGTTGTGCTTTTATTCCCTCTCCATGACCCTGATCATCTGTCGCTTACTGTTTGTGTGCGCTTTCAAAAGACTCTCTGCTTTCTTTGGGAAAAGCGATTATATGTTCAACATACTCAGTTATTAAAAGGTTGGAAATGTTCTTTAAAAAAATCATGTGTCAAGAGAGGGGTTTCTGCCTGGAATTTGACTGACTGATTCTAGGCAAACCATCATGCATGACACCCTCAAGGAGTTAAGATCTGGTCTGCTTTTAGGTTGTGTTAGAGCTAGAGTAAAAGGAAGTCCGAGAAGGTTGGTGCACTCGAGCTACAAGTACGATCACTGCTATTCCTGATGCTTGGAAACAGCTACGTGGCACAAAGCAACCTGGACAGAACTAGTGTCACTCTCACACAGATTTTCCCTTGGCCTTCCCTTCCTCACATGCCTATAAAAGCCACTCTTGGTTTGGGGAGTAGGGGGAAGTATGGGTTTTCTTCCCTCTACAGGGCACTTTATTTTCATTACCCTGGCTTGTTCTGTCCTCCTCCATATCAGTGCTCAACGCTTTCCCTCTCCTCCCCCCTACCCCCCCCCCCCGGGAAAGTACTGGATGGGACAGTCCCTTTGGAACCCATAAAGGCTGCTCGAATCTTGGGGGCACAGCAACTGAAAGTGGTTCTAGCACCTGAAATCCAAGTGGGTAAGAAACCAGCTAAGGAATCGAGCTCTGGTCTCTTGCTCCAGGGAGCAGAATGTTGCTCCCGAATGCTTAGTTGGTAAAAGGTGCCTTTCTTTCCATGTGCCACTTGTAAGAGGAATCCTAGCCCTGGCACAGGACCAGTCTGGGAATGAATGACTGTCTAAAGTGAGCACCCCTGTCCCATCAGCTCCTGCCGTTGGGTCTGCTGAGCTGCTTCTCAATCATTTGCTTCACTGGCCTCTCTGTACTTCCTTGTTGCTAGATATTTTGTTTCCAGACAAAGAAACATTGTCTAGAACCAAGCAAGAGGGAACACAGAAGGAGCTTATCGAGTTTTATTGGGCCCCAAATTTAATCAACTTCAAAATGTCTGATGTGCCCCATGTCTTTAAAAATCTGTAGCAATAGAGCTCATTTTTCCCACCCTGATTTTGAGGCCCTTGGCTGGCCCAGCAGCAATGATGAAGTAATGACTGGAGAGGTCTGTACATCCTGTTAACCTGACTCTAGCGCTTGTGAAGGAGAAACAAACAAAAGGCAGCCATATTTAATGCCAGGAAGTACGAGGGCAGCTGTAAAACTCCAGGTTTTGCAAAACAGAAAAAGCTTCAGGGGGTGTATTGTACAGAATTATCCTGCCCTGGCCCTCAGGGCAGAGACTGGATTTACTGGGCTAATTTATTATTACTCACATAGTAGAAAAGACAATGTTTTTTAATCAGTTATATCTGACAGTGTTCTAAGGAGAAATACAGTGGGGGGAAGTCATAGAATATCAGGGTTGGAAGCGACCTCAGGAGGTGTCTAGTCCAACCCCCTGCTCAAATCCCAATCCCCAACTAAATCATCCAGCTAAGCCAGAAGACCTTGACAAGAAGTTATAGAAACATGACTTCTGTGAAGGCTTCTGTACTGCTGTTTGAGGCTATCTTAAGCCATAAAAATTCACAGCCTTTCAAGAAATATTCAGTCTCTCTAGTAGCCTCTTATTGCCATGAAGCCTGCTGCAGGGCTCTCTGGGGTTGAGGCATCCTCCTGCAACCGCCATCTCCTGGTTGCTATTGCTACACAACAATCATCTCTTTTCTGTTTTCTAATTAAAATGGGTGAGTTTTCACAGCATCTCTTGACGACAGAGCCAATATCAGTGATCCCCCAGCAGGCGTGTGATGAGGGGAAGTAGAATGGGCGTGTTTGGCAGGAGAGGGAAGAGAGCTGTTCTCAGCAGCTCTGAAGGCAGGCATTGTAAACAACAAGTAGCTGTAGCCAAGGCCCTATGAATGGGATATTTGGCTGTTCTTCGCCCTGGTGAAATTTCTACATCTTTTCCTGCCAAACGTACTTGAGATGCACAGGCCATGAGCTGCATTGCGGTTAGCAAATCGAACAGCAGATGGCAGACTGGAGCTGCACAGACGACTTTAGCTTTCCTATAAATGTGCATCTGGAGCTGCTGCACTTCACAGTAACTGTTGAGGGCTGGTTCTCACCATCTAAACACCTGGAAGTAAGGCCTGGTCTACACTACACGTTTAAACCGATTTAACGCTGTACCTGTCCACACTACGAGGCCCTTTATATCGATATAAAGGGCTCTTTAAATCGGTTTCTGTACTCCTCCCCGACGAGAGGAGTAGCGCTAAAATCAGTATTACCATATCAGATTAGGGTTAGCGTGGCTGCAAATAGACGGTATTGGCCGCCGGGCGGTATCCCACAGTGCACCACTGTGACCGCTCTGGACAGCAATCTCAACTCGGATGCAGTGGCTAGGTAAACAGGAAAAGCCCCGCGAAATTTTGATTTTCATTTCCTGTTTGCCCAGCATGGAGCTCTGATCAGCACAGGTGGTGATGCAGTCCCAAATACAAAAAGAGCTCCAGCATGGACCGTACGGGTGATACTGGATCTGATCGCTGTATGGGAAAACAAATCTGTTCTATCAGAGCTCCGTTACAGAAGACAAAATGCCAAAGTGTTTGAAAAAAAAATCTACAGGTTACACAGTGCTGCGTGACAAGCGTAACGGGAAGCCAGAGACTCAAATGGATGCTCATGGAGGGAGGGAGGGGGTACTGAGGACTCCAGCTATCCCACAGTCCCCAGCAGTCTCCAAAAAGTATTTGCATTCTTGGCTGAGCTCCCAATGCCTGTATCTTCAAACACATTGTCCAGCGTGGTTCAGGGTATAGCTCGTCAATTTACTCCCTCCCCCCACCACGTGAAAGAAAAGGGCGCAAAATGATTGTCTGCCGTTGCTTTCCCGGAGGAAAGAATGACTGACGACATTTACCCAGAACCACCCGTGACAGTGATTTTTGCCTCATCAGCCACTGGGCTCTCAACCCAGAATTCTAAGGGGTGGGGGAGACTGCGGGAACTATGGGATAGCTACGGAATAGCTACCCACAGTGCAGCGCTCCGGAAATAGACGCTAGCCTTGGACCATGGATGCATACCGCCGAATTAATGTGCTTAGTGTGGCTGTATGCACTCGACTTTACACAATCTGTTTTATAAAACCAGTTTATGTAAAATCAGAATTAACCCGTAGTGTAGACGTACCCTAAGAGAGCATGGGGCAGCAAACTCCCATGTGACACAGTCAGACAGCCGTTAGCTATCAGTGGTCCCAGCATATGTGCTAGGTTATTTTACTGAGCCCAGTCATACTGCAGCCCTAGTTGAGGGAGAAAAAAACCACTTGATACCCAATGACCAGTCTTTGTAAGTATCTGCATCCTCCCATTTCTTAGCAAAAGAAACCTGATATGTGTGCACAGATGCAGTGCTGGCAGGTCTGGCCATTGACGGTATGGAAATGGTTGAGCTATTGTACACAGGAATAGTGTTGGCTTTGAAGAAACAGATACTGAGGAGAAATTTTGGTAACGCGAGGCTGCTGTACAGTCACTGATGCACAGCATAGTTCATTCCCATTCATGTGGTTTCCTGCACTTTGGGCATGTCTGATTTGCAGTAATCACATGCTTATGCAAACATGCTATTCTCTCTGCCTTTATTGGGTACCTTTTTAAACATCTGCTTTGATTAGCCTACTGCCTTTGGATCTCTTCATCTGTGTAGCTACCTTGACTTCTAACTCTCCGTACCCAGTCACCAAACCTAGTGCCAGATGTAATTTATTTCCTTATGGGACAAGGAGGAGCCGGAGACAAGTGAGGTGTGTTGGTGTATGGAGGAGATGAGGTATTGAGGCAGCTGTGTTGGTTGTGGGCATGTAGCTGGAGAGTTGAGGGTGGTAGCCAGGCAGAGGCTAGTAAATTACAGAAGCCAACCGAGAATGGGAAGAACGTAGATGAGACTTTCTGGGACGCAGTAGAACAGTCCCACCCCTGATCTGACAGCCTCTGTGCTGTTGAAGAGGATGAAAGGGAAGGAGACCATCCAACTGGAACAGAGGGAAACGATCCCATAGTTGGGATCATCCTTCCAGATGATGTCATGGTATCCGCTCGCACTCTGGGGCAGGGAACTCCAGTTATTAGGACGAGACAGGTAATAGTTGTGGGGGGATTTGATCATTAGAAACATAAATAGCTGGGTTTGCGATGACCAGGAGAACCTCATGGTGACTTGTCTGCCTGGTGCAAAAGTTGCGGATCTCTCAAGACATCTAGATAGACTTTGTGTAGTGCTTGGGAGGGGCCTGTGGTCGTGGTACTTGTATGTACCAATGACATAGGGAAGGATAGGAAAGAGGTTCTGGAGGCCAAATTTAGGCTGCTACATAAGAGATTGAAGTCTCGGACCTCCATGGTAGCATTTTCTGAAATGCTTCCAGTTCCACGCGCAGGGTCACTTAGACAGGCAGAACTGCAGGGTCTCAATGTGTGGATGAGACAATGGTGTAGGGAGGAGGGGTTTAGATTTATTAGGAACTGGGGAAACTTTTGGGAAAGGGAGAGTCTATGCAGGAAGGATGGGCTCCACCTAAACCAGAATGGAACCAGATTGCTGGCACTTAAAATTAAAAAGGTCGTAGAGCAGCTTTTAAGCTAAGGGCTGGGGGAAAGCCGACAGGAGGAGCACATAGTTCAGACAGAGACATCCTTTAGGGGAGGATATATTAATGGAGATTCTCTGTCCTAGTAAGGAGGAGAGGATGGAAACTGATAAAATATGGGTAGGATCTGATGAGAAACAGTCAAATAAAAAAGAGGCCCATTCAGTTACATCATGTAATGGCTGGCAGTTAAAAAGGGACAAGTTTTTAAAGTGCTTATATACAAATGCTAGAAGTCTAGATAATATAGGTGAACTAGAGTGCCTCGTATTAAATGAGGATATTGATATAACAGGCATCACAGAAACTTGGTGGAATGAGGATAATCAATGGGACGCAGTAATACCAGGGTACAAAATATATCGGAAGAACAGAACAGGTCGTGCTGGTGAGGGAGTGGCACTATATGTGAAAGAAAGCATAGAATCAAATTAAGTAAAAATCTTAAATGAAGCAAACTGCACCATAGAATCCCTATGGATAGTAATGCCGTGCTCTAATAAGAATATAGCAGTAGGGATATATTAGCGACCACCTGACCAGGATGGTGCTAGTGACTGTGAAATGCTCAGGGAGATTAGAGAGGCTATAAAAATAAAAACTCCCCATATTGACTGGGTACATGTCACCTCAGGACAGATTGCAGAGAGTTTCTTGACACCTTAAATGGCTGGTCTTGGAGCAGCTAGTCCTGGAACCCACAAGAGGAGAGGCAATTCTTGATTTAGTCCTAAATACAGCACAGGATCTGGTCCAAGGGGTGAATATAGCTGGACAACTTGGTAATAGTGAACATAATATAATTAAAGTTAGCATCTCTGTGGCGGGGAAAACTCCACAGCAGCCCACCACTGTAGCATTTAATTTCAGAAAGGGGGACTACACAAAAAAGAAGAAGTTAGTTAAACAGACATTAAAAGGTGCAGCGCCAAAAGTGAAATCTCTGCAAACTGCGTGGAAACTTTTTAAAGACAGCATAATAGAGGTTCAACTTAAATGTATACCCCAAATTAAAAAGAACATAGACAACCAAAAAAGTGCCACCCTGGCTAAACAACGAAGTAAAAGAAGCAGTGAGAGACAAAAAGACCTCCTTTAAAAAGTGGAAGTTAAATCCTAGCAAGGCAAATAGAAAGGAGCATAAACTCTGGCAAATGACGTGTAAAAATATAATTAGGAAGGCCAAAAAAGAATTTGAACAGCCAAAGACTCAAAGTAATAGCCAACATTTTTGTAAGTATGTCAGAAGCAGGAAGCTGCTAAACAACAAGTGGGGCCACTGGATGATCGAGGTGCTAAAGGAGCATTCAAGGACGATAAGGCCATTGCAGAGAAACTAAATGAATTCTTTGCATCGATTTTCACGGCTGAGGATGTGAGGGAGATTCCTAAACCTGGACCATTCTTTTTAGGTGACCAGTTAGAGGAACTGTCACAGATTGAGGTGTCATTAGAGGTGGTTTGGAACAAATTGATAAACTAAACAGTAATAAGTCACCAGGACCAGATGGTTTTTACCCAAGAGTTCTGAAGGAACTCAGATGTGAAATTGCAGAACTAACAATTGTAGTTTGTAACCTATCATTTAAATCAGCTTCTGTTCCAAATGACTGGAGGATACCTAATGTGACGCCAATTTTTAAAAAGGGCTCCAGAGGTGATTTTGGTGATTGCAGGCCGGTAGGCCTGACTTCCGTACCGGGCAAACTGATTGAAACTATCGTAAAGAACAAAATTGTCAGACACATAGATGAACATAACTTGTTGGGGAAGAGTCAACGTGGTTTTTGTAAAGGGAAATCATGCCTCACCAATTCTTTGAGGGGGTCAACAGGCATGTGGACAAGGGGGATCCAGTGGCTATAGTGTACTTAGATTTTCAAAAAGCCTTTGACGATGTTCTTCACCAAAGGCTCTTAAGCAAAGTAAGCTGTCATGGGATAAGAGGGAAGGTTCTCTCATGGGTCGGTAACTGGTTAAAAGATAGGAAACAAAGGGTAGGAATAAATGATCAGTTTTCAGAATGGAGAGAGGTAAATAATGGTGTCCCCCAGGGGTCTGTACTTGGACTAGTCCTATTCAACATATTCATAAATATAGAAAAAGGGTTAAAAGGTGAGGTGGCAAAATTTGCAGATGATACAAAACTACTCAGGGTAGATAAGTCCCAGGCAGACTATGAAGAGCTACAAAAGGATCTCACAAAACTGGATGACTGGGCAACAAAATGGCAGATGAAATTCAATGTTGATAAATGCAAAGTAATGCACATTGGAAACGATAATCCCAACTGTTCGTATGCAACGATGGGATCTAAATTAGCTGTTAACACTCAAGAAAGAGATCTTGGAGTCATTGTGGAGAGTTCTCTGAAAACATCCACTCAATGGGCAGCAGCAGTCAAAAAAGCTCACAGAATGCTGGAAATCATTAAGAAAGGGATAGATAACAAGACAGAAAATACTATATTGCCTCTATATAAATCCAGGGTACACCCACACCTTGAATACTGTGTGCAGATGTGGTCGCCCCATCTCAAAAAAGATATAATGGAATTGGAAAAGATTCAAAAAAGGGCAACAAAAATGATTATGGGTATGGAACAGCTTCCATGTAAAGAGAGATTAATAAGACTGGGACTTTTCAGCTTGGAAAAGCGATGACTAAGGGGGGATATGATAGAGGTTTATAAAACCATGACTGGTGTGGAGAAAGTAAATAAGGAAGTGTTATTTACTCCTTCTCATAACACAAGAACTAGGGGGTCACCAAATGAAATTAACAAGCAGCAGGTTCAAACAAAAGGAAGTATTTTTTCACACAATGCACAGTCAACCTGTGGAACTCCTTGCCAAAGGATGTTGTGAAGGCCAAGACTATGAGAGGGTTCAAAAAAGAACTAGATAAGTTCCTGGAGGATAGGTACATCAATGGCTATTAGCCAGGATGAGCAGGGATGGTGTCCCTAGCCTCTGTTTGCCAGAAGCTGGGAATGGGTAGCAGAGGGTGGATCACTTGATGATTCCCTGGTGTGTTCATTCCCTCTGGGGCACCTGGCACTGGCCACTGTCAGAAGACAGGATACTGGGCTAGATGGACCTCTGTTCTGACCCTGGCTGTTCTTACGTTCATGTCAATATAATTTGAGGGAGGGTGTTTCCTGCTAATGCAGTAATAACTGTATTCTGGGCTAAAACTCCTTGATCTTAGAGCTTTAGTTCAGAATAAGGTTATTGCTTCATAATGGGACAATAATTTAACACTTTGGAAATTTGCTCATAAGGCCCAGAAGATAAATGGAAGGCAGTAGCTCTTTGCTGTTCATGTGTTTCTGTGCGTTTATCTGCATGGCCTGGTTTTGAAGTAAGGTAACTTATTTGCACTGACTGAGCACAGTATCTTGATTTCCTTGCACTCCCTTATACCTGGAATGCTCCTCTCATTGGCTCTTTATATGTTATGCATAGCTTTAAATCGAGACGGTAGCCACACAAGATAGGGATATGATGCCATAGAAGGGATTCTAGAGATGATCTAATGAGCCTGAAGCTGGAGTGGTTCAATATGAGATGCTCACTATGGAATTTCCCTGCTTAACCTTTTTTCTTTAAGGAGAAAGAGCAAATGTTTGTTAGTTTCCTCCTCATTTAATACCTGTTCCTGAATGTGTAACTTGTCTCTCAAGCATGAGCTACGGATGTGATTCCTGAACTTCTAGATCCATGTGGATGTGAGCAGGACCCGCGCTAATATTTTTACATCTGCCACCACAGAGCACAGTCGAGCTCCATCCTCTTTGGAATCCCCTTTCAGGTAGTTGAAAGCAGCTATCAGATCCCCCCCACCCCCATTCTTCTCTTTTGCAGACTAAACAATCCCAGTTCCCTCAGCCTCTCTTCATAAGTCATGTGCTCCAGCCCCCTAATCATTTCTGTTGCCCTCCGCTGGACTCTTTCCAATTTTTCCACATCCTCCTTGTAGTGTGGGGCCCAAAACTGGACACAGTACTCCAGATGAGGCCTCACCAATGCCGAATAGAGGCAGAATGATCACGTCCCTCGATCTGCTGGCAATGCTCCTGCTTATACAGCCCAAAATGCTGTTAGCCTTCTTGGCAACAAGGGCACACTGTTGACTCATATCCAGCATCTTGTTCACTGTAACTCCTAGGCCCTGTTCTGTAGCAGTGCATGGGATTCTTCCGTCCTAAGTACAGGACTCTGCTCTTGTCCTTGTTGAACCTCATTAGATTTCTTTTGGCCCAATCCTCTAATTTGTCTAGGTCCCTCTGTATCCTATCCCTACCCTCCAGCATATCTACCACTCCTCCCAGTTTAGTGTCATCTGCACACTTGCTGAGGGTGCAGTCCATGCCATCCTCCAGATCATTAATGAAGGTACTGAACAAAACTGGCCCCAGGACTGACCCTTGGGGCACTCTGCTTGATACCGGCTGCCAACTAGACATGAAGCCATTGATCACTACCCATTGAGCCCGACGATCTAGCCAGCTTTCTATCCACCTTATAGTCCATTCATCCAGCCCATACTTCTCTAACCTGCTGGCAAGAATATTGTGGGAGACCATACCAAAAGCTTTGCTGAAGTGAAGGAATAACACATCCACTGCTTTCCCCTCATCCACAGAACCAGTTATCTCCTCATAGAAGGCAATTAGGTTAGTCAGGCATGACTTGCCCTTGGTGAATCCATGCTGACTGTTCCTGATCACTTTCCTCTCCTCTAAGTGCTTCAGAATTGATTCCTTGAGGACCTGCTCCTGATTTTTCCAGGGACTGAGGTGAGGCTGACGGTCCTGTAGTTCCCCGGATCCTCCTCCTTTCCGTTTTTAAAGATGGACACTACGTTAGCCTTTTTCCAGTCATCCGGGACCTCCCCTCATCGCCATGAGTTTTCAAAGATAATGGCCAAAGGCTCTGCAATCACATCCGCCAACTCCTTTAGCACCCTCAGATGCAGTGCATCCGGCCCCATGGACTTGTGCTCGTCTCCAGCTTTTCTAAATAGTCCCGAATCACTTCTTTCTCCACAGAGGGCTGGTCACCTCCTGCCCATGCTGTGCTGCCCAGTGCAGCCGTCTGGGAGCTGACCTTGTTCGTGAAGACAGAGGCAAAAAAAGCATTCAGTACATTAGCTTTTTCCACATCCTCTGTCTCTAGGTTGCCACTCCAGTTCAGTAAGGGGCCCACACTTTCCCTGAGCACCTTCTTGTTGCTAACATACCTGAAGAAACTGTTCTCGTTACCCTTCACATCTCTTGCTAGCTGCAACTCCAAGTGTGATTTGTCCTTCCTGGTTTCACTCCTGCATGCCTGAGCAATATTTTTATACTTCTCCCTGGTCATTTGTCAATCTTCCACTTCTTGTAAGCTTCTTTTTTGTGTTTAAGATCAGTGAGGATTTCACTGTTAAGCCAAGCTGGTCGCTAGTTGCTTTATGAAACATTTTCCTGTACAATTGTATAATCACTGGCTGTTGTGTAATTGCTGCCTTTCTACAGGGTACCTGCTCGGCTGGAACCTTTTGCCAGCCAATCCTATTCTTCGTTTGTAATTGTTGGAAATGTAAAGAAATTTTGATTCTGAGATTTGATCTGTTGGAAAGTTAGTTCTGAGTTGTGTGTCTGGCTTGTGATGGGATTTCAGGTACTTGCTTTTTTCTTACAAGTGTGTGTGGATTTCTTTTTAAAGCAACATGTCCAAGATGGCCGGAAGGAGAACCTGGAGGGTTTTGTGAAAACTTTTGAGAAGCTGTCTACTACCAATGGCTATCCAGGGATCTATGCTTTAGACTGTGAAATGGTGGGTATCCGGTAGCAGAAATCCTAACTGAAAGGGGAACATATGCATGAAATAGGGCCCGTGGAAATTTTGGGGTGGAACAGGGCAGCTCTCTGCAGCGCTCCTCTGTAGAGATCTGTTTCTGCTTGTCAGTCTCCCAGAAGAAGAAAAGCTGCACTTTGGATGCTGCATGTTGTTCAACAGTTACTCTCTGAGTGGGAGTCTTATCCATCAGCAGTGGGAACAGTACATTCTAATCCATTTGCAAGAGGAGCCAGGTCTCAGGATGTAACTGATCAGAACGATCTAATCCAGTGCTTTCAAGCATCCTTTTGATACGGTTTATTAAGAGCAAGCCTGTTCAGGATCACCGCGTATCAAGTTATTTTAAAAAGTGGATTATAAATTGTAGATATCCTCTTTGTGGAACTCTTATTAATATTTATACTAGAAGGTTCCCTTGCTGTATGAATAACTGATTCTCCCCTGATGCTGTGCTCCAGAGCTCACGTACTGTAGACCTGCCTGTCTATAGGCCATGCTGTGGCATACATATACAACTCCTAGATACTTTTCCTTCACCTGCCATAGTTAGCATCAAAGAAGACCCTTTTTTTTTCCCCTTTGGCAGACGATGTGATTATCTGGCTGTATGATGTCACAGCACATTTTGGGGGTTAGTGGGAGATGTATTTTTAATTGATCAGCTGCTGTTCACACTTAAGATGATACATTTCTTTTAAAAAATAGCATTGTTCAGGGCTGCCCAGAGGATTCAGGGGACCTGGGGTCTTCTGCAACGGGGGCCCCCTGCCACCGAATTGCCGCCGAAGACCCGGCACTTCGGCGGCGGGTCCCAGAGCGGAAGGACCTCCCACTGCTGAATTGCCGCTGAAGACCTGGAGCGGAAGAAGCTCTGAGGACCCAGGCCCCGTGAGAGTTTTTCGGGGCCCAAGAGCGAGTAAAGGACCCCGCTCCAGGGCCCCCGAACAACTCTCATGGGGGCCCCTGCGGAGCCTGGGGCAAATTGCCCCACTTCCGTCCCCCTCTGGGCGGCCCTGCCATTGTTAGCCAGTGCATGCCAGCCAGCCATGCAGCAGCGTAACTGTCGTAATTTAGGACACGCTAGTGCTAACATGCGTGGGTGGTACGTAAATACCAAGACCTGGACTGCAAACACCATGCTAAGACCAGCTCTCTTTGCTTGTTTGGGGTTGACAGTGTTACACCAAGCAAGGACTGGAGCTGACGAGAGTAACCGTGATCAACTCTGACCTGAAAGTGGTCTATGACACCTTTGTCAAACCTGACAACAAAGTGGTGGACTACAACACCAGGTAAGAGCAACCCCTCCCCTGGATGGAGTGTGGCCAGAGCCATTAAAAAGGCTTTTGACTCTGCTTTCTGGGGAGAGTTTTTAATAATAAATGACTTCAGCAGCCCCACACTGCTATCTCGGCATGGCTTCTCCTCCTTAGCCTGTCAGCACCACTCTGTAGCTGGCTCGAGAAGTGATGACAAGGCATTTCTCAAGTCCCCCCCAGCCATTCCTCCCTAGCAGCTGAGTTCACTGCCTCTGCAGCGTGTGGCTTATGATTAGAATTTGAAATTGCAAAGCTTATTCGTGGCTGCTTTTCCTCTCATACGGAGGGCATGAAGACTTCCCCTCAAGCCTAGCCACTTACTTGCTATGCTGACTATTGTGGCTGCCACTCAGGTGAAGCCCTGATTTCAGTGGATCACGTTGTCGTAACAGACCTGCAACTATGCTGAACTGGCCCAGAAAACATGAGTGAGGCTACAATTTTATCCACAAAAATTTTACTGCATTTCATGGCAGAGGTGTGGGAAAACAAGCATGTCTTGGAAAGCGGAGGAACGGGTCCTGCACGGGTGTGGAGAGTGAGCCCACCCTGCCACAGCAGCTCCTGTCCTTGGGGTTGCACCTGACCCATGAGGTCTCAATGTTACTCAGGTTTGGTGCCTCTGCCTGCCCATCTCCTTCTATGGGGGGGATGAATGCACCAAACCCCGAGTGGCCCAGTGATCACATGGGCCAAGTCACAAGGCCTTGAGGGCAAAGGAGCTGCCACTGTGAGCATCTCAGACATGAATCACAGTTACCGCAAAGACCAGGACCTCCGCACCAGAACTGCAGTCTTAAACAAGAGCCGTTTCAGTAATTGGGGTAGGTGCCAAAAGGTGCCTCTGTCACCATGTCATGCTCCAAATCTCAATGGTCTGAATCACTTGGCTGAAAGCTTCTTGAGAACTTTGAGAAAGGGAAGTTTTCATTGCCTCAAACATGTGGTTGGTGCTAGGGCGTGGAAGGTTCAGCCCCACTAAGGAGAAGTCCCCTGTTGCTGTCGCACTGCAGGTTTTCAGGTGTGACAGAGGAGGATCTGGAGAATGCAAGCATCACCCTGCGAGACGTGCAAGCTGTTCTATTAAACATGTTCAGCGCAGACACGATTTTGATAGGACACAGCTTGGAAAGCGATTTATTTGCACTAAAGGTAACAAAGCCTGTCCCCTCCTTCCTTTCCTTGAATCTGTGTTTACTGTTTCACCATTACAGAAAGAGTTTGCCTTCATGAGAGCAAGAAGATCACAGTACAGCATTGTCCGAGCCATTGGAGGCTGCCAGATCGGTTGAGCAGGTGCACAAGCAGTGTTTCAAGTCACTAGTGATCTGTACCAAAGGATACCGTCTAGCTCTGTCTGACTGAATGAGATTGCTTTGTGAGACTGTGAGCTATCCATGAGGCAGCTTTGCAGTATAGTGTAGTGGTTAGAGGCTGGAGGGGATTGGTTGTATGCCATTAAGCCCCTGAGTGAGCTCTAAGCTGACAGGCATTGTTAGAAAGGAGAAACACCATCCCCAGGGACCCAGATTGTTTCCTTGTTGAGTGCGGTCAGAGATTGGATGAGCCGTGGAAAGAGAATCCCTCTTTTACTGTCATGGAACCACCCCAGAGGAGGGCTGGCCTGTCAAATTGTCCCCTGAAACCAAGACTGCGTTCACATGAATTATTTAATTTGGTAAGAGTTTTGGGTGGGAGGGAGAGGACGGGCTATTGAACTCCTGGATCCTAGCCCCTGGTTTGCCACTAACTTCCTGTGTAACCCTGATCAAATCATTTTAACCGTTCTGTCTATCTGGGGCCAGGTCTATGCTAACAAATTAAGTTGGCTTAACTGTGTCGCTCAGGGATGTGAAAAGTCTGCACCCTGAGTAGTGTAGTTAAACTTCCCAACCCCCAGTATAGACGGGGCTAGGTTGACGGAAGAATTCTCCTGTTGACCAAGCTGCTGCCTCTCAGGGAGATGGGTTGCCTATGCCGACGGAGAGACAGTATCAGTGCAGCAGTGCTGCTGTAGCATTTTGAGTATAGACAAGCCCTAAGGTGCTTCTCTGGCCTTCATCACCGTAGCATCTGGAATGGGTTCCCTAGGGAGGTGGTGGAATATCCTTCCTTAGAGGTTTTTAAGGCCCGGCTTGACAAAGCCCTGGCTGGGATGATTTAGTTGGGGATTGGTCCTGCTTTGAGCAGGGGGTTGGGCTAGATACTTCCTGAGGTCCCTTCCAACCTGATATTCTATGATCTGAGCTCCTCAGTCTTTCATCCTCACCACTTTCCTGTGTGGCAGGGCAGGGCCAGGCCATTGCCCCACTGTACAGAAATGGAAACGCAGAGAGACTAAGTGACTCCCCCCAAGGTCAGGGGAAGTCTGGCAGATTGGCTCTTGGTTCAAGCCCACAAATGACACAACCATCCTTTATCCAGGTAGCCCTATTTGATAAAGGGGTAATAGTTACTAACTCTTGGGGGCGTTGGGAAGTTTACTGCATTCATGCCTGTAAGCTCTTTGCCTTTCTATACCACCCTCCTTCCCAGGATCTCAAAGTATCAGTGATCACAATAAAAAAAATCATTTACGGTCTCATCAGCACAAGATGACAGTGTTGGCCTCTTAAAGTCATTATTTTCTCTTAGCATCGCAGAAACTGCCAAGAGAACGAACCCAAAAGCAATATAGCAAAGCTTTACAGGCAGTGCCGTGCAAAGTCATAATCTCTAAAGGCTCTGGCAGTAAAGAAGACATCCCAATAATGGCCACAGCAAGCTTCAAATAGCAGTAGCATTTCAGTTTTATATTTAAAGCTGTATTATCCCCTTTCCTCAGTCTCCCTGATCTACATAAGTAATTATTCTGCTTGGGCTGATGCCAGACTTGACTGTGCCAGAGAGGAGATTATCCATAATGTTTGGCAGTTTTACACTTCAAAGAACGCGGCAGGTTGTTTCTATTAAACTGCAGCTGTTCTAAAGCATTTCCATAGCTCAGCGATGAAACGATTAACGAGTGAGTTGCAAGTTGTCACGCAACATTAGCAAGCGCCTAGACAAAGTAAGGGGCAGACGGGCGGCTGGAGAGTCAAAGGCCCATTCAAATCATCCTGTGTCGTGAATCAGAAACCTAAAGAAGAGAGCCCTCCAGGAAGTGCCCTTGCTGTCCAGACGTACAAATTAACCTCAGTCTCAGGGCTGCACTGTCCCTATGATACTTAACCTCTGTCTCACCCTGGCTTCTTCATAGCCCCTGTTAAACACTCCTCTGGCCAGCACAGAGACTGAACGTATGAGCTCTCCAGTGCGTAGCAAACTTGAGCATGTGCTGTTTCAAAAGCACATGGGCTCTGTCATGCTTAATTGAACCACTCACCTCGCTGTCTAGCCCAGGGGTAGGCAACCTATGGCACGGGTGCCGAAGGCAGCACAAAAGCTCATTTTCAGTGGCACTCACACTGCTTGGGTCTTGGCCACCAGTCCGGGGGGCTCTGCATTTTAATTTAAACTTAAATGAAGCTTCTTAAACGTTTTAAAAACCTAATTTACTTTACATACAACAATAGTTTAGTTATATATTATAGATTTATAAAAAGAGACCTTCTAAAAACATTAAAATGTATTACTGGCACACGAAACCTTAAATCAGAGTGAGTAAATGAAGACTCGGCACAGCACTTCTGAAAGGTTGCCAACCCTGATCTAGCCATTATCCTGATTCCAGCTCTGGCCAATGCTTGATACTAGTGGCAAGTGAACTCTCTGCTCCTGTTATGTATGTGAGTGGCAGGAAATTCCTTTCTGGTCTCTGCAGTGATTTGCTTGTGCCCTGCCCATAAGATCTGCTCACCTTGTCTCATCCTACATTAACTACAAACGACACACGATCGGAGTATCCAGCCCTCTTCAAATCCATCTGCAGATAGAGCAGGAACAGAACCATTCAAGCTAATATGAAACTCTCAGAAGTGATTTCCTTGCAATGCTCCAGCTCCAGCTTAGAAACCAATGGACTTGTCTCTAAAAGAGGCAAGAGTCTGCTTGTGCAGAAGTGTGACGGGTAATGGGTTAAGTCCAAGTATGTTCCAAAGCACAGCTCATTCTGTGTAAAAGGACCCCTCTCAAGGAGCTGCCCTGACTGTGTAACAAGCTGTGAAAAGACTCCGCTGGAAGCATGGGAGCGTCTCTGGCGCCAGGCTAAATGGACTAGCTGCCCTGTTGCTTGGAGGAGTTTTAATGGCTGAGTTGAGACTTGAATAGAAGCAGCTTTGCCTGTGTAGAGGAGTTCGTGCATTGGCCGGGCGGCATTCTGGCTGGCAGAAGGTGCTGTTCAGAACACTTCGGTTCAGCTCAGAGCCGCCTGGGGAACTGGTTTGGTGGGAGTGTTGTGGAGGTGGCACCTGAGGGTGTTCAAGGTCTTACCTGGGGTGTGCGGTTAATCTCAGTTAATGCACTGACTGCTCTGAGGAGGGAGAACATACCACCCTGTTTTCCCTCCCCCAGCTTATCCATAACACAGTGGTGGATACTGCAGTTGTCTTTCCCCACCGGCTGGGTTTGCCTTACAAACGAGCACTCCGGACGCTGATGGCCGACTACCTCAAGCGCATCATCCAGGACAATGGTGAGACTTCAGAGACGGGGGAAACGGGAAAGCTGCTTTCCCATCGAATTCCACCTCCATTGCGAGTTCCTCCACTCCTGTCTGCCCTTACCGCCCCGTGTGTCCCACCAAGCGGCCTCTGCACAGCTGAGACTGGGGCCTCACTGTGCTAGGTGCAGTGCAAACTCCTAGTCAGACAGTCCTTGCCCCAAACACCTTTCACTGTTCCAAGGCAATACAAAGGATGGGAGAAAGGAAGCGTTACTGTCCCTCCATTACAGATGGGAAATGGGGCAGAGAGTAAGTGACCTGCCCAAGGCCAGTAGCAGTCTATAGCGGGGCTGGGACTCAATCCCACGTCTCCTGAGCCACCCTTCCTCTTTGTTCCCCTGTCTCGAAGCTGCAAGTCATGTCCCCATTCACACTGAGACCAGCCTACTGACTAAAACACAGCAGCGCCTCTTCTGAAAAGCCCCGTAGCGAGCCTGCTCCTGAGTCATGGTCACGTGTCTAACTGCACGGGAGCCATCGGGGTCTCTAGACTGGCAATTCCTTTGGGCAGGGATCAGGGCTGGCAGTTAAGTTCTCTGTATGTTTTCAGCACTACATAAATAACCTTGCAGGACAGAGCAGTAGGATGTTTTTCAGATCTTTAAGGCAGGGGAGAATTGAGGAGCCAGGGGTGAGATCTGGTCCTAAACTACCCTTCCCACTCCTTCACTTTTGTCAGGCTCAGCATGCCTCAATCTGAGCCTTGTTCTGGTGCCAAAGTCAGACCATTCTGATGGGGCGGGTGCAGGCTCCAGGGGGCGCTCCTCCTCTGAGATGTCTGCCGGCCGCACATCCAGTTTCTGTAAGGCAAGTGTCAGCAGTTGCCTTCTCCTTGTGTGGAGGGGCCTACTGAGCTGATGGTGGTGCTGAGATGTCAGGGGAATTCAGTTGCATAAGCCACATACCCACCCACTCACCCCCCTGTACTTCTGCCCTGCTCTCGGGTGTGTGAAACTCCTGCTGGCATCTGTCAGCTCAGAGTTTCCCCTGAGGAGTGTAACGGTCTCTGCTGCGTTTTGCTCTGGACTCCTCCAGCATACCGTCCTGAGGCCTCCCTCTGACACAAGGTGCTCCAAGGATGGGCTAGCTCAGCATAGAACAGCTGTCACTCAACAACGTTGTTTCTCTGTTTGAACCGTGGAATCTGGCCACCCCTAGTGCAACTAGAGCAATACTCATGATGAAGCTGCAGGGGCTTTTGAGGCCACTAGCTCCCAATTAAGTGTCTCTGAGTTAATCCCCCAACCTTCTCATAGAACCTGGACCCCTAATGTACTCTAGAATCTGTGCCCAGGAGCTGGGCCTAGGACGCCTGTCCCTTCTGTCCCGCTGTGGCTAACTGTGGCACTTGTGTCTCTCGTTCCCAGTGGAAGGTCATGACTCCAGCGAGGATGCCAGCGCTTGCATGGAGCTGATGATCTGGAAGATCAAAGAAGATGCTAAAGTGAAACGATGACTTGCGTTCATTCTCTCTCCTGTTCTTCCTCCGCCTCCTTGAAGCAGTGCAATAAATACTCAGAGTAACACTGCTCACCTGTACCCAGCAGCATGCCATCTTCCAGATCCCCTATGCACTCGCTGGTATCTGTGGAACGTAGAGACTGCTGCTGGCACAGCTACAGGGTACAGGCTCTCAGCTGGCAATGGTCACGTGGCCGGGTAGTGGCTCTGAGATCCTCTCGATTCCACCGGAGAGAGGCTCTGTGATGTGTAGTTGCCTTGTAGGCATGGCAAGGCTGCTTTGAGTAGTACAGCCAGAGAGAGGCTCTTTATTCTCTAGGAGAAGTGTTCAGAGGCACGTTGGATACATCTGAAATGATCTTTTCTATGAAGCTAAAGATAGACAACTCTTTTATTTCTGATTTAGATTTGAAAGGTGGCACAGCATCTGCCTCTGTCTTCTGCAGCAAACAGCTGCCCCCAGTGGCTGGACAGTGGGAAACAGACAGAAAAGTTGAGTAAGAAGGGTGTGAAATGGGAAATGTTTGGTAGCATGTGAATTGCAGACAGGCTGGTGAGTAGAGAATTGGGTCACCCAGAAGGGATCGTGACAAGAACCTGCTGCAAGGGAGTATGGCATGCCCCTGAAAGGCAGTGAATAGAAACAGCCACACTGGGCAGAAGAGGAGGAGGAGTGATGGTGGTGACTTTCGCCAGACTCTCTCACCTGCTGTGCCCAGATCCTTCTGAACAAGTGCAGGGCTCTGTAGATCCTGGGTGACAACAGGTGAAGAAGCCAGAAGTGTCTTATGCTCCATGGACAGCTAGGAAGCCGTCACCACCTGCTGCTGCAGTCCGTTTCAGTGCTACAGCAGGAAGGTGGACAGGACTGTGAGGAAGGCTCTAAGCCATATTGCAACTTACAGCTGTCAAGGACAGGAGGAACTTAGACTTATTAACTTGTTGGAGGGGTCGGGGGGCAGGTGATGTTAAAGGGGCTGATTTACACTCTGGCTGGCTAGGTTGTGGCATCCAGCAAGTGCTCCTTATTGTATCCTCTGGGTGACTGCAGGATGGCAGGAGTTGGCTCCCTCCAGGGTCACCCCTTGAGCTGCCAGAGAATCTCCACTGTGTTGATCAGAAGCAAGGCACAAGGGTTGCCAACGGGAGCTGGGTGGTGGTAGCACTGGCTGTTACTGGATAGGAAAATGTTCAGGGGTCCCTGCGGATTGATCCCTTTAGTGGGAGACTGACTTAGCAAGATCAAAGCAATAGGTGAAAATAGAGCTTTTTAAACTGGTTTTCATGGAAATTGGGGTTTTTTTTGTTTTAAAAAAAAAAACAAATCCCTCAGTTCACTTTCTCTTCCCCCCCCTCTCCTTTTACAGCCCTCCCCACACCATCTGTTTCTATACTTGCTCAATATACTATCAATATTTATTGATGAATAGTAACTCTAAACCAATAGTGCACAGGAATAGCAAGGGCTTTGATGGCTTGACTTTAAATGTACCATATTCATAGCGCCCCCTTTCTAGTCCCTTTGCATTCAGGGCTCAGAGAGAGAGAAATGGTGGTTGGCTCAGAATCTTGTCTGAGCTGAGATCGGAGCAGCAGCTGAGCCCAGCCATGGCTGGGTTTTCGAAGAGCAGAATGCTGCCTGGCTTACGCCGCCTCCATCAGTGACCAGAACGGAAAATCGCTTCCACTAGCTGCCATCCGTTTGTTCCAGGCCTCTGCAGCCCCAGGGGGTGTGTTCTAGAGTGAATAACGCACCCCCTGTCTTCCCCTAGTTCTGCCCACGCTGGGCCTTACCCAACAGACCGTCTGCTCCCTGGAGGCCATAGCACCGCAGGCGTGGGGTGGGAGGGTGATCAGGCTGATGTGTGGGACTGCATTACTACAGTACATCCTGCTGCACTGTTCCCTTTGTAAAGTGTCTTGCTGTGAATACGACAGATGAACTGTGTCGGAAGGAGTAACTTGCCACCGATACATTGTGTTCCATTGTGAGATGTATTCCCCCCCCACGTAAAGTGTCTCTATTTTAGCTTCAGTTACCGTTCATAGATTATAACCTCACTGCAGACTGTATAACCCTGCTGCTTCCCTGGGACTATAGCAGCCTCTGCCGTATTTCATATATCTTCCCCGCGTCCTTGCTTGCATTGGGGGTTGGTTGGGGTAACAATGGTTCTTCATTTGCAGCATTGCCCTTAGAAACCTGCAATCCTGAGCAAAGCCATCAGCCAGAGGCTCCATCACTTCCCTGCCCTTCCCAGCTGCTTGTGGTTGGAAGCAGGGTTTACGGGGCTCGAGCCACTTTCTCTGAAGATCCTTCCCCAAGTGGCTCAGCCAGTCCACTTTGCCCATCTCCCTTGTCACTAACAGGACGTGTCCCAGCCCCTCCCTCAGCGCAGGCCCCTCTGCTGAGCACGGAGTTGCTGAATTGGTTTCTTGCTGCATTTTGGGAGGCATACATGTAAAGGGGTGTCCTCAGTCCCCCACCACTCTTCACAGCAGGGGCCCTTGGCTGTCCCCCGTCCCTGCCACCTGCTATTCCAGACTCTGAGGCACTGAGCACTAAACGTTGCTGTTCACAAGGCCTATCTTTTGCTAGTGGGTGGGGACGTATAGGAAGTTACTGGGAAGGAATGGATTTCACTGCTTCTGCCCTCTCTCCACCAGAGGTACTTCCTAGGAACTGCAGCTTAGAGGTTACACCATCTTTAATGCTAACGACCTCCTCCTCCGGATTGCCAGTGCGAACTGTTACCCATCTGGTTCTGTTCTGCTGGCTCTAGAAAGGGGCGAGCATCCCAGCCCCCGTTACTGCTGGGAACCGCACTGTTTAGCAATAAAGCTTGGAGCAGTGCAGGATTCGAGGCAGGTTCTTGCCTTTAGGACGTCTTTCCAGTCAGCTTTTCCTTTAGGCTCTGCTTTTCGTTCACACCCCAGCTGGGACCTGGCCTAGCTGCTTTCCCCCAGAAAGGTCCAAGTGCCTTTGTTCCAGAGCAGAAGTGGCCTGGGCAGTGGACATCCCCACTCCTCAGTGGATGCCATCCCATGCTGGCGAATAGCACAAGGGGTGATTCCCAAGCTGGGCCTGCTGCACAATGTTTGTGTGGGCCCATGTAGCAGTGGGAGGCAGGGTGGGTGGGTGAGAGGAGGGGTAGAAGTCACATCAACTGCGATGAGCTGCCCTCTTTAATGGCTAGAGGATGGAGTCCTCGGGCCTGTTGCGAGAGGCATTTGATGCCAGGTTTCCAGCAGCAGCAATCTTCCGTTCTCCCTTCAATTTTCAGTCCACCATGATGGATTTCAGTTGTAAAGTAGCCCGTGCTGGACGATGGTCTAAAATGAGGTTTCTGGCTGTGTTCTTTATAGGGGCTTGGAATATTCCACATTGCTTTATATCTTTTGCCGTCCCTCTTTCCTCCCTCTCGCTCTGTCCATTTCAGGAAGCAGCTCTGGGGTGCCAGTCATCACTGTGCTGATTAAAACCAGGCCTCTTGTTCACTGTATTGTTACTAACCCTATCTCTTCCCTCACCCCCGCCCTACCTGTGTTCTCTACTCCCCTCCTCCCACCTGGAAACATGGCGTACTGTAGATGCTGCTGCAGGTAACCAGCTGGCATGGGGGTCTCCCCCCTTGCCCCGTAATGCTTTGAAGCACGTGGGACACTGTAACAGCAAAGGGGATAGATTTTTGGACTGTATATAAACATTGTAACCTGTTCCTTTTTGTAATTCTTTTTAATAAAAAGGTGTTGAATAGACCCGTGGGCTGATTGCTCTGGGGCTCCCCAAACTGAACTGTTCCTCTGCCATTGCTGTGTTCTTGTCAATTCAATACCATGGGTGGGAGATGCCCAACAGCCCTGCCCATTGCTCGCTGAACTTCTCCTGCGGCGCATCCCTGGAGGTGATCCGGTCACACAGTTGGCACCACTGTATATTTGAATAACATCTGTCATCTGCCGAGGTTGCAAACAGTGTCCTTTCAGCCCCACGCAGAGCAGTGGGTGGAGGGAAGGTAACCAGCAGAAGAGGGACAAGAGCGTAAATTTTGACCAAGGCCACTAGGCTAGGTATGTCTAGGGCTCTCGGTGTCTGTACTGAGCACCTGCTCTCATGGGTCCTCTGAGAGACTGTCCACCCCATAAACTGCCTGGAGTTTAATTTCTTTCTTGCTGAAGTATAAAAGGTGACGTTAGCTTTCATCAAGGACCCTCAAAACACTAGGCAAACCGTATGGAGTGAAGGATTGTTTCACCCATGACGGAAATCCAGCCAGCTCTGGGGTGGAACGTCCATTCCTAGCACAGCACGCAACAGGTTTGGCTAAAACGCAAAGAACACAGAGTCCAATTGAAACTCCAGGCATGATATTTAGTAAACAGCAGAAACTTCCTGTAACTCCCCTGTAGGCTGTTTAAACATGGTGAGTGGTCAGCATGTCTTGTCCCATCCAGCAGAGCGCCCCCTACCCCTCTCAGTTTATAACTCAGGCCCCGGGGCTACATTCTGTCATTAACTCTCCCAACAGCTTGATTTTACTTCTCTCTCTCACATTGATCTGAGTTGTGAGCAGTGCTGCTACCTTCTGAGCCCAGCTGGAGCTGGTGGTACTGCGAGAGAGGCGCTCCCTAGAGCAAGGGGGCTGGCGATCAGGTTCTGTTTCAACAGGACCGTCGGCCTTCCCCCTGCACTGCAGCCATGGCTGCATTACAAAGAGTGTAGTGGCTCTCTTACACCTGCAGAGACACTGGGCCTTTAGGTCCAGCCTCGCCCTGGCAGTCAGGACTCCTGGGTCCCACTCCCAGTCCTTCCCCAGGCTGGCTGTGTGCCTGTGGGTAGCCCCATTGCTGTCTGTACAATGGAAGGGGTGATGACAGAGGGCTGGTAGGAGGATGAGTGTTAGGAAAGGGCCCTGGCTCTGTGGTAAGGGGCAGGGATTTGCTATTTCCCAGGTTGGGGAGAGGAGAGGAAGGGGAGGGACTGAGCTGCAGTTGGTAGTGACCAATGCTCTGAAATCCAAGGGTGTGATTGGCCCAGTGGAGCTCAGCAGAGGAGGGTGCTGGGAAGTGGGGTGTCTTTGACCTCACCATCAAACTTCTGTTTCATAAGGGGGGACCACGGCCCAAGTGATGCACTCCAGCGTGAGGGAAAGGCTTGGCTGTGCACGAGGGCATCATCCTGGGCAGCACGGGGTGGGGTGCTCTGCCAGGGGCCCCAATCCTGTATTAGTGGGAGTGCTGCTGTCCTACCGCGTGGGCGAAGGGAGGGTGGAGCTCAGTGCAACCATAGCATAAGGCTCCCGCATTGCCCCATGGTTCCTCAGATGCCCCTGTCCTGCACTTAGGCCCTGTCCTGATTTTACCCTGGGCCATAGGGAGACCGGTGTGCCAGGCCCTTGAGACTCACCCACCCGGCACTGGTGCCTATGTAACACAGCCACCGCATACACCGCACCACACCCTGCAGCATCAAGGCCAAAGGAATTGCCCCCGTCAGCCAAAGATCTCAAAGCACGTGCTGGGCCATTAACCCTGCCTGGGTTGCCAGGCTAGTATCAATGTGTAGCACACTGCCTCCCAGGCCTCTGCGTCTCTCCCAGATCTAGGGGCAGAACCCAGGAGCCTGGCCTCACTGCCTCTTCCTCTATGCTGTGGGCCACAACCTTTCCCAATGCAGGGAATAGAATCCAGGACTCCGGCCTGCCAGGCCACCCCCTCCTCCCAGGTCTCCTGTGCTCACCACCCACTCACACCCAGTCCCAGAGCTGGGCTGAGCAACCAGGAGTTTTCAACCCGGAGCCCCTGCCCCAGTTCTAGCCACTCGACCACGCTCCCTTACTCCTGCCCCATCAATCTCCCAAATGGGGGAGAAATTAAAGTGCCGGTTGGAGAAGCTGATTCAGCTCTGAGAAAAGGTTAAGGCAAAAAGTTCAAATTAAAAATAATAAGCCATTAGATGACCTCACTGGCAATGCATTTTATTGAACACGCTCGTTATGGCTTTGATAATCTCACTGGTTACTTAGGGTGCCATAAAAGTCACGGCTCACCTCAAGCTCGGCCCCCCCGTGTCTGTCTCACCCCGTCTTGTCAGCCTTTATGGGTCTGGCATTAAACTCTCTGGCTCCCCTAGCCCCTGCAGAGCTTTTCAAGCCCAGGCCAGGTCTGTGCTCTTGGCTGACTCTCCAGAAAGCCGATTCTACGGAAGGGTGTTCACCTTATCATAACCTTAGTCCCAGATTTGGACCTTAGCGTCCAAAATATGGGGGTTAGCATGAAAACCTCCAAGCTTAGTTACCAGCTTGGACCTGGTACTTGCTGCCACCACCCAAAAAATTAGAGTGTTTTGGGGCACTTTGGTCCCCCTGAAAAACCTTCCCTGGGGACCCCAAGACCCAAATCCCTTGAGTCTCACAACAAAGGGAAATAATCCTTTTTCCCTTCCCCCCTCCAGGTGCTCCTGGAGAGATACACAGATACAAGCTCTGTGAATCCAAACAGAGTGACTCCCCCTCTCCGTTCCCAGTCCTGGAAACAAAAGCACTTTCCTCTTCACCCAGAGGAAATGCAAAATCAGGCTAGCAAATTCAACACACACAGATCTCCCCCTGATTTCTTCCTCCCACCAATTCCCTGGTGAGTACAGACTCAATTTCCCTGAAATTTCCCAGAAAAGAAAACAACAGGTCTTAAAAGAAAGCTTTATATAAAAAAGAAAGGAAAAATACATACAAATGGTCTATCTGTATTAAGGTGACAAAATACAGGGTCAATTGCTTAAAAGAATATTGAATAAACAGCCTTATTCAAAAAGAATACAAATCAAAGCACTCCAGCACTTATATTCATGCAAATACCAAAGAAAAGAAACCATATAACTTACTATCTGATCTTTTTGTCCTTACACTTAGAAACAGAAGATTAGAAAACAGAAACTACTTCTCCAAAGCTCAGAGAAAGCAGGCAGACAGAAAACAAAGACTCAGACACAAACTTCCCTCCACCCAGAGTTGAAAAAATCCGGTTTCCTGATTGGTCATCTGGTCAGGTGCTTCAGGTGAAAGAGACATTAACCCTTAGCTATCTGTTTATGACACACCTACCTAAGTGTGAGACTGAAACCATGTCCCTGGGGTGAGGGTGGGCAGGTCAGGGTTACAGGTGACCTGCAAAACTCAAGTCTGCCCTTTTTTGCTTCTTTATATATGACATAGGGCAAATGGAGTGGGTCACCCTCCTGTGGTGGATAACAGCCTTCTATTGCTGTCAGCTCAAAGGCAGAGGCTGGTGCTTTAGATGCTGAAGGGCCCTGGTCCTGTCAGCAGGGGTCATGAGGGGGATTGGGACCATCGCCCATAACTCCTAGAGCAGAAAAACAGCCCGTCCTGCTTCACAAACGGTTGGTAGGCTCTCGTTCTCGCTATGGGTTAGAAACAGAAGCCTGGTCCACCCTGTCTCGCGCTAGATCTAGTTGGGTTGTTAACATAGCGAAACCCAATTAAGTGGGCGGGGCAGGGGGAGCTCACTCGAGCTGTTGAAAAACCTTTGTCGTTCTTTGCTTGTTTTTACCCGAACTCCTTTAACTCAAAATACCTGAGTAACAGTTGGGAGCAAGGGTCTCTGTGACACATCCAGAACCCCCTCTCTCCGTGAAGGATGAAGACAGCTCCTGAGATGCATATCTCTGGGTCCTCCAGTGAGCTCTCCAGCAGAGCTGGGAAAGTAAAGCCTGACCTCCCTGCTGTTCTTAAGTTCAGAAAGCAGGAGCAGTTATATTCAGGGTTCTGTATTCTTCATAAGACACCAACAAAAAGACCTAAATCCAGCAGTTCTTTACCCGGAGCGGCTCCAGGCACCAGCACACCAAGCACATGCCTGGGGCGGCAAGCCGCGAGGGGCAGCCTGCCAGTCGCCCTGAGGGCGGCAGTCAAGCTGCCTTCGGCGGCATGCCTGTGGGAGGTCTGCTGGTCCCATGGTTTCGGCGGTGGGTACGCTGAAGGCGTGGGACCGATGGACCTCCTGCCGGCATATCACCAAATCCACATTACCAGCAGACCTCCTGCAGGCACGCCACCGAAAGCCGCCTGACTGCCGTGCTTGGGCAGCAAAATACATAGAACCACTCATCTTTACCCTCCCTCTTCCAAGTCACCTTTATAAGAATTTATTATGTGTCTTGCAGCAGTCGCTAGGCAAGCCAGGCCCTGCCCCAAAGAGCTGACTGGCTGAATAGAGAAAGGAAAGCTTGTTCTCATTTCGCTGGTGGGCAGCTAAGGTGCGGAGATTAAAAGACTAATACAAGGTTACGCAGTGAGTTTGTGTCAGAGCTGGGAATTGGACCCACATCTCCTGAGTCCTGGCTCTGCGCTTAACCACAGGAGCAACCTGCCTTGCTTTAAACTCATGGCCAAACAGCACCTGCCAGGATGAAGAGACAGCACAGGGTCTCGGAGAAAAGATTTGTGTCATCGTCCAACAGGAGGTGCTAAACCAAACCTAGATGCCGCGATGCCACTTGTCTCCCGTGTCTGTGCCCGTTGATTGTGGCATCAGAGCTCCCTTCGAGGTCAGAGGTGATGGAGCTGATCAGGCCGGCTGACCAGGAAGCCCCAGCATTAACCTCCCACCTCTTTGTCCTGTTGTGCCGGCTCGTCGTGTGCAGAGTATCAATCAGGGAGGCTGAGCCTGTCTTAAAACCTGTCTTTAGTTAATTTCCCAGTGTAAAAGCTCTTTACTGGCCAATTCGTGCCACTGGGAGCCCTCTGTCCGCGGGGTTGTCACAGATGCAGCGACCTGCTGGGGGATTGATCGTGCTGTCAGGGCTCGTCTCTGCCACGTGAAGTGTGTGCGGGTGGGCGGGGGGCTGGCACATGATCCAAGGGGACAGTGTCCCTTACTGAAAGGAAATCTGATCTGGGGTTGTCATTAACCGTCCTGCCTGGTTAATAACCCTGCATAGAGAATTAATATCGTTTTAAAGTGTGTCTGGGAGGAGAGTTTCCAAAGCACAGATGAAGCCAGGAGCCCACAGCCTACTGGCTTCAGTGGTGACCGAGCTGCTGTTTGTGTCCATGGAAAGTGAGGGACTTGGGACTGGGTTCGAGGCCCTGCTCTGCCACCGATTTCTGGGTATCCTTGCCAAGTCACTTTGCCTCTTGGTGCCTTAGTTACAGCCCTGCTCTACGTCCTGTGGGGGCTGTGAGGATAAACACATCAAAAGCTCTAAGGTGCTGGATATCACCATGCCGGGGGGAGATCAATATCATAAACAGACAATCTGACCCCAGCGAGCTGAGGACAAGTGGCCAGACAGATGGAGCTCTCCTCAGCTGCGGCATAAACCGTCCCGGCGCAGCAGCCTCTGGATGCTGTAGTGACCGGTGCAATACAAATGACGCAGGAAAGGAGAAGAGGGTTTTTGATTTCCACTCGGCCCCTTGTTTAAAGTGCCCGGTGGGGTCAGTGCCGCTCCCCTTTCGTGGTGCGAATGCTGCTCGCTGAGTCCCAACAGCTCAGCACACGCTGTCTAGCCACCAGCCAGCGGGATGCGGAGTCTGGTTTCCTCTTGTCCAGCACCTCGCACAGTCGTTCACACCAAAGCAACCGTTGGCTGGGGGTCAAATGCAGCACAGGGTGTGTGATTATGTCTATATGGGGAGTAGGAGGGTTGAGAGAGAAACACACTCTACTGCCTGGAATTGGGACTGATCCCTGTGTCACAGGCCCTTTACCGCTAGCAGCTAACGGAGGGATGCCACCCACTAGATGCTGCTTTAGCTCAAGAAGTAGCCACTTGCCCCTCTGGGGCTGGACCTTGGGCGTGCGCTCCCTCCCGATGACGATGAACATGACTGGATTCACTGGTTCTACCTTTGAAGCGGGGGACTGGGACTCCAGAGAGCTTGGAGATCAATGCTTGGTTCTACCAGCGTCTAGCCAGGTGAGCCTAGGTGAGTTGCGTCCTTTCGGGGTCACCTCTGTGAAATGGGGGCAGCATTGGATTAACAAGTGGATTATAAAGCAGAGAACGTTTACCAAGTGCCTTTGGCTGGCAGGGAGCAGGGAGCACTTGTCAGGGCCCTTGTTACATGCGGACGGACGCTGCAGTCACCTCCCTGGGTTGGTTAATTGGGGGCGGGGGGTGGGGGGGTGTCATTTCTCCTTTGGTAAAGAAAGCTGGCCTTGCTGGCTCAGCATGGAGCCGGATTCCCGCCGCGCTGCTTTCACAGGGCGTCTGTGCAGCTGACCTCCTTCCATAGAGCCAACCGGCTCCTGGGGTCAGAGGTGAGCGGGGATGATTGATCCCGTCTTTAAAAAGCCTTCAACTCGTTTTGTCCGGTCCCTTAAGAAGGGCGAGCGGCTGGAAGGGGCCTCGCTAACGCCGTGGCGTGAAAGTGACAGAAGGGGAGGGGGAGACGGGAAAGTATTGATCAGAAATTGTGGGGGCTGGTGAGAAATCTGCTCTGCCTTGCATGGTGGAGAGGGTAAGCTCTTTACTGAGTGACACCAGTGTGTCATGGCCCATTCTCCCATTGATTGGGAGCCCCAAACACATCTGCTGTCCCTCCTCGCAGCCAGGCGAGCTGCTGTGTCGACCCTCCAGCCCAGGCAGTCTTCTTCCTCCAGCCCTTCGTTTTCAGTGGGTCCCCCCACAAAGTCTGGCTTTGTTTTTTCTAGTTCAGAGGAGAAAGGATGAGTTTAGTGGACTGGGCCCAGGGATTCATTGTTTCAAAGACTCATAGATTTTAAGGTCAGAAGGGACCATTATGATCAGGGGCGGCTCTAGACATTTCGCCACCCCAAGCACGGCGGCATGCCGCGGGGGGCACTCTGTCGGTCGCCAGGAGGGTGGCAGGCGGCTCCGGTGGACCTCCCAGCAAAGCGCCCTCCATGGCATGCTGACCCAAGCACGCGCTTAGCATGCTGGGGCCTGGAGCCGCCCCTGATTATGATCCTCTAGTGTGACCTCCTGCACAAGTTTTAAGCCGGAGAGGACCATTAGCCCATCTAGTCTGGCAGCCGGTATAACACAGGCCATTGGATTTCACCTGGAGCCTCTGTATTAACCCCGAAGCCTTTAGTCAGACCAGAGCATTTCCAAGCTCCTGGCCAGTCTGACCCCAGGGGAAACCCCTTCCCGACCCCAGATCTGGCCATCAACATGACCCAGAGCATGTGAGCAAGACCCAGCAGCCAGGTCTCTAGAAAGAGGATTTTGTGTCCCACCTCAGAGCACAGGTCCGCCCTGCAGGTGTCCCGTCTCCAGCTGTGGGCAACCCTGATGCTTCAGAGGAAGGCGACCCAGAATACGGCTTGCCAAATGTGCATCTGGGGCAAAACATTCCTTCCTAACCCCTGCAGACAACCTTGAAGTCTGAGATTGATTATCACCAGTATTTTTCTATTCCTGGCTCTGTCACAGACTCCTAGTGTGACCAGGAGCAAGTCACTCCAGCTGCCCCATGCCTTGGTTTCTCTCAGTAAAGTGGGGGGAATACTTCCCTGCCTCCCAGGGTTGTGTTACGCAGCTCAACCCCATCAGGGCCTGGAGGTGTTTTCATGCTGTGATGCTGAGGGTGCCAAAGAGAACAGCACAAGGGCTGCTTCATTTACTCCTATGGTCCCTTTTAAGCTGACCCCTAAGTACAAGGAAGTGGGGGAAAGTCCTGGGTGGCAGGTTACCCCATCACGGCACCTTTCTCTCTAGCAGCTGATGCTGGCTGCTGTTGGAGACAGGTCCCTGTGCTGGATTGACCCTGCTCTGACCCAGTCTGGCCATTGCTATGCTCAGGCAAGGATCTCAAAGCACAGTGCAGCCTCCTTTGCCTGCCCCCTGTGACCTCTGCCCTTGGGCAGCGCCATGTGAGGGGCATTCCCGGCTGGTGATGGGGGTGGGGGGGGAGGGCATTTTTACCCTTTCTCATCGCTCAGCACCAGTGAGCCATCCTGGCGCCGTTCCCAGATTACTGAGCGTCGGCTCCAGAGAGGGTCCTTGCTGGTTCACACCTGCCCCTGAGAACTAGAGACTCCAGTGGTTGAAATCACTGCCCTCTACTACTTCGAATCAGAACTGGCCGCATATGTGTCCTAGACCCTGTGTGGCTAGCAGCCAATGGCGGTTCTGTCGCAGCCAGCTGCTGTCTCACAGCTGTGTGAGCTACTGCGGTGGTGCAAATGGGAGTGGCTTGTGCACTGGGTTTCACTAAGGTGAGTCCATTCTGGAGCCAGGTGAAACTCAGCTAGCGACAGGCTGCCGTTCCGAAGCCAGGATCCACGTCAGCCCACGCTGGGAAGTTTCCAGAGCTAGATCCAGATTCCCCCCAGGGGTCAGTAATTCCAGGTTGGGCCCAGCTCCAGCTCGGATAGAGTTTAGCTTTATGGTTTTGGACTGGTCTGGAGCCCCTGCTCAGAGCGGTACCCAACGGGGGCTGGTGCCCAAGGGGACGTTTTCAAGAGCTTCCAGCGCAGCTGGAGACACATACCAGACGCCCCTTGATGCTGCAGGCAGGGGGGATATGGGTCCTCCCTGGTGGGCATCAGGGAGTTAAAAGACACAGAACCAGGAGAAGGTGCATGTGGCATAACGGCACCTCTTGATGGGCATTATCGCTCCTAATAAATGCTCAGCCCTCTACATCCTCCAAGTGACATCCAAATACCCACAGACCCCCACAACTGTGACGTGCATCTGTATCGTTACCATCTCACATTCTGCTGATGGGGACTGTCAAGGCTGAATCCCCACTCTGGCACTCCAAGTTTAGGACTGAGGGGCCTGCAAGGATTCTCAGAATTAATACTGGCCACTCCAGGCTTGTATTAAACTCCCAAGGTTTCAGCTTCTCTCTGACCTTGGCTTGGTAAACGCTGCCACCACCCAAATGCAAACCCCCCCTTTGAAGCCAGGAAAGAGCACTTGGGAATTCCTCCCTGTGGGTACCCTCAAGCCCTCACCCCCTCTCCAGGGAAGAGCTGCGAAAGAAAACAAAGGAAATTAGCTGTGGCTGCCAGCTAATCAGAAACATGCACAAACCTCTTAGGGCACCAAAAATCCAGTCCTGGTCTTAAAAAAGGTCAATTTTATTAAAAACAAAAAGGAAAAAAAATACATCTGGAACTTAGGCTTTTTGCTAGATCTTAAAAGAAAATTACAAAAATTAAGCCCCCAAAACAGCTTTCTTGGAGATTCAGCTTAAAGGTTACAAGCAAACAAAAGCATCTGGGGTGAGCACAGAGGAATCCACAAGCCAAAATAAGGAAAATAAACCTGATCGCGTCTAGCTAAACATCTCTGATTTATTTGCATTTTTTGGGGGGGCTTCAAGTCAGTAATTCTAGGTCTGAGCTGATGAATTTTCGTACCTGATTCAAGCCTTACACAGCATTGCTGCTCTGTGGCTCCTTCCCCTGAGAGCAACAGACTAGGGGAAAGTTTCTTTCCCAAATTTAGAAGTTCCAGCTTTCTCACTGGCTCTTCTGGTCAGGTGCTCACTCCTTTTCTTTTACAGGGAAAGCAAGCAGAGACCAGACCACCAGGAGGGGTTTTACAGCTAACTGGCTGGCTGGGTGTCCATCAAAGGGAGCTCCCCCCACCGTCATTGGTCACAGGGACACCGAGGTACAGAGGGGTGGATGGTTAAAGAAGTAGCAGGTGAACTTTTCCGAAAGTGGGGGTCTAATGTTGGGCACCCAGATTGGGTTCCTATGGGTTTCTGACGCGAGGCCTTGTCTACACTAGAAGGGGTCGCCCGTAGAATGCAGAATTTAGGTTCTATCTTTTACCGTTTTGACAGATAGAAACATTCTGTTTGAAGCTTTTTTTTCTGATTTAAATGTTCACAGTTGTGCAAAATTATGGGCTTGAGTTGTATTGATTTTAATTTTCGTAGTTGTGGGAAATTATGGCGGGGGGAGGTTCAGATTACTAAGAGGGGGCAGACAGTCGTTATTTAATAACAGTAGATGTTGAGATCCAAAAAATTAACACTGTAGCCACTAAAACTCAAACTGTCAACATCACATGGCAAAATATACAAAGCAAATCCCTTCAATCAAACTCCCTTAAGTTCTCAAGCAGCATTTTTCTTACTTTCTCTAACTTTTGATTGTTATTGATGGAGATATTTATGTGTGTGTGTTTGGTGAAATCAAGATTTAATCGAATCCTGCCAAACCTGTGGAGCGCTAAAGTGACAAGCTGTCCTGGGGGAGTTGCAGCTTCTGCCAGTGTAGCTCAAAGCAGTTCCCTGAACTGACGGAAGGACTCGTTTGGCTGGTTTCGCTGCGTCTACGCTGGGGCTCCTGCTGGCCTAGCTGTGTCGGGCAGGGATGTGGAGTTTTTTCCTGCTCTTAACAGACATAGTTATGTCGGGAAAAGATTGAAGTGTGGACCAGGCCTTTCTGAAAACGTGGATGTAACTGACTAAGGTCCTGGAGCGTCAGAACCAGGATTAGAACTCAGCACTTCCTGGCTCCTAAGCCTCACAACTCATGTAGCTCAATACAAAACAGTTACAGCTGGTACCACCTGTCTGTGTGTTCTTCACGCAGCACACAGTCAACTCAGCTCCTTGCCTGAGGAGGTTGTGAAGGCTAGGGCTAGAACTGGGTTTAAAAGAGAACTGGATAAATTCATGGAGGTTAAGTCCATTAGTGGCTATTAGCCGGGATGGGTAAGGAATGTTGTCCCTAGTCTCTGTTTGTCAGAGGGTGGAGATGGATGGCAGGAGAGGAATCACTTGATGATTCCCTGTTCTGTTCATTCCCTCTGAGGCACCTGGCACTGGCCACTGTCGGCAGACAGGATACTGGGCTAGATGGACCTTTGGTCCGACCCAGTGTGGCCGTTCTTATATTCTTATGACTGAGCCCTCTGTCAGCCAGGTCCTTTCCCACTGTGCTAGCCATTGTTGTATCAGTCCTTAGAGCTCACTGCCCTGCTTCTCTCTGGGTCAGGAGCTCAGGAGACAGGGCTCCCAGACGCCCCTAACACAGGCAGTGCATAAAGTCCTAGCGGACTTGTACAATAGGAATGCGACAAGCACAAGGGATTCCCCTTGGTACGGTGTCTGGCAGGCTTTGGCTGGGAGTGGCATTGGTGCAGCCAGACCTTCAGCCTTGCAGAGACTCAGGGGTTGTGCGATCACTTTGCAGCAGGGGGGATGGCTGAGCACATGGGGACAGCCCTGTGGATTCATTGCTCTGCCATGTGCTCCCCAGGTGACCTTGGGGCCCAGTTCAGCTCCCGGTGCGCTGAGCTCTTGGGACAATCCAGCCCTGAATGTCTTGCCTCAGTTCCCCATCTGAAGAATGGGGATAAACATCCCGTCTCCCACCATTCATCTGTCTGGGCTATTTAGGCTGGAAGTTCATTGTAGCAGGAGCTGCTTCTCACTCAGTGTCTGTCCAGCATCGTGGGGGCCCGATCAGCGCGGGCTGCCAGGAGCCGCTGATCTCATACAAAGTCCAGTGCTCCCTGGCATTGAAGTGAAACGATCGGCCAGCAGCTTTGGTTTCCATTCTCCCCACCGGCAGCTCAACCCGCATGTCGGCACTTCCCGGTGGAGAAGAATGAGCTGAGCCAACCCACACGTGTTGACGGGAACCTTGTTTGGGGGACAAACTGGGGAAATATTCCTGCTCCCTCGGAAGGGTCTAACCCCAGAGCATGGGGCTGGGGGGTGAATACAGAGGGCTGCCCTGGCCATCCCAGGGAAGAGATGCTGCCCACAAGAACCTTTGTGGCTTGAGTCCTTCCCCTCCCCCAGCCCAGCCGCAGGGTAGCAGAGGAGGGAGAAGCTGGGATGAAATCCTGTAAACCCCCCCTGTGTTTTAAACAGCAAATCTTTGCTAATCCCCCAGGGTGGCTGGCAGACAAAGGCTCCTTGGCCCCTAATCCCACCTCTCACTAAGGGCCAGGGGATTGTCAAGAAGGGGATCAGCTAATTGATTATTTAGCTGGAAGCTAATTTGCTCTGACAGCCAAAGAGCGGGCCGCCAGAATGGACCGGCGTGATGGCTGGCGAAAGTGGCTCGCTGGACAGCCGCCGTGAGCCAGGTGGGGGGCAGCGCGTGTGGGTAGGAATTGAGAGCTGCCCAAGGGGCCGGGGCTGTGCCAGACCTGTGGGCAGCTCCAAAGGACACTATTTCCCTGAGTTCAGCCCATCCCATTTCCCTGCCCCCAGATGACCAGGGGTGCATTGGTGTGTTATTGTAGGGTCAGTCGTTTGTGCTGGGCTGTGTATGTTGGTTTGCCGTCATCATGTTTTCAGGAGAATTAGGCTGCGCATACCGGGTTGTTATTGTAGGGTTGCTAATAAGAACTAGGTATGTGTTCTCTGGTTTGTTATTGTAGGGTTGCTCATAAGAACGTGGCCTCCATACACTGATTTGTTATTGTAGGGTGGCTTGTGGGATCTAGGTTGAGTACACTGGTTTGTTATTGTAGGGCTGTTCAGGGGGTGCAAAATAATGCAAAAAGAAGCATCAAAAAATTCTGTATGAAATTCCATAAGCTGGTGACTCCTGTGGGGCCTGGGGGAGCTCGATGTGGGCATGTGGGCGCTGGATTAGGAAGCAAGGGCGCTAGGTTCCTGGACTGTCTTCTAACTCGCCGTGGGACCTGGGGTGCCCCTGCTGGCCTCGAAGGAGAGGAGTGAATTAGTGAGTCCTTTGTCTTGTCCGCGTGGATGGGAAGATCCAGGGGTGGGAGTAGGGGCTGTGTCTCAGTCTGGGCTTGAGCAGCGTCTGGTCTTGGTTGGGCTGTTACGTACGACTGTAAAACATCAGACTCACGCGGCGCTTCGAGAGGCTGCATGGAAAGCGGGTGGCGAAGGGGAAGGGCTATTGTTTCATTAGCCATCCCGAAAATCCTCACTAGCTGCGACGGCCTGTGTCTGTGTGTGTGTGTGTGTGTGTGTCCCTGTTTGTGCGTGCGAACCTGGTAGGACTCACTCCAGTCCAGCCCCACCCCTGCCGTGGGCTCTGCAGTGTGGGGGCAGCTTTTACATTCCCTCTCTCCACAGCACATCTGGGAAGGATCTCAATGCTTGGCAGTTAAAGGCTGCACTCTGCAGACATGAACTGCCAGCCCCATGCTCACCGTGCCCATTCCACAGCTGGGTAAACTGAGGCCCGGAGGTGTGTGAGGTTGGGAGGGGAACTGATTTGCCCGAGGTCACATGGGAGGCCAGTGGAGTAGAACCCAGGAGTCCTCAGCTGCCCCGTTCACTAGGCAATGCCACCTGCTGTCTGTCGAACAACCGAACCAGGAAAAGGGTGTGGGAGGAGGGGTTGATGGGGAGGGGTGTAGGGGGGCAGCAGCCCAACCCTCTGCATTCTTCCACCCCTGCCCGCGTCTAATCCACAGCTTGAATGGGGAATAATGGGACCCCTGTGAGCAGAGCTCAGCTTAGAAACCATTGCGAGTCCCTTTGGTGAGGAAGAAAACCAAATCTCTAATCTGGCCTGAGGCTTCCTCCAGCCCCATTGGCTGGTGGCCGCTCATGCGGAGGGGTGCACAGGCTGCTCCCTTTTAAATAGCCCAGGGCAGAGAAGTTGGGAGAAGTTTTGGCCGTGGTTCCCATAGCCCTGGGGCCCTGTCGTGGGGAGAAGAGGAGGCCAGTGTCCTTCCTGGACAGGTCAGGAGAGGTGAGAGAGCCCTGTGGGGGCATTGGATTCAGTTGAGATTTTGGGGGGTCCCTGGGGTGTTTGGGGGTGATACTGTCAGCAGAGCCCCCAGGAAGCAGGAAGCTCCAGGGAGATCAGAGAGAGCTGGCAGCCCAGCACCCAGGGCGGGTGCTGATCACACAGGCCTGGACTCCCCTCTGTCTGAGGGAGGGTGGGACAGGGAGCAGCCCATGCGCCGAAAGAAAAACGACCCTTTGTAACCAGCATGGGTTAGCTGGGCGCTCCCAAAAGTGAGGGACCCCTGGCTCCCCCCATACACACAGCTCTGCTGATGCTCCTCACTCCTGATCCAGCCTCCCTGGCCCAGCTCTGCTGACGTCTCTTCAGCCTGAGCCACTTGGGCTCAGAGAGGCTGGGGAGCTGCCTCTCCGGTGCTCGCGGCCGTGTACAATCACAGCAGTGTGAGGTGGGTGTGAAAGCTTCCAGGGCAGAACAGTGATGCTTTGCCCAGGCTGCAAGACAATGGAGACTCGGGCCCCGGGTACTGAGAGGTAAAAGGTATCCCAGCATTATTCCCATGGGACCCCAAGAGCCCAGGCCCTTCCTCTTGCTTTGGTTCTACATTGGAGTAGGGCTGCCCCACGGCCAGCCAGCCCCCTTTGCTATTCCAGCTGCCTCAGCTCAGGCCTGCAGGTGACAGCTGCCATGGTGGAAAACTGGCCCTTTAAATGGGGGGGTGGGGGGGCGTGGTAGGAAGGGTTAGCGCTAGAGCTGACTGGACATGGGAATTTACGTACGGAATCGGGATGAAAAGTCGACATTTTCAGCAAAACTGAAATTCCAAAAAAAAGTTGATTTGGACCTCTCGATAATGTGGAAACGCTGCCCCGTGATGGGAAGTATTGGAAAAACATTGACCAGGGTCTTTGTAAAGACAGCGTCTTGTTAACGTTAGTGTTTTCTTCTAACCGAAACGTCTTAACACACTCGGCCCAAAGGGAGCTGCGAAGCAACGTCGGTACCTTATCGAACAAAACAGGGAGGAAACGGTTCGTTTCCAGACGTGCTGCTCTTCCCACATTTCAGAAGAGGAGCTCAGACACCGAGGGTCTGTCTACACTGCAATAGATCCCGCGCGGCACCACGTCTCAGAGCCTGGATCAACTCATTTGGGCTCAGAGCTCAGGATGGCCCACATTGCTGTTCCTAGCCCCGTGCTGCCAGCCTGAATCAGTTGACCCAGCCTCTAAGACTCGCTGCTGTGGTTTTTTGCAGTGCGGATGTTCCCTATCCTGCATTGTAAACCTGAGTCTGTGGTATCAGGGTTTCCAAGCCTGTGCTTGAGTGTCCACACTGCTTTGTAAACCTGGGCTCTCAGTTGCTGGACTCGGGTCTTGCTAACGTCCCGATTGTGCTGCGTCCACGCTGTCAAATGGCAGGGCTCAGACTGAGTCACTGAGAGGCTTGGGCTCTGACCCACCCCACTAAGAGGGTCCTAGGCCTTGGGTCCCGGCTGATTTGTGTGTGGACAGAGGGAGGGCTCGGGCTCAAACCAAAGTCAGAGCCTGGACTGGGTGTGCAGTGTGGACATACCCTAGGGGCCCATGGAGACCCTGTGATGGAGCAGGGGATTGAACCTGGACCCACCCAGCGTCATTCCCTAACCACTGGGTTAGATTTCCCCTGCCCAGAGGTGCCCTGTCTACAGCCCTGGGCGCGGCAGGAAGTTCTTGGTGAACTGGCTGGAGATCAGAGAAGTGCAGCAGAGCTGGTGGATGGATCATTGGTTTGCCAGGCAGGGCTAAAGCATCATCTGGAGCAACGATGCCCAAGGACACGCAGGGCGCTTGGGGAGGGGAAGACACATGGGATGTGGGTGAGGGGCATCGCTTTCCGCTGGCCTCGCTCCCCACCCACTGCCCCCCACCCCTCGCTCTGATTGGGTCGAACGGTTCGCCTCAGAAAGAAAGGGGAGCTTGGTGATGGAAAAGCCATTTATGCCCAGGGCAGCAATCCGAGTGCTTCACATGCTGCCAGCCTGGGGGATGTTTGGCTCCGTCCCACCCTGAGGGGCACAGCGAGGGGTCTGTTTGTGTGAACAGGGCCATGTGAGGGGGCGTCCGTGGGAGCGGTATGTGCAGACAACCACCGCGGGGGTGGATAGACCTGTGTGTAGCTGAGGGCTCGATGTGTCAGCTGGGACCTGCTGGGTGACCTGCGGTAAGTCACAGCCTTGCTCGGTGCCTCAGTTTCCTGTCCTGCCTGTTGTCTGTCTGATCTGTTTAGACTGCCAGCTCCTGGAGGGCAGGGTCTCCCGCTCCCTGGGCGTACAGCACCCTGCGTGCCAGGCCTCTAGATGTTCCTGGAATACAAAGAATAAAAAATCATTCAGGCCACAAATTTGAGGCCCAGATCTTTGCATTAGGAGATCCCTGGCGCGCTCTGCTCTGCCTCTCTCTGCAGGGCACTGCCCTGCTGCCCCAGCCCCCTAGGCACAACCTGGTCGCTCCCCCCTCTCCCTACATGGGGGAGCGGCTGAAAGTCTCACTTTTGTTTCCAGGGCCCTGGTGTGAGACCCCCGGCGGCTAACGGGGCCCCTCCATGTACTACCTCAGCGGGGGCGCTCACACCCTCGGCAGCATGAACCCCCTCTCCCTGCTCTACAGCCTGCACCAGCTGCCACTCGCCCCGGCCCCCCAGCCCTCCTCCCTGCGTGCAGTGAGCGTGGTGGATCGGCTAGCAGGTAGGGTGGGCGAGGAGCGGGGGATCTGGCATGGGGGGAGCAGGGCGTGTCTCAAGGAGTTGGCAATTTACCGGTGTCGTGAGGAGAACCACAGCAATGATTGGGAGCTGGGGGCTGGAGCAGCCGCCTCGCCTGGGGATGCTGTGATCTAAGGACACAGGGCCAGGTCCCATGGACACACCCGGCCAACTGCAGCCACGTTCCTTCTAGGAAATGTACCAGATGGGGACCCTCGAGCTGGGCCATGTGGGTAGTGTTCTGCATTGGACGGAGGCGTCTCCCTGAGCCGCGACTACGGGTCTGAACGGTTCCCCCTCTGCTCCCCGGTAGGAATAAATGGTTGGGCCTCAGGCAGGTCTGGTCGCTGAGAAACCTCCAAGGAAAGCCGCTGGTGTGAGACGTGCTGCTGGCTGCAGGGGTCTGAGCCAGCCCCATCGTGGCGCCTGGGGCACTGTGCTGTGGGAAGGAATGTCGGGTCCTTAAAGGTCCCTTGGGACTTTAATTTTTACACGAGCAGGAATATGAACTTAGGCGTCCTGGCCAAATTCCAGCATGGGCGATGCCATTGGCCCTGCCCAAATCCGCCGCCAGAAGTCTCCTTCAGCTTCTCTTCTAACTGGTTGTGCAGCATTGCTGTGGGCTGTAAAACAGCTGCCATGCCCTACCCCAGAGGTGGCTGCTTTTCAGTGGTGGGTGTATAAGCCCAAGTGAAGTAGGCGGAGGTGCTCTCTGAGGAGAGCTGCCGCAGGATCGTTTTTCGGCAGCTGGGCAGCCCCGGCAGTTGACTCCACACAGAGGATTTCGTTCCAGTCCCTTTCCTTGCTCCCCAGAGCTCCTGCTGGAAGTGCGCTACGGGTTCCCCCAGAAGCAGCGCCGGAGCCGCACGGCATTCACCTGCCACCAGCTGGAGGCGCTGGAGAGAACCTTCGAGAAAACCCACTACCCCGACGCGGTGACCAGGGAGCGGCTGGCTGTGCTCATCAACCTTCCCGAGGCCAGGGTCCAGGTAACCCCACTGAGCGCCCCGCACCCACACCCTGGGGAGCTGCAGACCAGGCTGGGGGTGTCTTGTCAGTGGTTCCCTTGGGAGCTGGGCTGGAGGAGTCTGGGTCTTTCAGGAATTTACTCTTTTGTGGTCTTAAAGGCTCTCTGAGCAGGCAGAGACCACAGGGGGTGGAGGGGTGTGAGCCAGGCATTGGGGGCCATTCCAACATTCCCTCTGCCTCCCCCCCTTGGGGCTGGCCTGCATCTCCCCCACCATCTTGACTGTGTGGGGCAGGGAACCAGGGGGCTATCATGCCTCTGGTCAGGTCCATGCCCCCCCTCAAGGGGGAAGAAACACCCCAGCAAGCGCGGGTGGGTCCCATGTGCACGGTGCTGGCTGCCGGCCGACGCTGGCTGAGTCATTAATCATCCCTTTGGCCCCTCCCCTGCCAGGTGTGGTTCAAAAACCGCCGAGCCAAGTTCCGCAAGGGCCAGCGCCAGCAGCCGGACCAGGGGGAGGCCGCGAGCCCCGGGGGGGCAGATGGCACTGCAGGGCGCCCCCTGTTGGGGCCGAGGCTCCGGCCTGTGGCCAGGGGCAGCCCACCAGGAGCAGAGCATCTCTCGGCCTCTGCGAAGAAGGCCCTGGGTGGCACAGCACTGCCTTCCCGGTATCCCCCAGGGGACCTTCTGCCAGCGCCCAGCAGGATTTGGCCTCCGGAGGGGATGTGGCCGGGGACAGAATTCAAAAGCGGAGGCCTTGCTGGGCCAAGGAGTGACCTGAGACTGAGCTACCTGCCGGCATTCTCTTTCCCGCCTTACTGGCCAGCTCGGTAGGGTCCCCGGCCTGCCAGAGCGACCCAAACACCTGCCCGCAGCCAGGCAGGCTGGGGCTGCCCCGGTGCTGTGCCAGACCAGCTCATCCTGCTACCACCCTGCTCCCTGATCCACCACACCAGGCCCACCCCGACCTGCCTTGAGCCCGCAAGCCCCCGTCGGGCTGGGCTGAGACCCAGCAGAGTTGTGTCATGTGTGTGAAGTCCCACCAGGGCAGGAGCCCAGCGGCAATGGCTGGGCGTGGGGGGTTTCCTTCCCCGCGAGCTCCGTGCTGATGGACGGGGTTGGGGGTTCATGGGGTTGGCTGAATAGACTCTCTGTGTGTCACAATAAAGGGTTTTCAATCCCCTCCTGCACAGTTTCCATGGCCCTTCCCTTTCCTGAATTGCTCCCTTGCTCGTCTTTACCCAGCGTCTGGGTTCCAGGCCGCACCAGCTCTCCCCTGCTCCCCACAGCTCTGGCAGGGCAGCGCCCAGGGACTGGGGGGCACTCTGGTCCCAGGGGCACTGGGGTGAGTTGTTCTGGCCCAGCCACTCCGCGCTGATGTTTGCTGGGGGGAAGGGGGGCTTGCCTTAGTGCTCCCCCGAAGAGCCCAGAGACACCAGCTGAGACACCCCCCCACCTCTGGTATCTTCAGAGAGGTATCTGGCCAATGAGTTGTGAGGAGGGAAACCAGGGCCCATGTAGGGGGTGTGCAAGTGGGGGAGGGGGAAGTTCACCCTTCCCCCGGCCCCTTTGGGGATAGTGGGGCTGGGGACGCTTGTTCTCCTTTGCTCCCTCCGAAGCAGCTTCCCGAGTTTTGAGGTTCAGGTTCCCAGCAGTCTGGAGCCTCTGACACACAGGGCAGCAGGGCCCGTTCTCTCCACTAGGGGGCAGCGGTGTAGAGGCTCACGCCCCTCAGCTCATACTGGAGTGAAACGGTCCTGAGAGGGTTAACGGGGGGCTGCAGCCGGTGATGGGATGGAGGGTTGGTTGGCCCCTGGAAGGTCCCCCCACCATGCAATGAAACAAGGCAGCGGCCAGTTCCCAGCCTGCAGTCCTGGGACCCGAGCTTGGACAACAGTTACTGCGTAGTTACATCAATCGATCGCTTAGGAGGAATCGTCCCCCAGTTGTTCCCGGGGGCTCTTCCGTGAGCGCTGAAAGGCTGGGCCAGCTGGAGCAGAGGAGGTGGAGGAAGCTTGGGTCAGGGCGCAGGTACCCTGGACCCCAGGAGCCTAGAGGTCAGGCAGGCTGGTGCCATGATGAGGGGTGCAGAGGCCATGGACGCACCTCAGAGCAGAGGCTGGATGGGCAGGTGGAACCAGCATCTTCCCAGGTAAAGGGGGAGGATAGAGGTGCCCCCAGACGGGGATCCCCCCATTTTCTCATGATCTATTCAGCTCCCACCATGACATCTAATAGCCAGCAACAGGGCAGGGAGGGGCTGGGGGCTCGGTTCTGTCCCAGGGGAAAGAGGGTGAAAGTTGCTCCCAGCTGATGGCGGTGGAGAGCCCGAGCTGCTCTCAGCTGGTCCCAGCCCCCAGGGCTGTCTGAGCAGAGGCTGAGGACTGGATGGCGGCTCCCCCCCGGCACGGTGCCCCCAACTCTGGACAGGGTGCATTGCTGGGTGCAATGGGGAGCTTGGCCACAGGACTCCTGAGCTGCCTAGCCAGCCCTGGTCTGGGGAGAGCTGGGTGCTGCACAGAGCTGGGTCCTGGCATCTCTTCTGTTTGAGGCTAGACGCCAGGCCCTGTAGAGGGGCCTGGAGCACGGTCACCCATCAGCTTCAGGGTGTGGGCATCCGACACGATCTCTCCAGAGCCGCCGACACGTCCGGGTGGGGGTTACCCTCTGGCTCCCTGCGCATGGCCTGAGAGGAGAACTGACTGCAGCTGGCTGAATTGCTCTGTGGGTGCAGGGAGGGAAGCCCCAGCCCTTCTCGCCCCCAGCTGATCCATCCCCATCCGTCACACAGGGGTCTTGCTAGGGCGTCTGAAGCAAAGCCGTGACCCCCACTCATGGATCCAGGGTGGGACACAGCCCCTCGTGCTGGCGGAGACCCTTAGTGTGGCCGGTTGGGTAGCTACCTGAGGCTCCGGGAATGTGGCAGTGTCACGCTGTGGGCCGAAGAGGGTATCAGGAAAGCTGGTGATGCTGCAGAACCTGGTCTGCTCATGGCTTGGTGTGGGAGGAGAGGGCATTGGGGATGCAGTGTATTCACCCTGGTCAATATACCAGGAGCCATTGGACAAGAGACAAAAGGTGAGAAGGGAAACTGAGGCACGGAGAGGGGAAGGGACTTGCCCTAGGTCACCCAGCAAAGCAGGGGCGGGCCCAGGAGAAGGACCCAGGTCTCCTGAGTCATAGCCCCCAGGCTGCATCCACTAGACAATGCTGCCTTCAGCACGCTGGAGCGGGCCCACTTCATCCCTAGTGCAACCCACTCAAACCGTGTTGGGAGTGTTTTGCACACGCAAAATGCCTGTTTGCACATCCGGCTGTACATGTTATGGGCATGAAGTAGGGAGTGGGGAGGAGATCCTGGCCCCATGGAAGTCAGTGGCAAACTGCTGCTGACCTCAGTAGCTCCAGGAGTGGAAAATGTGACCTCGGGCATTTCCTGGGCTGCTACATGTGATTTCAAAGCGGCTGATCCAACCACCCCAGCCCCGTCCCCGATCCGAGTCTCTCAGGGTGGTGATCGGAAGTGGCAGATTGCGTCCGAGTGTCTAGGAATGGAAACTTTCTCAGCAGCTCCTGGACCCGCCCTAGCGCCCGTGCAATGCACGTCCCCTGCGCACGCAGGGCTGCCCATCGCGGGTGTGCTGACGCCTCCCCTTGGCCCATCACCCTGTCGCTTGGCACCGTTGTGCCACCAGCACAGGCAGAAACGCAGCCAGAACCAGGCATGTGATGCTTCCCACAGTGCTCTTGGGCTACCTGGGGGCCGGCCAGAGCCAAGATTGGGGCTTGGTCCTGCTTTGAGCAGGGGGTGGACTAGATACCTCCTGAGGTCTCTTCCCACCCTGATATTCTATGATTCTATGATTCTAAAGACCTGCCCAGTGGTTCTCGGGCCTGACTGGTGACAGTCAGTGCTTGGCAGTCTCTGAAGGTGAGCAGGGGCATTGTGGGATAGCTCTGGGAGGACTTCTTCCAGCTGGCAGGGCAAGGTGTGGGATGGGCCTGCTGGCCACTGTCCAAGATGGGGCTGGAGGGACCTTAGATCTGAACTAGCCTGGCGAGTCTGAGGGGTGGGGGGGTGGGGGTCTCCTGCTCTCACCACTAGACCATGCTTCCCTCTCCCGCTGGGAATTGAACCCAGGAGTCCCGATAATTGCCTGCTCCAGCCACTAGACAAGTCTGCCCGTGTGTTGTAAGAGCCCAGGCAGAATTTCTTCGGGCAGGGGCTGGGGGCCTGCAGTGAGAGCGTCGGCCTGGCCCCTGATTGGTGCTGACTGTGGAGACACAGGGCATGGGAATTCACTGGCTAACCAGCTCCCCAGCTGAGCAACCTGCAAGCTGGGGAGTGACGGTGGTGTCTGCATGAATGTGGCACAGTCTGGGCAGGAGCTTCCCATCTCTAGCAGGCTCTGCAGCCCTTTCTCAGCCCCGTGCACAACCACACGTGCTCCTCCGGCTCCTGAGGGTTTCCCTGAGCAGCGACGCCCCGCAGGCTGCGACACCCAGTTGGCTGGAGGGCTGGCGATAGGTACAGGCAGGAGAACCAGCCACTCCATTGCTTCCTGGACGGCAGATCTCGAGCAGCAACTGCTTAGTGTGTTAACTCTGTCTCAGCGGCCTCTCCCCGTTCCTCTGTCCCATCTTGAGCTGTTTCTGCATGATGCAGCGAGTGGTCATGTGCGAAATGCGGAGAGGCTGGGTTAGACTCCGCCTGCAATGCACTCATGGAGAAGTGTTGTCTAGTGGCAAGAGTCGGAGCCTGGGAGGCAGGACTCCTGGGTTCAATGCTTGACTCTGCCCTTGCATTCTCCATGGGATCTTCCCCACCGTGCTGTCCATGGGGATAACAATGGGCAGTGAAACATGGAGCTCCAAAGCGCTGGCGAAAGGTCCTGGGAACTCTGTGTCGGTGTGACTTATGGTCAGACGTTGCCTAACTCCAGAAGCAGGCCCGGCGCCTCCGGGCTCCACCCGCCCTGCCTGGATTCAGCTGCAAAATGATCTTCACCCGCTGTTGTAGATCTCTGAAGGCCAGTTTTGCATGCTCACTTTCAGAGGCCAGCAGGTTCCAGCCTGAAGGGTGCTGGGATTTGGGGGTTAACTGTCCCAGGTGGATCACATCAGGCCTTGGCATTGAAGGTCATAGAGGAGTGAGATCCAGGAGAGATGACGTGCCTGGAACATGTTCAGAACAATGGGAGGGGAATGCAGTCAGAAGATGGAGCGGCAGATAGGGCTGATTGGGTGCAGGGGTGGAGGGAAGGGTGTGGATGCCCTGGAAGGGGATCCATCCCAGCTGGCAGGGACTTGCTAAGCAGGTTCTTAGTGATGAGCTTATGGGTGTCAGAAGAAGCATAGAAGATGCTGCCTGGGATAACCCAACCCCCGGGGGAGGAGAGTGGGGTGAATCAGGGCAGGCGTAGGGACGTCTCCACGTTAGGAAATCCAGGACTCCCTAATTCTCCACCGATGGCAGCTACTGACTGAGCTGGAGTGAGAACAGGGCAAAGGAGATCTGCTCCCCGGCGTGGAAGACTTTGAGGGTGGTAAGTAGAGCGAGGGCCTTGGTAGCTCAGCTGCCCCAGTGCAGCCCAAGCCCCAGGAGAGAGAGGCAGGAGGAGGCAGAGCTGGGCATGGTGGTGGTTCCCAGCATCAGATGTGTGACCAGGCTAGTGCCAGGGGGTCAGACCCTCACTCCTACAGCTGGGCACAGAACTGATTTTTTTTTGGCTCCGTTGAAGTTCCAAAGAAGGAAGAAGAATCGGTTCGGCTCAAACCACGTCCAAAAATTGCAAACCAGGTTTTGGCAAATGAAGAACATCTGCTTTGGGCTGATGGGGACGAATTCCCAGCAGCACCGGCCTCCTGCATAGCCTGGAGCCGGTGTCGGGCCACTCACCTGACGCGGCGGCGGGATTTGAACGCGGGTCATTCGTAGTGGCAATTCATAGGATTGCAGAATGACACTGACTGGTCACTGGGCCTGGCCATGTGAGTGAGAATGACTCAGTCTCTGCTCCAGAGCCGGCTGAATTAGTTCTAAACACCAGCACAGCTTCACCAGGAAGTGCCTCATCGCCTAGGGAATGGGGCTCACATCTGCCTTTCTAGACAACCCAAGTTCCAAGGGCTTCTCCTTCTCAGGAGGGTGTAACTCATCCTGGAATAACCAATTGAGCAAAATTTCTCCAGTCTTGGGTCTCATCCAAACTGGAGCTAGAAAACGGGTCCCCTTTTGACGGTGTCACAGCTGGAACCAGCCAGTTGGGTGGTGCCTGAGAATTCCCGGTGAACTGTCTCCTATCTGAGGAGTTCAGATTGCTGGTTCTTGGTGATCCAGGTCTCTCAGCACATAGGAACCGTTTGGGTTTGGACTTTTATTTCCACCTGGTAAAAGGCCCCTCGCTCTCATGGGCAGGGGATGCAGGTGGGGCAGGGGAGAGAATGGGTCCAGATGTGCTTTAGAAGCACGGCACCCTTTGATTAGTGACCTTAAAGGGCAGGCAAGGAGTTTGCTTTGGAAGCGCAGCTCAGTGGGGAGTCGTGGGGCCTGTCAGTACTGCAGAGTTTAGGAGTTGCATCTCCTAGCTTGAGACCTTTTCCTGCCCTTTAATACTCCTCCCTAGCGAATCTCCCCAGAGCTCACCCTTTCTTGGGCTCCGCCATGACCGTGAAGTTCCAACCAGCTGAGCCCACCTGACCCACCAGCCTGCGCTCCCTTTACCCTGCATTGTTGAGGCAAGCCAGCCAAGCCCTCCCTCATGCCTCAGACTGCACTTTACCGGCACACGTACCAGCCGGGACACACCCAGCTGCAACTTCCCACAGACGCTGAAATCAGCTCTGCCTGGGAAGGCTCAGCTAAGGAATTGCCTAGTACTCAAGTGCACCCCCCCACCCAGAGGGTAAACCCCAAATTGTACCATCTTGCGCTGAACGGCGCAAGCTCATGAAATTCACCCTCTCCCTCAATGTGGAGAGACGGCTTTCTGCCCCAAGTGATGATTTCCACACACACTGGCTTTACACAAACCAAAAGCAAGTTTATTGGCTACAAAAGATAGATTTTAAGTGATTATCAGGGGGTCGCTGTGTTAGTCTGTATCCACAAAAACAACAAGGAGCCCGGGGGCATCATCAGTTATTGGGAGTGGACCACATCCACCCTGATTGAATTGGCCCTGTTAACACTGGTTCTCCCCGTGTAAGGTAACTGCCTTCTTTTCATGGGTCAGTATATTTATGCCGATATCTGTAACTTTCACTCCATGCAGCTGAAGAAGTGGGTTTTTTACCCGCGAAAGCCTATGCCCAAATAAATCTGTTAGTCTTTAAGGTGCCACCGGACTCCTTGTTGTTTTTAAGTGATTGTAAGGGATAGCAAACAGCTCAAAGCAGATTACCTAGCAAATAAAACAAACGCAATCTAAGCTTAATATATAAAGAAACTGGTTATAAGCAGCAAACCCTCACCCAAAATGTTGTTTTAGGCAGATTGCAGAGGTTCTTGAAGGCAGGCCATATTTGCTTACAGTTTAAATTTCCAGATATTCCTTTCACAGGCTAGAAAACCTTCTCGCCTGGGCTCAGCCCTTCTCCTCTTTCCAGTCTTTTAGTTCTCAGGTGTTTCCAGCAAGCCTCTTTCTTGGAAGAGCCAATCGCAAGGATGTCACTCTCCTGCCTGAAATAGTTTTTGTGTATGGCGGGAAATCCTTTGTCTCCCAGGGTGAGTCCCACCCCTGGTCAGTGGAAAAATACTAGTATTATCATGGAGTCCGGCACCAGGTGACTTGGTCACATTGACCCTGCAGCCAGGCTGTTTGTTGTGTCCCCAGAAAGACTTCCCGGTGGGAAATTAGCATCTTCAAAGACCTGTTGTTTTCCATATTGGCCCCTCCCAACCAGCCATTCAGACTGATTTCATTCTTTCTAGTGGGCATTCCCCAAGTGTAAACACATTTGTAATAGATGCATAGACAATATTCCTAACTTCACTTGCAAAAATGGTCCATGCGTACAAATAGGATAAGCATATTCAGTAAATCACAGCCTTTCCCACGATACCCCACGTGACCTGCCTGGTATAAAATACATCATAGTTATGCCATAATCAAATCATAATGGTATCTCGCTGAAGAATATGAGGTGTGATGCATTGAATATAGCTGAGCACTGGTGCACCTGAGCTACCATTCGCTGTGCTGTTCTGGGCAGCGATTGCCTCACCAGGCATTTCCCTCCCAGGGCTTGGTTAATTACATCCCTGGGATTCTTTCCTTAATTGCAGGGAGTGATTGCTTGGCAAAAGTTTCATCCTCATTGGCCCCGGGCCCAGGGTTGCCAGGACGAGCTCAGAGGTTTTCCACAATATTATTGGTTCCTAAACTCGCCTGTCAGAATGGCTTGCCATTATTTTCCCCCTCTGGCTATTTAACAAAAAAGAGCAAGAGAGACTGTGAGTGTGTGGGGTGGGGGAAAGGGGATTGCAAGTGGGGTTGGTTTCCCCTGCATCCGCCCGCCCCGCTGTGCCCAGAGGCTGAGGAGTGGGGAGAAGGGCTAGGAAGGTGGGGTGAGAGGAAAAGGCTGTAGGGGGCTGCCTCGTTGTGGGTGTCTGGCAACTTCCCACCATCCTGTGCCTGATCATCTTTTGCAGTGACTGGTTTTATCACTCCTAGACTTTAAGGCCAGAAAGGACGATCATGGTCCTCCAGTCCCACCTCCTGCAACATCGCAGGCCACAGAACCTTGCCCTCCTCCAGCCCTCCCTCCGCCCCTCCTGTAATAGACTCCAACCTCTGGCTAAGTTACAGAAATCCTCAAATCATGATTTAAAGCCTTCAGGTGACAGAGAATCCACCATTTACATGAGTTTAAGCCTGCAAGTGACCCAGGCCCCAAGCTGCAGAGGAAGATGAAAAACTCCCAATCTGACCTGGGGGAAAATTCCTTCCTGACCCCAAATATGGTGATCAGTTAGACCCTGAGCATGTGGGCAAGACTCACCAGCCAGACACCTGAGCAAGGATTCTCTGTAGTAACTCAGAGCCCTTCCCACCTAGTGTCTCATCATTGGCAGCTGGAGAGATTTGCTGCTAGCAGTCGCAGATCGGCTACACGTCATGGTAGGCAGACTCGTCATCCCATCCCCTCCAGAGACTTATCTAGCTCAGGCTTGAAGCCAGGTAGGTTTTTTCCCCCCACTGCCCCTTAGAAGGCTGCTCCAGAACGTCATTCCTCTGATGGTGAGAAACTCTCACCTCAATAACTTCAAGCATAATTTGAGTCCTTTAGGGGTTTATAACGGATAGGTGGGCTTGGCACTTCTCCTTGGGTTTGCAGCAGCTGATACCTTATGGAAGGTGCCTCTTCCTTCTCTGGGCTGTTTTGTTCCATGGGGGGGAGGGGGCAGGCAGATCAGAGCAGACGTGTGAGGGAGGATGGGAGCAATAAATAACAGTAGCTTTGCTCTTGGTAGCTCAAATAGCAACAGCCGTGAAGCCATGGCAGCATGGGCCATCCAGTACCCCCCCACGGGACTCTGTCTATGGATTTGTGCGGCCACTGTGCTGCCAAGTCTTCGCTGCCATTGGTCCCCAAGCTAGCTAGATCGGAGCGGGCTTGGGTACGTCTACACATGCTGCTCCCTCTGATTGCGGTGTAGACATAATTTAAGTGATGTTGACTCCCAACCATCACATGACTCCAGGAGCTGGGTATTTAGAAAAACTGGATGAGCACAAGTCCATGAGTCCTGATGTGCTGCATCCAAGGGTGCTAAAGGAGTTGGTGGATGTGATTGCAGAGCCACTGCATTATCTTTGAAAACACATGGTGAACGGGGGAGGTCTCGGATGACTGGAAAAAGGCTACTGTAGTGCCCATCTTTAAAAAAGGGAAGAAGGATGATCCAGGGAACTACAGGCCAGTCAGCCTTACCTCAGTCCCTGGAAAAATCATGGAGTAGGTCCTCAAGGAATCAATTCTTAGAGGAGAGGAAAGTGATCAGGAACAGTCAGCATGGATTCACCAAGGGCAAGTCATGCCTGACTAACCTAATTGCCTTCTATGAGGAGATAACTGGCTCTGTGGATGAGGGGAAAGCAGTGGATGTGTTATTCCTTGACTTTAGTAAAGCTTTCGATATGGTCTCCCACAGTATTCTTGCCAGCAAGTTAAAGAAGTATGGGCTGGATGAATGGACTGTAAGGTGAATAGAAAGCTGGCTAGATCGTCGGGCTCAACGGGTAGTGATCAACGGCTCCATTTCTAGTTGGCAGCCAGTTTCAAGCAGAGTGCCCCTAGGGTCGGTCCTGGGGCCGGTTTTGTTCAATATCTTCATTAATGATCTGGAGGATGGCATAGATTGCACCCTCAGCAAGTGTGCAGATGACACTAAACTTGGAGGAGTGGTAGATACGCTGGAGGGTAGGGATAGGATACAGAGGGACCTAGACAAATTAGAGGACTGGGCCAAAAGAAACCTGATGAGGTTCAACAAGGACAAGTGCGGAGTCCTGCACTTAGGATGGAAGAATCCCATGCACTGCTACAGACTAGGGACTGAGTGGCTAGGCAGCAGTTCTGCAGAAAAGGACCTAGGAGTTACAGTGGACGAGAAGCTGGATATGAGTCAACAGTGTGCCCTTGTTGCCAAGAAGGCTAATGGCATTTTGGGCTATATAAGTAGGGGCATTGCCAGCAGATCGAGGGATGTGATCATTCCCCTCTATTCGGCATTGGTGAGGCCTCATCTGGAGTACTGTGTCCTGTTTTGGGCCCCACACTACAAGGAGGATGTGGAAAACTTGAAAAGAGTCCAGTGGAGGGCAACAAAACTGATTAGGGGGCTGGAGCACATGACTTATGAAGAGAGGCTGAGGGAACTGGGATTGTTTAGTCTGCAAAAGAGAAGAATGAGGGGGGATTTGATAGCTGCTTTCAACTATCTGAAGGGGGGTTCCAAAGAGGATGGATCTAGACTGTTCTCAGTGGTACCTGGTGACAGAACAAGGAGTAATGGTCTCAAGTTGCAGTGGGGAAGGTTTAAGTTGGATATTAGGAAACACTATTTCTCTAGGAGGGTGGTGAAGCACTGGAATGGGTTCCCAAGGGAGGTGGTGGAATCTCCTTCCTTAGAGGTTTTTAAGGTCAGGCTTGACAAAGCCCTGGCTGGGATGATTTAGTTGGGAATTGGTCCTGCTCTGAGCAGGGGGTGGGACTAGATACCTCCTGAGGTCCCTTCCAACCCTGAGATTCTGTGATTCTATGATTGTGAGCCTGCACCTCCTCTTCCTCTGAAGCCCCGCTCCAGCACCTCTTCCCCTCCCCAAGATGCTGCCCCCTGATTGCTCCTCTCCATCCTCTTGCCCCCTGACCCCTCCCCCCGCTGCTCGCCATTATGGCTGGTAGAAAGTGAGAGGGGCATAGCCCCCTGGCAGCCCTATTCCGGCACCCCTAATTGTAGACCATGTGGCTCAGTGGGAGTGACTCATACATCTAAGACTGTTAGAAACTCAGCCTCTTGCTAATCCCACCTTCTCTGCAACGATCCTGTGCTGCCATATTTGAACCCCCAGGCCCCACCCCTCTTAGCTGTGATGCTCCTGGTGAGTTAGGAAGGAGAGGTGATTAGGTATGAGCTGATTCATCCATTTTCCTATTAAACCCACAAGATTTCCACATGACGGCCACGACCCAGGCAGTCCCGCTGAGCAAAGTGGCACGTTTCTACCAACGTCCTCTAAGAAACCACAGCTGATTTGCTCCACCAAACAGCTGATCGGGGGTGTGTTTGGAGGCTTGGGGAGGGGCTTGGGGGAGGGCAGAGAGCAGTGAGTGGCAGGCAGGCGGAGGCCTTGGGGAGGGGGCAGAGCGGGGGCAGGAAGAAGTGGAGTGAGATGGGGCCTTGAGGGAGGGAGTTGGAGTGAGGGCAGAGCCTCAGGGGAGGGGGGCCAAGCAGGGGCAGGAAGAGGTAGAGCAAAGTGGGGTGTGGAGGTGGAGCCTTGGGGAAGAGGGAGGGTGGAGCACCCCCAGGGAAAGCTGGAAGTCCGTGCTTATATAGGCAGTGTCTTCCACCCCAAGCACTGAAAAACCATGAATCAGACCTACTCGCCCCTCCCAAAATCATGAGATCAGTTTAAAAGTCATGGGATTTTACAAATCGCATGTAGGAGATCTGGGTTCAGTTCCCCGCTCGGCTAATACTCCCTGTCTGGCCGTAGCATATTGCCTTGCCTCTGTTTCCCCTCCCACCCTTTATCTATGTCAAGTGGAAGATCTCTGGGGCACCATGTTAGCCTGGTCCATCCGCCGTCTCTCTTTGATTTCACAGGCTGGTGTGGAGTGAGCAGGCTGGCTGTCTCGGCTCCTACTCCTGTTGTCCGTGAAGCACTTGGCAGCTGGGCTGCCTCGGCAGGGGGACTGGGGATGTCTCGGCAGTCTCAGTTTAGGGGTGTCTCTATAGGTCCTCAATTATTTGATTGATCATAAATGGACCAGGCATGACACTTCCCCATGGAAGAAGAGCTCTGTGGAGCTAGCAAGCTGGCCTCTCTCGCCAATAGAAGTTGGTCCAATAGAAGATGTTGCATCGCCCACCTTGACTTGCTCATGACTACGTTTTGCTCTCAGCCTATCTATCCAACATCCATTACCAGCGTGTCTGAGCTCTGCGCGGCCCATCTGTTTATCCCCCCTCCCCCCTGGGGGGCAGGGTGGGGCTGTTACCCCCCCTGTACAGAGGGTGGATTGAGGAACCAGGCTGGGCCAGGTGACACAGGGAATTTGTAGCACAGGAGAGAACTGAGGCAAGTCCTCCCAATCACAGGCCAGTGTAACCACTGGGCCATCCTTCCTTGTGGGTGGTGCTATGGTCTCTCCTGGCCCCGCTCCATACATGCAGTGTTGCCAAACTCTCACCAAGAATGGGCTTCTGGTTCTTGCTGGAGCCTGTCTGCCCAGGTGCGGGAAGCTCCAGCCTTCGCTGATTTGCAGACTGCCCCAGGGAAAACCCCTCTGATTGGCTGCCGTCCCCACTTCCCAGCCCCCTGGGGAAGAACAGCCAATTACAGCTGCTGTGGGAGGCAAGGCAGGGCTCCGCCTTCCCCAGAGGAACTGAAAGACGTTTTCGGATCGGAGAGAGGGAGCAATCAATGCTGTTTTCAGAGGGAGGGCGGGGCACAGGGCAGCTCTGCCCCCTTCGCTCCCCTCCTGTCTGATGCTGCAGCACCAGGCCTGGCGAGGGGGGAGATCCCCCTTGGAACTGCTCTGCCGCCCCCCCAAGGCCTGGGTGTGTGAAGAACCACCCCAGGTGCAGGAAGACCATCGGTGTTGGGAGGCAAGGGGCGGAGGTGGGGCTGAGGGGCAAAGGAGTGTGAGGGCAGAATTGTTGTGGGGCTGCGGCAGATGTAAAAAGCTGGGCGGCGCCCCCCAAACTCGTTTGGTTGGGGGTCCAGTGTTGATGTGGGAGCTAGTGCAGAAAGTTAATCGATGGAGGAGGGTACAGCACCCCAAATTGACTTTCTCATTATTATTTGCCACCACTAACTGCAATACACACACGGGAGTTTTTTCAAAAATCAGGAGACCACTGAAAAAATATGGATTAAAAAAATTCTTATGATTTTTAGGGCCAACCATGGGAACTGTCGGGGCTGAGCCGGTATTTGGGAGCCTTTGGGGTTGGTAAAAACAGATGTGCAGATTCTAAGGTGGGAAGGGACCATGGTGATCATGTAGTCTGACCTCCTGACCAGCCCAGGCCATAGGCCTTCCCTGAATCAATTCCTGCTTGCGCAAGTGCCAAGTGTGCGTGGGAGGAGCTCACCCTAAGAATTCCATCATCCTCCCTCTAGCCACTCCTGCAAACACTCCCCTGCCACAACCCGGCTGCCTTAGCCACTGCCCTGCAAAGCACTCAGCATTGCTTAAGGCAGCTGGTGAACAGTGATCAGGCGGCGTGCGATTGTCTTGCTCTCCCCTTGTGCTACTCCCCAGCCTGTCTGCTAGATCCAATTGCTGTCTCTTGCCTACGCTGACGCTGGAAGCTCTTTGGGGGCAGGGAGCATCATTCGGTGATTGTACAGCGCCTAGCACCATGGGGCATGACCCTGATTGCAGTGTTGTGATGCTTACTGGGATAAAGCCTGGGTGAGGCGGAGGGGCTAGATCCGAACAACCGGATGGCCTTTGGTTGCAGAGCGGTGCCTGGCTGTGGGGCAGGGGTTGAGGAGCGGTGCTCCAAAGGCGTGGCTCTGACTCTGGATCCTCTATTGCGCAGAGCATCCCGATGGGCCGGCAAGGTCATTGCCAGCCCCTGTGGCTGCTGGCATCAGGCAGCTGAATACTGCTGAAGAAAGTCTATTGTGTAAAGAAAAAACAACACCCATGTCTCAGCGGAGCTGGCCTGGGAATGGGTGTGGGGTGGGGGTTGGATCTTACTGTGTTTGTGAAGTGCCACCACAAGCCCCTGGTTCCCTCTGCTCTGGCCGGAGCACCAGCGCTGACTTGGAATGAAGAAGGTTTTGTTTGCACACCTGGGGGCAGGTGATCTGTGCAAATTCGACAGCTGCCTCTGCTTTTGTAGGGATTCTGGGAGGAGCCCGACACGCCCTACTCTGCCTCCCTCTGGCTCGCCGCTGCATTGAAAAGCTCTGGGTGCCAGCGGGTATCTCCTCACTTCTCCTCTTCCACTCAGTTCCAGGTGGCTTCAGGACACAGGAGGCAGAAGAGCTGTGATCCGGAACGGGACCCATTGAGACCCAGAAGCCGGTAAGAGCCGTGGCCCTGGTTGCTAGAGAGTTGTTCAGGCTCTGTTGTGATTTGCGTGTCTAGCCGATACCATCCAGCAGCAGCATAACAAGGCCTTTGGGGAATGGAGCGGCAAGGTAGGGGCTGGCGTTTTCTAATAATACTATAGCAATAGCTTCAACGGCACTGGTAAGCGGGAGTGTTTGGGGCCATCTCTGCAAGAGGCTGGGGGATGTCACACAGGATGGGACACTTGGAGTGAAGTCCAGAATTGAAGTTATGCCCGTGATGCTGTAGGGGAAAGGGAAGGTAGCTACTGCAGAGCCAGAGACTGGCATTAGCTGGGGGGTCACGTCAGCTTAGCCAGGGAAAGGGCAGAGAAGCCAAGGAACTCTGGTAAAAGGTGACTGGGGGTAAGAGTCTTACCATCTAATCCAGTGAATGAAGAGGTAACCATGAGCCGTCTATCATCAGACACATTATCTATCTATCCTCATCCACCCCATCTATTTATCTATCTATCTATTTATCCCCATACACACCCTCTATCTATCTATCTATCTATCTATCTATCTATCCCCATCCACCCCATCTATCTAACCTAATCTATCTATCCATCCTCATCCACCCCATCTAATCTATCTATCTATCCCATACACCCCCTCTATCTATCTATCTATCTAATCTATCTATCTATCTATCTATCTAATCTATCTATCTAATCTATCTATCTATCCCCATCCACCCCATCTATCTAACCTAATCTATCTATCCATCCTCATCCACCCCATCTAATCTATCTATCTATCTCCATACACCCCCTCTATCTATCTATCCCCATACACTCCCTCTATCTATCTATCTATCTATCTATCTATCTCCATACATTCCTTTCTGTTTGTCTGTCTGTCTAATCATCACCCACTCTCCTCTGTCTGTCCATTCACCATGTTACGCATTCCTCTATATCTGTCCATCCACCTACACCAGCTGTGATGAGAATCCTTGTGGTGATAGCGGAGCACCTGAATTGACAAGTTTTCCTTCAAAATTTTCACTGACGGGTGGGTAGCTCTTAACAGCCCCTGTCCCCACTTGCCCCTCACACAGGGCAGATCAGGACACGTGAGAGGGTAGAGGCTGGCTGAAAGGTCTAACCATCAGCTGTGAACCACCCAGTCTCCTGGGCTGCTACGGGATCAGATTGCTGTCGGGTTCAGTCCTTTCATCCTCCCACAACGCTGCAGATCAGCCAAGTTCTGTGATTTTTGCTTTTTGGACAAAGCCATAAAACCCCAGGTGCTCTCTGTTCTTTGTGGATCTTAAAGAGCCCCTGGTACTTTTAATAAGAGCAGGTGTTTTGTCCTATTGCTTTGGCCTTCCCCGCCTGCACTGTGATGCCACCTGTCCGCCTACCTTGTGTTCAGGGTACTTCAAATCCTGTACCTGAGGTAGGCATCACAGGACATCGCTTTTGGAGCAGCAGTGCAGCTCCTCGTGAAGGGCGAGGCATGTGGGGCTAGCAGGGCTGGATGAATGCCCTGCTCAGCCGTGTGGCTAGCACAATACACTGGGTCCCAGGTGAGCTGGCTTCTATTCCTAGCTCTGCAACTAGCCTGCCGGGTGACCTTGGGCAAGTCACTTTCTGCCTCAGTTTCCCCACCTGTAAGATGGGGATGATGATACTGACGGCCTTGGTGAAGCCCTTTGAAATCAGCTGATGAGAAGCGCTAGATGAGAGCTACGTTTTATTCCTATTTGTATTTTCTGGTCCTGTTTGTTATTCTGCTAATGTGCAGGAACTTTGCAAATAAAGGGGCTGAATTGTAATGGAAAGGGAGTCGGGGGGCAGAGGGGGGCAACAGCAGCTCAGTGGGGAGCACCGTGATTGCATTCATATCCCTAGCAGGAGAATCCCAGGTGTCTCTCTGGTGCTCTGCATCAGTCAAGCTAGTCGTAGCAAAGAGCTCCTGCCTGCAGTCCACCAGGTACCTGCATCTACAGTTCCTTCCTCACACAAGGAGGCCTTACTCATACGAGCAGCCACCCTGAAGTCAACGTACCTCCTCCCTTGAGCACCCGATTGGCCCCTAAGAGACCCCAGCACTGATGCAGGGGGCTTGATGGCTGTATGGGGACAGCCTGCTGTCCCGTGTCCCTGCACTGGTGCTGCTGCCGGGCTTACGGTGGTTCCACTTGGTTTAAGAGCAAAGCCCAGCTCTGTGTTGGTGCACCAGCATGTCAGTGTGACGGGTTTTCTCCGAAGCTCGGTCCCTTGGGCTGTGTGAACTCACCCGCGCGCCACGCAGGAGGGTTCTGCAAACTCATTCTACGTTCCTCGCTAGAGCACTAAGCGCCAGACTGTGACCGTCATGCAGTGGGTTAAATGCTCCCTTCCTTGGCTCCTTGGCCCGCAGGCCATAGCATTTAAAGAAGAGCAATCTGGGGTCCCCTCGTCCCTGTTGCAGCTGGCTGGGGAGAGGCAGAGAATGGGTGGAGCTTCGGCTGCACAGGCTGTGCTGCTGAGACAAGACATAAGGGTAAACCACAATCTGTCCCAGGTGCCGCTGTGTGAGGTTCAGAGATGATGCGTGACTGTTGATAGTGGGGGGACTGAAAGATTCTGGTGATAAGCAGCGGAGTTCAGGGCAGGGCTTACAAATACCTGGTGTCCCTCTGGCTAGGTTTAATAGGCTGCTCTGTCCCTGCTCTGCTCCAGGGGCAGGGCAGCCACAGGCTGCCCCTTTCTCAGGGCAGGGGGCAAACTTAGCCCTAAATATGTGTGTCTGTGTTTGATACATCTTATAACATCATAGGAGCCGTGAGATGCTTAGGCAGCCAGAGCCACGTTCACACCCACGGTGAGCAGGCACAGCTCCGATAACAGACTGAAAAGCTCACAGTCTTACTTCAGCCGTGAGCAGGGAAGGGGTAGGACGGGACTGGTCTTACAGCAATGAAATCCCTTGGTTATGCCAGGCATCTGCCAAGTTTGATTCCAAGTGTCTCAGTGTAAATTCCTTTGAGTCTATCTAGCCCTCATTACTGTAGTGTTGGCACATGTCACAGTCACCACAACAATCCTATGAGGCAGGGCAGCATTGTGCCCATTTTACAATGGGAAACTGAGGCACCCAGCCGATGAAGCGACTTTCCCAAAGCCATAGTGATAGTCAACGGCTAAACCAGGAACTGAACCCTAAATTGCCAGCTTGTGACCTAGCTGCCAGACCACCCCTCCTATCTTTGGTGCAGGCACCACCTTTGGGCTAGGCCCTGTGCATACGTATATCTTACTCAGGCCCTGACTGGAGCCTCTAGGCCCTATTGTAGCCCAATAAACAATAGCAGTGAGCATACAACCCGCTCTTATTACTGCCTGGCTTTGCGTGGCCAGCACAGAAGAAGGAAGTGAATTGTAAGGCTGGATCTGAATGCTGAAGTGTCTTGGCAGATCTCAGCTGGCTGGGCATTTTGCGCAGAAGATGGGGCTGGTAAAGGCAAGGAGAGGGTTGTGGGAGCAGGGCACCGAGGCTGGCGTCCCTGGTGGAGCAGGACGTGCTGCGGTAGGAGACTAGGGGTAACATTTTTCAAAAGCACCTTAGGAGCCTAAGTCCCAGAGTCACTTTTGCAGTCAAAGGAAAGGTAGTGGGGTGGAGTAGGTAGAGAACTAGACTGGCACTCTGGAGACCTGGGTTTTAGTTTTGGCTCTGTCGCTGGCCTGCTGAGTCACCTGGGCGCATCACTTCCTTGCTCTGTACCTCAGTTTCCCCAGTTGTAGAACAGTGGCAGTGATGCTTACCTCCTTTGTCAAGTACTTTGAGATCTACCGAGGAAAAGCTGCATATAAGAGCTAGGTATTATTATCGTTCATTTAGATGCTTTGAAAATTTTACCCTAGGTGGCTAATGCAGATAGCTGGGTCCCCTGCCTATTCGTCATTCTCCTATGACCACTTTGTGCCAGCTAAGATGATGCAAAGGGGCCACAGAGCAGGTGCAACCCCCTACTAAGGAACAGCCCCTGGCCACACCAGCCTTGTTAGCCTCTGAATAGTGGGGAGGGGCTGCCAGCCTCTCCTCTGTCACTGTGCTGGTGTGAAGTGAATTCCCTCTCCCACCCCCTTCATGGAGGGACATGATCTGGCTTGGTAGATGGGCCACCAGACTGGGTTCAGGAGATGTGGGTTCTCTGCCATTGACTTCTTGGGGAAGCCTGTATTTTTCCTCCTGCCCTTGGCCTGTCATGTCTGTGTTGTTTGTAAGCTCTTTGTGTACGTGCAGCGCCTAGCACAACGGAGCCTTGATCTTGCTTGGGGCCTCTGTGCACTGCTCTGAGGATAATGGGTTCTCAAACTTTCCACGACACTCCCGCAACAGGTGTTTGCCTGGTGAGATTTTCTTTCGTTCTGTTTATTTTTGACACATTCCTTTCTTCCAGACTATGGCATCTCTGTCCTCACTGTGTGAGCTGTTTGGGTTTGCTGCTTATTGTTTGATTTTTCCGGCTGACAGGACTAGACTAGAGGATTTATGAATTTTTCTGCCTGGTGCTATGCCAGGTGGTGAGTATTGGCCTGGCCCAGTCTATGACGTCTGTTTCCTTAGCTCTGGTTAGCAACTGGCTTCTTCGGAACTAGTGAGGTGGTAAGTTAGCAAACAGCTTCTCTGGTCAAGTGGGGGGAGCCTAGATCCCAGCCATGTCCATCCATGCAAACACCAGCTCTCCCTGCAAGGGGGACAGAGGGAACCCTCTGGAACAGGCACCAAGCTTAGCAGTAGAAGGACGTTTGTATCTAACCCAACACTGTCTGCTGCCCCCCCGTCTTGTGCAAAGGAACGTAAAATGCTGCTGCCTCAGACTGAGGGCACTCTCCATGCCCTGCGCATCGGCCGCCCCCAGTGCAACATGCCTCTCTCCGGAAAGAACATGGTCTTGTGCTGCTCTACACCTGGGAGAGTGTGACGATGCTGTTCTGGCGGGACCCAACTGAGAGTGCCAATTCAGGACCAATTGCTTAAACAGGGCACTCACAGCCCAAGACTGGGGTTTTTCCACCTCTAAGGCAAACCAAACCAGCCAGACAAAAATGACTTCGGTTTCACCCCACTGGCTAACCACAAGTCACACAAGCAATTTCCTTAGACACTCCAGTCTCCCAGTGTCACCACCAGTGCCATCCGTCCTGGGGATGAATGGTTATGAAAACCAACACCCCAGTAAAAGAAAAAGGTTCTCTTGATCCCAAAGGACCAAGCCCCAGACCCAGGTCAATATACACATCAGATCTTACCCACAAATCACGCTGTTGCCAATCCTTTAGAATCTAAAATCTAAAGGTTTATTCATAAAAGGAAAAAGATAGAGATGAGAGCTAGAATTGGTTAAATGGAATCAATTACATACAGTGATGGCAAAGTTCTTAGTTCAGGCTTGTGGCAATGATGGAGTAAACTGCAGGTTCAAATCAAGTCTCTGGAGAACGTCCCCCTCTGGGATGGGTCATCAGTCCTTTGTGTAGAGCTTCAGTTTGTAGCAAAGTCCCTCCAGAGGTAGGAAGCAGGATTGAAGACAAGATGGAGATGAGGCATCAGCCTTATATAGGCACTTCCAGGTGTAAGAACACTTCTTTGTTCTTACTGTGGAAAATTACAGCAAAATGGAGTTTGGAGTCACATGGGCAAGTCCCTGCATACTTTGCTGAGTCACAAGGCGTATCTGCCTCCTCTCAATGGGTCAGTTGTGTAGCTGATGGTCCTTAATGGGCCATCAAGCAGGCTAAGCAGAGCTAACACCAACTTGTCTGGGGTGTCACCCAGAACTACAGGACCAATTTGAAATACAGACAGTATACAGCCAATACTCATAACTTCAACTACATAATGATACAGACTTACAGACAGCATAATCATAACCAGCAACCCATAACCTGGTCTTAGACACCTTATATGACCCCCTTTACATAAGATTTGGTGCCATTACAGGACCTTGGTTGCAAACCATGTTCTATATGGTCCCAGTTTATATCAATAATGTCACAGAGAGTGCGCTGGAGCAGATCAGTGTTATTTGTACATTAGATCAGCGGTTCTCAGACTGTGGGTCGGGACCCCAAAGTGGGTCACGACGACCCTGTTTTAATCATAGAAAGTCAGGGCTGGAAGAGACCTCAGGAGGTCATTAGTCCAACCCCTTGCTCAAAGCAGGACCAACCCTAACTGGGTCGCCAGGGCTGGCATTAGACCTGCTGGGGCCTGGGGCCGAATCCAGAGTCCAACCCCCACCACCTGGGGCTGAAGCCAAAGCCCAAAGGCTTCAGCCCTGGATGGTGAGGCTCAGATTACAGGCCCCCCCAAGCCCTTGGGCTTTGGCCCCCTGTCTGGGGTGGTGGGACTCTGGCTTTGGCTTTACCTCACCCAGGGCGGCAGGGCTTGGGTGGGCTCAGGCTTCGGTGCCCCCTCCTGGGGTCCTCTAGTAATGTTTGTTGTCAGAAGGGGGTGACGGTGCAATGAAGTTCGAGAACCCCTGCACTCGATCCCAGAGACTCCAATCAGGTTTGCAGTCCCAGTCACATCGAGGCAGAAGGTCCTTGCTCCAGAGAGCTGCTCTCAAACAGACAAAAGTTGGGGGTGGGTGAGGAGAAACTAAAGTGACTTTCTCACAACCATTCAGCAGATCAGTGGCCGACCTGGGAACAGAACACAGCTCTCCTGGTTTGTAGTCACATGCCCTAATCAGTGGGTGACACTGCCTCCCCTGCTCAGACTGTGACAGGTGGACATTGTGCTGAAAATCCTCACATGTTCGTCTTTTTTTTTTTGTCCCCTTCTCAACCGTCCTGAGAACATCCCCTCTAGATGTCTGACCAGGATTTTGGAACAGCCAAAGAAGAGATGGGAGCCCAGAGAATCCATCCTGGATGGATTTTACCCTGAGTTGGGACTTTGGCACTGAGACTATACAGTGAGCCAGGGTGGGAGAGTGGGTAGGGTACTGGCCTCGGAGTCAGATGTCTGTTTCAACAGTAAGCTCTTTGGGGCAGGGTCTGTCTTTTACTATGTATGTACAGCACCTAGCACAATGGGAAACCATCTCAGTTGGTGCATCTAGGTGTTACTGTCATATAAGTAACACAGTGCAGGTCTGGGTGACAAAGCTCAGACTGATGGTGCCTCATTGCTGAGTCTCAGTACTGTTGTTTAAGGACCTCACACTTTTCCTCGCCTTTATTTCCTTTTTTCCCTCCACGGGTTCTGTTGTAACAAATCCATGAATTGCAGCCATTACTCTGTAGCTCACACACATGCTCGCTCTGTAGGGAGCCAAGACTATCCATCTAGCCAAGGTATTTCATTGTTCCCCCTTACTCCATTACCACAGGATCTGAGCATGTCATAATTTGTAACCTTTTATTCCCATTGTACAGACAAGGAACTGAGGTACGGACGGCCAAAGGGGCTGGCTCCAGGCCATGCAGGGAGTGTGTGGGAGAGCAGGGACCTGAACCAAGGTGGGCAGCTAATAATGGGCCATTTGTTCTTACACTATCTCCAGATAAAATCCCAGCTCCAGCGTCCAGCTCCATGTTCTGTAGCAGCTTGTGGCAGACCCTCCTGTTGGGTCTGGGGGTTCGGTAGGGCTGTTGATTAATCGCCATTAACTCACACAATTAACTTAAAAAAATTAATCGCAATTTAAAAAATTAATTGCTATTAATCACAGTTTTAATTGCACTGTAAAACAATAGAACCCCAATTGAAATTTATTAAATATTTTGGATGTTTTTCTACATTTTCATATACATTGTATTCTGTGTTGTAATGGAAATCAAAGTGTACATTATTTTTTATTACAAATATTTGCACTGTAAAATGATAAACAAAAGAAATAGTATTTTTCAATTCACCTCATACAAGTATTGTAGTGCAATCTCTTTATCAAAGCGCAACTTACAAATGTATTTTTTTGGTTACATAACTGCACTCAGAAACAAAACAATGTAAAACTTTAGAGCCTTCAAGTCCACTCAGTCCTACTTCTTCTTCAGCCAATTGCTACTTGTATTCGCTGAATTGAAAAATACTATTTCTTTTGGGTTTTTTAAAAGTGCAGATACTTGTAATAAAAAATAAATATAAAGTGAGTACTGTACACTTTGTATTCTGGGTTGTAACTGAAATCAATATATTTGAAAATGTAGAAAATGTCCAAAAATATTTAAATAAATGGTACTCTATTATTAACAGTGCAATTAATCATGTGATTAATCGCAATTAATTTTTTTAACTGCTTGACAGCCCTAGTTTTCGGGTTACACTCAGATAGAAGCCATGAAGGGACAGATCATTACACATGCCACTGGGCTAGCACAGGCCAGTGCCATGTCTGGCCAGTGGTCAGAACCTGATGTTATGAGAGAAGGCAAAACATCTGGCTCTCATCATGACCGGCATCTAAGTGAACGCCTGGTATTTATTTCAAATACAATTCAAATTGCACATGAGATTTGTCTGCAGATCAGTTTTATGGCATAGGTATCACCACCCCAGGGTGGTTTTTTGATAACAGAGGGGAAACCCTTTGAATGCAGTTCTCCTGTGACCCACAGCAGCTGTCTGTGTCCACCAGCCTCAACACAGAATCCTCTTTAGGTTCATTCCAGCCTAGCCTTGCCCTGTGGGTCCTTCACCGTGAGGAATGTTACAGATGGCATGTAACGGGGCTTTTTCAGCTCTATCCTCTGTGCTTCAGTGTCAGGTTCATATTACATCACGGGAACAAAATCAGAGTTGATTCTATGGATTTTAAACAAAAATGACAAAGTGGGGCTGGCCATGCTCAGAGAGCAGAGCCCCATCCAAAGGCTAGAGAAATAGACATTGTCCAGCTCTCTGCTTCTCCCCACTCCGGAAGGAAGAGGATGACGGGCTTTCCTGTTAAAACTGATGCAGGCGGGTGAGTGAGTTGTAAGTGGCGTAGCAAGGAAGACACTATGCAGATTTAAAAGGCAGCTTCCGTTTCTTTGCCCAGCCCTGGCTTTGGTGTGGTTTCCTTACTTTGTTATAAAGAAAAACTTGATACACAGAAGTATTTTTTGAAGCTCTGCTGTTAATAGAAGGGTAGGAGGCAAGTCCCTGCTAGGATCTGCAGTTACAAGCAATGGGCATCAGTGTGGAGGAAAGGTAAAAAAAATCTCAGAACTGTTATTAGCGAGACAGCACCTGCTAGAGACCCCAAGGCACCGTAAACTGTAAGGGACAGTCCCTGTCCTTAAGAATGTACAATCTAAGTAGCCGAGATAGAAGATTATTATCCACACTTTGCAGACACAATAAGGCAAAGTGACTTTGGGGCAGTGCTGGGAATTGAACCTATCTCTCCAGAGTCCCACCCCATGCCTTAACCCCTCTATTTCAGCCTGTAGTACTGACACATGGCTGATGTGGCTTGAAAAATTTGAGCTGTTGATGAGAAATAATGACTAATCCACAATGTTTTCTGCAGAGAGATCCCCTTCCTGCAGACACCCAGGAGTTAATGCAGATCGAACCAGGAAGCTCTCTGCACCCCTCAGGAAGCAGCGGTTCCTCCCCGCCTCCTCCATAGTCTGGGGGAGGGTTGTGTAACTGACCCCCCTGGGAGTGCTGGGGCTCACGTCTCCTTCTAGGTGTCTGGTCGCAGGCTGGGTGTGCCATGCGCACTGAGAGTTCCCACAAATGCTCTGGCTTCCTTTGCTAGAGCGCCACGGCTTGAAAATAAAGGTGCATCTACTCCAGACACGGTTTTGGCCACGATCCACCCAACAGCTCCTAATCCGGCCCCCTAGGGGCAGCCCAGTACAGGGGTATAAGGGTGACAGCACCCTGTGGGTCTGTCTCTTCGGCCCTAGTGCCAGGGGTACCCCCTGCAATCCACCCCTCGCCCAGAGGCAATACAACCGTAGTTTGCAGATCCCACTGGCCAGAGCTCAGGTCCTTTGCTCGTAGTCTTGTCAAGGCACCCGCCTCCTGGTGCCCATGTACACCCCCCCTCCCCATAGCTACTGCTGCCTCCCGGCTTCCCAAAGGCTGCTGCCCTGCCTGGCTTTTGGCTCTCTGCGCCCGGCGCCGAGGCTGCCCGCTACCCGGCCTTGCCCACGCGGCTGCTCCCATGGCACCTCGGGCTCTCTCCCCGGCCTGCACCCCGGGGTCTCAGGGAGTCCTTTCCGTTCCTGGGGATTGTGGGACCCTCCACCATCTGGGGCCCTTTCCCTCCAGCTCCTTTGGGCAGGGGCAAGGTACCCAGCAATGAACCAGCAGGTTCACGACATGGGCTTGGCCAGGGAAACCGTGGGGACTTGCCACATGAGTTTTGCCCTTACTAAAAATGGCTGCAGGCCTCCCCATTGTTCTCAAGAAAAGGTGAAGCTCACAGGCTGCCCACCATCAAGATGGCCACCATCAGCCCCCTGGCAGGGGGCAGTGAGGCTGCCCTGACTGAAGATGGCTGCCACTGCCTACTGTTTGAAGCCAGGCTGCCCTCAAGGAAGATGGCTGCTCCTCCTTCACCATGTGTGTCCCAGGCAGAAGACCAGCAGGGGTCAGGGGAAGATGGGAAGGGAAATGTGTCTGTGGGGGGAAGTGGGGCAGGGGAAGGTGTCAGGGCGGAGATGTGTGCTGGTAGAGAGGGGAAGTGGGGGCAGTGGGATATGGGGGGCAGTGGAATGGTGGGGGGTACAGGGAGGGAGACGGGGGGCAAATGAATCCAGGGAGGCCGCTCAGGGGTCTGGGGAAGGGGGAGGCTGCAGAGGGAAGGGAATGTAGGGGGAAGGGATGGAGACAGAAGGCTGAGAAATGGGGGAGAGAGAGAGGTGGGGGAGGGGAGACTTGGAGACTATGGGGGGGCAGGAAGTGAGATTATGGGGCCAAAGGCATTGAGGAAGAAAGCAAAGCATGAGAGAAGGAGGGGACAGGGAGGGAGGATGTTGGGGGCAGAGACTGAAGGAGATCTGGGGCGGGGATCTGGAGACTGAGGGAAATGGAGGTGTGGGCAGAATTTGAAGGGTGAAGTGGGGAGGTTGGAGAGGAAGGAGGTTGATAGGGGAGGGCAATGGGCTGGCATCGCCCCTACTCCAGGGGCTAGGAGAGGGTCAGTAGAAGCCAGAGGAGAGGCCTGATTTTTTGTGTGTGGCTTTAAGGCAGGATTTTCACCCTGAAATAATCACATGCAAATTGGGGGTGGGCAGCGTCTCTGTAAGGTGGGTTGCTCTCACAGCAGTGTCTCACTGTTGCAGGATCGGGGCTTCCTGTGCCCCCCATTATGTTCAGTGTTGTTTTACCTTGTGCTGCTGCCTGTGTCTTGTGCAGTTTCCACTCTGCTACTCCAACGTGCTGGGCTTTGTGTTTATCCATAGCAAACATGATCCAGTTAGCAGCCGGCCCTGCAGGCCCTGGACTCTGAGTCCTTGTCTGCCCTAGAAAAAATAGTGGATGAATCACGCTCCCCCTGCCACCACTGGGGTTAGTTTTAGGGGCAGAATGGGATAAGATCTTGGGCGTTTTCATTGCTGTTCTGATCGGGTTTCCTGAGGCAGTGGTAAACATATTTGAACCCTGTTTGCATTAAGAGCTAAGTACGTGGGCTGCTGTACCACACCCCTTACTGCTATAACATGGGTATTCATTTTTGTAATGTAGATGCACCCTGGGAGTCATGCTGGGGTCTTTTCTTCTAATCTATCATCGTCAGGAGTAAAGACTCTGCTGGCCAAATTCTATTCTCAGTGATCCCTGTACAGCCTCATTGTGGTGTTGCTGACCCTTGTGAGTTTATTGAGAGTCTTGTGATTGTCTGAAAGCCCTGGCTTCTGGAGTCCTGGGAATAAATGAGAATCTTGGTTTTCATTACAAAGAGAATGGTTTCTACCTCCGCCCCCGGATGCAGAGAAAAACTTGGAAACATGACCCAAGAGTAACCTAAAGCTAAGAAACCAAAGTCTCACCATTTTTTTATGATAATCTCCTGATTTGGCATGAGGGATATAGCCATTAATGTCAATGGGTTTGCACAGGTGTAGCTAGTCAGAACTTTCGAAACAATCCTGTTAGTGCCGCATAAGTGGCACCATTGTTTGCCTTGATGGCATTGACAGATGTTGGCTCTGCTGATGACAGCTGCAGGGCCAACTGCAAATGAGCAGGCATTCGTAAGTGGTTTGCTGGACCTGAGGAATCAGTGGGATGGGAAGTCTCCTTTCTGGAACTGTGCTTAGCAATAAGACCTGCCAGTGTAGCCCCGCCAGTTCACACCAGGTCATACACTCCTAGAGAGAGGAGTTTGCTCTGTCCCAAAGAGCTGACAATCTGATGAAACGTGGTTCAGCAACTGTGGGGGGAAAGGGTGCAGGCAGTTATTGATGAGCATAAGGAGGTAGAAAGGGCTGAGGTGGGGTTTAAAGAAGGACTCCAAGGAGGAGAGAGGCGGACACTTGGGTGGATGAAGACAGGGAGACTGTGCCAGGCAGAGGGGGCAGCATGACAAGAAGCAGAAATGGGAAAAGAAGTGGAAGCAGGAAGGCAAGAGGATTGGGAAGAGCATAGAGGGGAGCTGGAGGACATTCATAGAGTCCAAGGCCAGAGGGGACCATTTAGATGATTTAGTCTGACCTCCTGTGTAGCATGGCCGGGGAACTTCCCAAAATAGTCCCTAGAGCAGATCGTTTAGAAAAACACCCAGTCTTGATTTCAGAATTGTCAGTGATAGAGAATCTGCCATAACTCTTGGTAAGTTGTTCCAGTGGTTAATTACTCTCACTGTTAAAAATGACAGGTTTCAGCGGTAGCCTTGTTAGTCTGTATCAGCAGTAAAAACCAAGGAGTCCTTGTGGCACCTTAGAAACTAACAAATTTATTTGGGCATAAGCTTTCGTGGGCTAGAACCCACTTCATCAGATGTATGAAGTAAAAAATACAAGAGCAGGTATAAATATATGAAAGGATGGGGATGCTTTGCCAAGTGTTAGGTCAGTCTAACGAGATAAATCAATTAACAGCAGGATCCCAAGGGAGGAAAAATAACTTTTGAAGTAGTAAGAGAGAGGCCCATTACAGACAGTTGACAAGAAGGTGTGAGTGTCAGTAGGGAGAAATTAATATTGAGGAAATTAAGTTTAGGTTTTGTAATGACCCAACCACTCCCAGGCTTTATTCAGGCCTAAACTGATGGTATCTAGTTTGCAAATTAATTCCAGTTTTGCAGCTTCATGTTGGAGTCTGGTTTTGAAGTTTTCTCGTTGAAGAATTGCCACTTTGAGGCCTGTTATTGAGTGACCAGGCAGGTTTAAATGTTCTCCTACTGGTTTTTAAATGTTATGATTCCTGATGTCAGATTTGTGTCCATTTATTTTTTTGCTTAGAGACTGTCTGGTTTGGCCAATGTACATGGCAGAGGGGCATTGCTGGCACATGATGGCATATGTCACATTGGTAAATTTACAGGTGAACGATCCCCGGATGGTGTGTCTGATGTGGTTAGGTCCTGTGATGGTGTCTCTTGAATAGATATGTGGACAGAGTTGGCATTGGGGTTTGTAGCAGGGTTTGGTTTCTGGGTTGGTGGTTTTGTTGTGTGGTGTGTAGTTGTGGTGCGTAGTTGGTCAAAAGACCATGTGATACTGGGTCAAATGCTTTACAGAAGTCTAAGTCTATTACATCAACACTATTACCTTTGTCATTCACATTTGTAATATCATTCAAAATATCAAGTTAATTTGACCTGCTTTATTTTCCATAAACCCATGTTGACTGGCATTAATCATAGTACCCTCTTTTTATTCATTATTAATCAAGTCCCATATTAGCCTCTCCATTATCTGGCCCAGGATCGGTGTCAGAGTGACAGGCCAAAAATTACCTGGGACATCTCTTTTACCCTTTGTAAATATTGACACAATATTAGCTTTCTTTCAGTCATGTGGAACTTCTCTGGTGTTCTAAGACTTATTGAAAATCAACATTAATGGTCTAGCAAGTTCCTCAGTCAGCTGTTTTGAAAACTGTTGGATGCAAATTATCCAGACCTGCTGATTTTAAAATGTCTGAATTTAATAGCTGCTGCTTAACACCCTCTGGTGTTACTGGTGAAATGGAAAGAGTTTCATTATGTAATATGTTTCCCATATTCATTGAATACATCTGCTTTTTCTGCATTATTTTTGATAATACTACCATTTCCATCTAATAATAGACCAATACTATTGTTAGGATTCTTTTTGTTCGAAATATACTTAATAAGCTCCTTCTTGTTGTCCTTAACTAACTGGCCATAGATGTCACCTTGTGTCCCTTTTGCTTCCCTTATCAATTTTCTACCATTCCTAGCTTCTGATTTATATTCATTATTATCTGCTTCCTATTTTTTCTACTTCTTTATACATATTTTTGTTCTTTATAGTGCCCTTCTCTTTTCCTCTAAATCAGGTTGTTTTTAGAATCAATAAAGCCTTCTTCCTCGATTGTGAGAAGTGAGAGCTGAGTCTCAGGAGGAGCAAGGGTCCCTGGCTTGTAATTTTTATTTGTAATTACCTGGGTGATGAATGATATTTATGGAGGGCTGAGAGTTTGCTTGGAACCAAACTTGCTGTGTATCTTTTTCTGTGGAAATATTTCATGGATCCTTTGAGCTTTGTTCTTTCTCCCCTGCCCCCACTTTTCTTTGGTTTTCGACTCAGGTTTCTTCTTCCCAGCAGCAAGATTTGTGTTGCGCCTGTCTTAGGTGACAGTTAATCCCGATGCATATACGTACGCACGCACAAGCACCCAGCTTCCATTTCAACTACGTGCCTCAAATCCTGCCAGCTGCAGGTGCTTAATTCGCTGTGCTGTTTGTTCGGGGGATTTTTTTGGCAGCCACTGGGAACGTCGGTATTTCTGAGCTGCTGAGCAATCCAAGCAGAAATAATAACACAAAAGTTATTCACTGATACAATGGGGCTCAGAAATGTCACGTGCATCAGGAAGATGCTGTATATTAGAACTTTCTGTGAGCACAAGAGGCCCCTTCTGAAGGGGCCAGTTATGCCCAAAGCAGGAACTGCATGGCCCTCCTTATGAATTCCAGCTGGAGTCAGTGAAAGGTAGGCTCAGATCCTCTCTTGGGTTAGTTTATTTGTGGAGAAACCCATTTTTTTTTTTAAAAGTGCTGTCTCTGTTGGTGAGATTTTTGCCCTAGTCAGTGTCAGGAGTGGGAGGGGCAGGAGCAATTCTCCCCCTCCTCAGGGGCTCCCCACTGGGGAACATGGGCACTGCCACTGCCCTAGCCTTAGCGGGGCAGCATGCCTCCTGCCACACCCTCAGCTGACGCAGAGAGGAGGAGGAGCCATGGGTCTCTCTCCGACCCCTTTCAGGCATCTCCTGCTTGTGTGGGCCACTAGGATGACCACTGGGACTCGAGTGCAGAAGCTGAGATCTGACAGCTGTAGAGATGAGGCAGGGGAATTCTCTATTGAGGCTGCTGGACACAGACAAGCCTTGTGGTTCTCTCTGGCTTTGTAGTGCCTAACCTGTGCTGTCCTGCGTTTCTGCACAGGGATCCCCTACCTTGGGGTGTTAATTCACACCTTTGGGATTTTGGGGAAAGGCCATGTGTGGCTGCTCATTCTGGAGCAAAAGTGTCCTATTTTGTTAACAAAAGATATGAACTAAAACAGATTCACTTAGTTTGGTGCTGTACATACAGCAGCCCTTGGTCCGTACTGAGCAGCCAGCCATGCACGAACTGGAGGTGCACTACAGAGAGCTGATGGCTCCCAAAGTTCAGGCAGGCAAGTTTGAGTCTGGGGTTGTTAGATGTTGCCCTTCCTCGGGGTTGCTGTGAGTGTCTTCCTGAAGTGTTTTGTGCTCATGTGTGTCAGGGGCAAACTTAGCATCAAACTAAATTGCACTGTGCTGTAATCAGAATGATGGGAAGAGGGAAAAAGGAGCCCATGAGAGAAAGAGACACTGAAGGGAAAGAAGAGAGAAAAAGGAAAAGGAAAAAAAGAAGAGAGAAAAAGGAAAAAAGGGAGGTGATCAAAGGGAAAGGATCAAAATAATGGCAGGGCAGACCTCCGTGTGGGATTATTAACTAATGAGATAATTAATGCTTCACGCCTCTCTAGTTCCTTTCATCTAAAGATCACAAAGCATTTCACAAACAGTCCACACACATACCTGTGCGGAAGGTCTTCAGATTACTGGGCATAAAGCCAATCTTGTAATTGACAGAGGTGTTTGCTCTTTGGGCATGAGACACTTGGTTAGGATCGCAGGAGGGGACAGAGTTTCTCCTACACGATGATGGCCCCAAACGATTTCTTGTAACCTCTTGAGGGGGGAGATATCAAGGAGTTGTTCTGAGCAGCTGGGGCTGGACTGAGGTGGGGCTCAAAGATAATCCATGCTGTTGCTGCTGTGTCAACTGTTAGTGCTGGCTTCATCTTAAATACAAGTTTGGTCACCTCATCCCAGAGAAAATCACCTCAACGTTGGGCCAGATTCTGGAGCCCTTCTTTAGACATTGGCCACTCTGATTTGAGTGGAAGTCCTGTCCCTGCAAAGTCTGAATAGCTGTAATGAATCCATGAGCTGCAAAGCTATGATTAACCACTGGAACGAACTCCCAAGGGAAGTGATGGACTCTGCATCTCCCAGTGTCTTCAGATCCAAACTGGCTGCCTTTCTGGAAGAGATGTTTGATCCAATAATCCAAATTATTGGGCTCAATACAGGGGTAACTAGAATTGGAATTTTAGGGTATCCCAAGGATGTCACTTGGAGCAGTGAAGGTCAACTTCTTCCAGAATAATCTACACGTGCTCGAGTAGTCATTGCTAGAGCCCTGGGACCTTTGCTCTAAACATGCAGGCCTTTACTACTTAAGCTAACCTAGACTTCCTGTAATTGATGCTACTAGCAGGACCCATTTGATTCCTACAGGCCAGCTAGGTCACTCATTTACTCCTACACAAGGTCAGTACGTTGCTTCAGGACCTAAAGAGTGCCGCATGCAGATATTTGATCCAGAGATGAGATCGTGAACTCTGGAGAAGTTCGGAAGTAGGTTTCGAGCCAGTTCTGAATGCCGCATCCAGGTAGCACGGCAGTGAACATGACTCGAGGCCAGAGTGAGAGAAATTAAAGCTGAGGAACTAGATTTAGTCCTGCCACAAGTGGTTTCAGCTCATCTGGACTGACATTAACTTAAGCCAGCAGAGCACTTGGCCCTGTGACTGTTTTGTGCAGAAAGGAGATGAATAGGAAATGTGATGGAAGAATGTAGCGTAACAAATGGGATTGCTGGCCCTCATTGCAATGAAAAGGTACAGCCTTTAAAACACATGGAAAGAAAATACTCTTTTACGCAACACATAATCAACCTGCTGTGGAATATAAACTGAGACAAGGAGTTAATTAAGGAGAATTGGACGTCAGAGTGGATAACATGTATTTATACCTACTGGAGTAATAAAATCTAGCCAATATGAGGCTTCAGGGCAGAAGCTCATCACCGTCTGGGGTCAGGAGGAAATTATTCTACTGTGGCATGGTATTGCATTCTGGGATATCAGCCCCAGAGAGCTTAAAGAACCAGGGCAGCACGGTTACAGTGTATTGCCATCCCACCAAAGGAAAAGAGCCGTAGAACTGTAAAACCTTGCTACGATTATTGTTCATTATCGTAAAGATGTTTGTTTTTTTTGCTTTCTAGATTCTGGCAGCATGACCAACCAGGAGTCACTCGAGAGCTACCTGAATGGGAATAAGAAGCAGTTAGGTCAGTGCAAGATGGCATGGCTGGGTTGTTTGGCATTGGGAGAGCGGATTGGGAATGGAGAACCTGAGCTGGAGGGGCCAAGTATGGCATGTAGGGAGCCATAGTAAGTGGGGAGTTAAGAACCTTGACTAAGAATGTCCCAACTTGGCAGTAGCTATACCCTGGCACTAAAAAGAGAGATCATAGTATCTATTTAAATGATTTTGGCTGGGGGACTGTTCATTCACCAAGGGTTTGGTTGTGCCATTAAATCACCACCTTTGCCCCGGGATTGTTCCTGAGGGAAAACGACTGAGACAGGCCCTTCCTGCCCCCTTGGACTGCCCATCCCATGCCAGCTCTGCTCAGCTTGATTTTCCCCAGTGGACGCCAGCCCCAGTGTAAGTGCTGGTTTCTCTCAGTCCTCAGGCACCAGAAATCTGAGAACCAAGCTTGCAACAGGCTCCGGAGCAGATGTGAGTGGCAAGGGACGAATTCCAGTGCTCTCTGTCCCCTGGCAGGCTCTACACCGGGCTGGGCACAATCTAGTGCTTAGTGAGGAGCAAAGAAAAAACTGGGGCTGGAGCTGGATCTTGCTGGAATGGACTCTCGCTCTGCTCCAGTTGCCCCAAAGGCCACTTCTAATCAGGCCTGTGGGATCCCAATCCCTATGAGTCCCAAGGTCCTCCTCCAATCATGCCAGCAGCAAGCAGTACCTGAAGCTCCTTGCGGGCCTTATGGTGCTGTCATCTGTCCTGGTTCTGCCTCATTTCCCCATGGGCCAGAGACTGTTGCCCAGAGATGGCTAATGGCTCAGCGATTGGCTGCTTTTCCAGATTTCACCTGGGAGGTGAAGGCCAACGACCGAGCCTATCACAAGCAGTTCAAGAAGAGAGTTGCCTTCTGCCTGACGAGGAAAAAATATGAGGTGAGTCACCTTGCTTCAAGCCTGTGCTTATTTTATGGCCACTAGTGTCTCCGCTGATTTCCCAGCTGGCAGTGCAAGCCCCTTGGCCGTGGGCAGGGCTCGAGCAGACAGATCTCTAGAGCAGCTGACTGGAAGTGCCTTTTCTGTGAGTGCCTCGTTCAACATAAGGAGGGTGGGACTGGCCTTCCGGAATATTGCTGCAGTGTTCGCCAGTCACGGTCCAGAGCAGCATGTTGTGCCATTGAGATTTCTCCTAGAAGGGAGTTGTGGCGTTGTGTGCTTGAGGGAGCCGTGTGACCTCTATGGCTGGTCCATAGAGAGCATAAGGGACCGCATAAGGCCCCTGCTACTGGAAGGCTCCCTTAGCTTGAGTAGTAGAAGCCACTGGAGGGGGTTTGGAGCAGGGTTCTCGTCCTGCTTCTTCAGAGGCGTGTGCGTTTTGTGCGGTGACTAGGTAGGATGTGTTACCATGGGACCTGGCGGCAGAGGTCAGATGGAAAAGCCTGCATGTGAGAGAGGGGATAAGAAAGGGTGTGTAACCCACTGACTGTGTTCCATGTTCCCCGCTCTGCCCGATCCACTGAGGATACGAGTCTGCTGCCTGCCTTTAGCTCTGGAGATCTCTGGTTCAACCCCAGGTGTCAGCCACACTGCCAGCTGGCTGGACCCACCTGGAGTAAGCCTGGGAGATGAGCTGATAGGCCCAGATGCTCATAGGTATTTAGGCCCCTGACTTCCATTGATTTCAAAGGGAGTTAGGCACCTAAATACATGTGACGAACTGGGCCACGAAGAGTAAGGGCCTGGTTCTCAGTTGCCCTGTACTTTGGATAGTCATTCACTGGGCACAAAGCGGTGGTTGGATGCTTCCACTCTGACCTGTTAGTGCTTTGTATTGGGGTAAAAGATGACCCAGGATTGCTGAGCCTGAGGTGGAGGAGTGGGTGTGGGGGGAAGGAACTCTGCTTCCACCGTATTCGCCCCCTCCCTCGGTGTAGATCCCTGGCACTTTCTAGGCCCAGCAGCCCCACTGCAGAGTGAATCTGGAGTTTAACCTAGGAAGAAGGGGATGCCTGTGCCCCATGAGATCCCAGTGGATGGCAGGAAGCCCTGCTCAGCCCAGCTCTTGCTGTGTCCCAAGAAAGCCCAGCCATGTCAGTCTTTAAAATGCTCCTTCCAGGATAACACCATCAAGACAGCCAAATACAATGCCCTGACCTTCTTGCCGCTCAACCTCTATGAACAGTTCCATCGTCTGGCCAACCTCTACTTCCTCTTCGTCATCCTCTTACAGGTGAGATCTCGCTGGAGGTTGGGGGGAGACTGCTGGGCCTGCCAAGCCAGTGCCCTGAGATGGGCACAGAGGGGAGAGAGACACTGTCTAAAGACGGAGCTGTGTCTAGTGCTTGGAGCTCAGGACTGTGAGTTAGGACTTCTGAGTTCTAACCCCAACTCTGCTACAGAATTGCTGCATGATCTGGGGCGAGTCCCTTCACCTTTCTCGGCCTCCATTCGGACTGGAGCAGTCTCCCTCTCTCTCAGTTTTATGGGGATTTTGGATGATCCACTGGATAATTTAAGAAGACCATTTTTCTCTAGCAGCTTTCATGCAAGGATCACAAAATATCCTCCAGTCCTCACACTGCCCCCATGAAGGATATTAGCTGCAGAGACTGTGATGGAGCGACTCGCCCAAGGTCACAGAGCAAGCTGCTGGGCACAGAACCCAGGAGTCCTGGCTTCCAGTCCTTTAATCACTAAGGATGGGATTTGCAAACATTCCTATGCGAGTTAGGAGCCAACTCCATTGAAAGTCGTTAGATCAAAGCTTCTTCTCTTTGACCTTGTCTACACGCAGAGCCGTACCAGATTTTAAACCAATTTAGCTAAACTGGCGCAAAAGGCCATGCAGATGCTCTTAGGGATTGGCCACATGGGAACCAAGATAACCATATGGGTTTTAATTCATGCCCTTAGTTATTTCAGTGTCAGGCTGCGTGGGGGCTGTCTTGTTTCACCACAGGAGTATTCCATTTTGAAATAACTGGCTTAATTGACATAAAGCTAGGAGAAGATACTGTTATTGCAGTTGTTTAGGTGAGCTCTTATTTTGGTTTAACCTAGCTTTGGTTTAACGTATCGACGGGGGGATATTGACCAGGATAGCTTATTCTGTAGCGGCTGTTCTGCAATATCTGTTCTAGCTATTGTGGACTATTTTGTTCTGCAATAACTATTCTGGTCAAGTTCCCCATATCACCCTGTCTGGAGTGGCTCACAAGCATGAGGGCCGACCTTCGAGCAGACTGTCAAAAAGCAGGGCCGGCACCCCAGACGGGTCAGATGTTCTATAATTAGATTTCACCAACCCTGTACCAAATGTGAACTCCCAAAGTACTACAGTGTTCTTATAACGGAGTCGCAGACAGTCCCCGTAGACGCTTCAGTCTGTCTTGCCACCCAGGCAAGCTTGACGATGTGATAAATGGTCACTGACACCAACAATTACAAACGAATCCAGTCATACCTGATCCCAAGAGACCAACACTCAGCCAGGGCGATTTGCATCCCAGATCACACACCACAGACAATCCTATAGTAAACTGACTAAAGGTTTATTAGCTAAGGAAAAGAAATGAGAGATTAAAGCAGGTAAAATATATATGTACAGGTGAGTCACACTCTATAATTGCAAAAGCTAGCAGAGGCACAATGTTCTTCCAGTTTCCCTAAAGTCTTTCAGGGCTACCCAGAATAACTTGGGGGATCTCTGCCTCCTGGTTCAGTTTTCTGCACTGTTAGTATCCACACAGCCAGGAGAAGAAGAATTTTTCCTTGGGGCCATATTTATAACTTCTCGCAGAAACCAAGCTGTCAGGACAGTCCCCACGTGGGTTCTTTCTTCATGGCAGGAAAAGAGGAATGTACTTAGAGACTTTGATCGGACACGTAATGACCACTCGCTTTCATGTCTACATCTAAAATTTTGCAGCGCTGGTTGTTACAGCTGTATTAGTACAGCTGTATAGGGCCAGCGCTGCAGAGTGGCCACATTTACAGCAACCAGCGCTGCAAGTGGTGTTAGATGTGGCCACACTGCAGCGCTGTTGGGCGGCTTCAAGGGGTTTTGGGGAAGGCGAGAGCAAACCGGGGAAGGAGACCAGCTTCGCCGCGGTTTGCTCTCGCGTTCCGCGAACCCCCCTGCAAACCGCAGGGAAGGAGACCTGCTTGCTCGGGGGTTCGGCGAACGCGAGAGCAAACCGGGGAAGGAGACCAGCTTCGCCGCGGTTTGCTCTCGCGTTCCCCGAACAAGCAGGTCTCCTTCCCTGCGGTTTGCAGGGTGGTTCGGAGAACGCGAGAGCAAACCGCGGCGAAGCTGGTCTCCTTCCCCGGTTTGCTCTCGCGTTCGCGGAACCACCCAGCAAACCTCAGGGAAGGAGACCTGCTTGCTCGGGGTTCGGGGAACGCGAGAGCAAGCCGGGGAAGGAGACCAGCTTGATTACCAGAGGCTTCCTCAGGTATGCTGGGATACCTGCTTATTCCACGGAGGTCAAGAAAAGCGCTGGTAAGTGACTATACTTGATTACCAGCGCTGGATCACCAGCGCTGGATCCTCTACACCCGAGACAAAACGGGAGTACGGCCAGCGCTGCAAACAGGGAGTTGCAGCGCTGGTGGTGCCCTGCAGATGTGTACACCTCCTAAGTTGCAGCGCTGTAACTCCCTCACCAGCGCTGCAACTTTCTGATGTAGACAAGCCCTGGTGTGGAGGAATTAACACTCTCCTGTTAAAGTTCTTCATTTGCATTACATAAGGCTCCTCTCTGTTTGATGAGCTATTTAATTACTGGGGTATATGCAGTGCAGATGCTTGCTCTTACATTGTAACAGGGGACAGATAAGGGAAAACAATGCCTGCGACATCCCACCAGTTCTTCATGGAGTTTAAACACTAAACACATCTTTGTACATTTCACATTTACTTTGAACTTTACTAACATGCAAATAAACTGGCCTGGCTTGCGTTAGTCAATGCTCAGCTGATGCCTAGGCCTTGGCCAGAGCTGGCAGTTGCCACTTACCAGCGTCACACTCCACGGAGACAAGTCCTTAGTTTGGTTTAGCTTGAGTTGATTAGGATGATCTTTAAGCTAAACTGAAATAAACTGCTTGTAAACCAGAATAAGAGCCTCTGTGCCGGTGTTTAAAAAGAGATTGAAGTTAAACTGGAGGAATTTCTGCCTGGGGACAGAGCCGTCGGTTTGATTACCAGGAAATTCAGACGCTCCCGTAGAAAGAGTGGGGAAGTTACCCCAACTCTTCCAACCCACAAGAAAAGGTCAGTGCTTCAGGGTGGGGGGTGAAGGCTGTGTCTGGTCCCCCACCTTACCCTAGTAATGTGATGCTCCTCTGCTCTCTCGCCTCCCATTTCAGACCGTTCCTGAAATCTCCACCCTGCCCTGGTTCACCCTGCTGCTGCCCCTGAGCTGCCTCCTCCTCCTCAGAGGCCTACGGGACCTGATTGATGACATTGTGAGTAGCCCGTCAGTTCACAGGGCTGGAAATCCACGAAGGGGCCCAGTGTATGGTGTGGCTTGTCAGAGAACCCGGGACTGAGCTGAAAAGCAGCCTGGCACTCTCTGTATCTTTAGGCCTCAGCACCTGGCATGTATCCACAATGCCTTCATGGAGGCAAGGGGCTGTGGATATCTACTATCCTCCCTTTGGAGCGGGGATGAGTATCTGGCCCCTTCCCTTGGTCTGGCCTCTCCATGATTGACCCACTCCCCTTCCCGCTCTTTGGGGTCCCAGCCAATGGACATGCTTCCTCTTAGATCCACAGACATATTGACTGCCCCTCTACTCCCCACATTCAGACCCATTGGGCATGCCTTGTGTCGTGCCCATGTGTGCCGACATCAGGGCAGGCACCCAGAACCAAATGTGAACTCCTGGATCACTATCACAGTCTGACCATGGAGTCACGGGCAGTTCCTTTAGACCAGTGGGTCTCAACCTATTTATCATTGTGGGCCACATATGTGACCCACAATGTATTCCTTGGGCCGCAGGTGGAGAACCACAGCACGCCCACCCAAACCCTGCCCCCTACAGACACCTATGCCCAGCGCCCAAGCCCCTGCCCAGAGACCCCTCCACAGAGTGGTGCCAGGAGCGGACCCTACTGCGTGGCAAGGCAGCACAGGCCCAACAGCCCAGATCCCGGACCCTGCCACACAGGGCAGGGAAGGGCAGGGCAGCATGACAGCCTCAACCCTGCCTTGCCGTGCCGGGCATCAGGCAGCCGATGCTCCGGACCCTGCCGGATTGGGTGGCCAGGCATCCTGGCCACCACCACGTGGACCCTGCAGCTTTTAGCAGGTAGCTGGGCTGCAGCTCTGTGCTAATTTGGCCACACGTGGGCTGTGGGTTGAGAACCACTGCCTTAGACTCTCCAGCCTATCAGGGAAACTGGACTTGGGGCTATATGGTCACTTACACCAGAAATCACACAATATTCAGGTTGCTTCCAGTCCCAAGAGACCAGTCACTTACTCCAGATCAACTGGTTCCCTAGATCTCACACCAAAGACAACGCCTGTAGCCAATCCTGGAATAAACTATCTAGGCAAGATAAATAAGAGAGTTGTTTCCAGGCTAAAGCAAGCAGACAAACACACAACTGAGTTGCAATAAATCCTAAGAATTGCAGTGACCTGTCACTTCAAAATGTCTTTCAGGGTGGACCCAAGGGCAACCCCTGGGGATCTCTGGCTTCAGTTTGGTGTCTCTGGCCCTGTCAGAATTCAAACAGCAAAGAGATGGAAAGTTTTCATGTATCTTTGTTTTATTCCTTCATTCAGCCTCCCAGTCCGTAGGACAAGTTTCCTTGAACGTTGCCTTTCCAAGGGGCGATAGAGCCATTCACCAGTCCTTTGTATTGCGATGTTCCTTGATAGATCATCTGATTTTGATAGTTCTTCTGGCCACCAGGGTAGGGGTAGAGGTAAACACTCTTCCCCTCCGGGTTCACAAGTTTAGAGCAAACATTTTCAAAGTTCTAAAGCAAAACGTACATATTTCCTTGTAGCCTGGAATACAGACATTGCAAATCAGATTCATGCAGGCAGCAACTTACAAACATGCAGTAGAGTTGTAACACTAGTAAATCCAGTTTCATAGGATGGACACCTATTTTAAGCAACATTACCACATAAGTGAACTGGCCGTGCCTCCAACTATGAATGAGTCAGTTCTTAGCTAATGCCTGCAGCCCGGGAAAGAGCCTGCCAGTATCACACCTGGAAAGGGCAGATCTCCTCACTCTGAGACTGGAACTCCCGGACAGAGCCTGGTGCTAACAGGGATGTTCTCTTGCAGCCCTGGTGAACGGGGAAGCCAGACATGGCCTGTCCTTGTCTTTTCTCCTATATTTGCAGGCCCGACACCGGAGCGACTGGATGATCAACAACAGGCCCTGTGAAATCTTGGTTGGGAAAAGGTTAGGGGCCTTGAGAAATGTCCAGCTGCGAGCTACAGGATAAAACTCACTCTTTACAGTCATGTTCTCCTCCACCGTGTGTTTGAAGAAGCAGGGGGAAGCTCTGTGCCATTGTCTGAGCTCATAGCGTTCTCCCAATTTAGCAGCTGTGCTCAGAGAAGTGGTTGTGATGTGTCATCACCCCCAGGCTGTCCCACAGAGACACACCTTCCCACAACCTGGGGCAGGTCTCATTTGCTCCATCCTTGGGATTAACACATCCCAGTCCCAGCTGGGATGGGGATCCAGGGGGCCCTGGCTCCAGGCGACACTTCCTCCTGTCCTAAAGGAGTTTTCCTTTCCTTGGAAGGGCAACCAGAGAGTTTCTGCCACTTCTGGCCCATAGGGCTCCTAAAGGAGGCGCTGCAGAGTGTCACCCCGGCTTGAAGTTGCTCTTCTCAGGAGGTGGAAGGGTGCAGAAGGGACTGAAACGTCCCATCTGAGCCCAGGTCACTAACGGCCAAAAGTCACTGCCATTGATGGCTGCTAGGTGGCCTGCCTGCTCATGTCACGAAACCACCTGGCCAGCTGGTCTTCACATTGGCAGGCTTAGCAGAGCGGCTAAGGATTGGATGGGCCACAGAGACTGAAGTCCCCTCTGGTCTTGGAGGTCAGGGTCGAGGCACAGGGGCTGGGGAGGTGGGAGTGAAACTTGCCCTGCTGCTGCCTGGACTACCCTGTGGAGAGAGGTCTCCAGGGCTGTCAGCAAGTCTCCCTCTAAGCGGCTGGCCCCCTAAGTGGATTGTTTTTCTCTTGCAGCTTTAGCTGGAAGAAATGGCGAGACATCTGTGTCGGCGACATCATCTGCCTGCGCAAGGACAGCTTTGTCCCGGTGAGTCAGGCCCCTCGTGGCGGGCCGGGCCCGTCACTCCAAGGCCGTACGCTGGGGAGCGGGGATGAGGGGGTCTCGTTAGTAAAGTCTCTCTGAGGTCTTTTCTCTTTCGCTTGCTTTTAAAGGCCGACCTGCTCTTGCTGTCCAGCTCGGAGCCCAGCAGCCTGTGCTACGTGGAGACAGCGGATATCGACGGGTAAGGAGTGGGAGAGACCGTGGGGAGACCATAGCCACCGGCTGGGGACCAGAGACACCACAGCCAACGTTCTGAGGCCTCCATATTTGGGATCCCGGCTGGAGACACCTTGGGCCTGGGTTTCAGAGGTGCTGGGTGCCTGGCAGCGGCGGGTGCTCAGCACCTTCAAAAACCAGGCCCCAAGGGATTCTGAAGTGGGACACCCGAAATTCAAAACCTGGGGTGTGTTGCAAAGCAGGGGATCACAAGTCCCATCAGCCCCCTCTGTACACCCCTGCTTTCCTGGCTAAGCAGGGACCATATTTCCTACCAGCCCCATCCCCTTTGCATTTCCATTCCCCTGACCAGGTAAGAGGAATGGTCGTGATCCAGGCTGGGCTTGGTTTGGGGAGCGGGAGCCACACGGCAGCAGGGGTCTGGAGAGAAGCCCCAGGAACCGTGTGCAGAGCCGCAGTCAGCATGGATTTGTCAAGAACAAATCCTGTCAAACCAACCTGATAGCTTTCTTTGACACGGTGACAAGCCTTGTGGATGGGGAGGAAGTGGTAGATATGCTATATTTTGACTTTAGTAAGACTTTTGATCCTGTCTCGCGTGACCTTCTCATAAACAAATTAGGGGAATACAACCTAGATGGAGCTACTATAAGGTGGGTGCATAACTGGTTGGAAAACCCAGAAAGTAGTTATCAGTGGTTCTCAGTCATGCTGGAAGGGCATAACGAGTGGGGTCCCGCAGGGATCAGTTCTGGGTCCCGTTCTGTTCAATATCTTCATCAGTGATTTAGATAATGGCCTAGAGAGGACACTAACAAAGTTTGCGAATGATACCAAGGCTGGGAGGGGTTGCAAGTGCTTTGGAGGATAGGATTAAAATTCAAAATGATCTGGACAAACTGGAGAAATGGTCTGAAGTAAATAGGATGAAATTCAATAGGACAAATGCAAAGTTCTCCACTTGGGAAGGAACAATCAGTTGCACACATACAAAATGGGAAATGACTGCCTCGAAAGGAGTACTGCAGAAATGGATCTGGGCGGTCATAGTGGTGAAATATGCCACAAGCGAAATATGAGTCAACAGTGTAACGCTGTTGCAAAAAAAGCAATAGTTCTGGGGTGTGTTAGCAGGAGTGTTGTGAGCAAGACACGAGAAGTCATTCTTCTGCTCTACTCCGCACTGCTTAGGCTTCAACTGGAGTATTGTGTCCAGTTGTGGGCACCACATTTCAGGAAAGATGTGGAGAAATTTGAGAAAGTCCAGAGAAGAGCAACAAAAATGATTAAATGTCTAGAAAACATGAGCTGTCAGGGAAGATTGAAAAAACTGGGTTTGTTTTGTCTGGAGAGGAGAAGACTGAGAGGGGACATAACAGTTTTCAAGTACATAAAAGGTTGTTACAAGGAGGAGGGAGAAAAATGGTTCTTCTTAACCTCTGAGGACAGGACAAGAAGCAATGGGCTTAAACTGCAGCAAGGGAGGTTTAGGTTGGACATTAGGAAAAACTTCCTAACTGTCAGGGTGGTGAAGCACTGGAATAAATTGCCTAGGGAGGTTGTGGAATCTCCATCGTGGATTTTTAAGAGCAGGTTGGACAAACACGTGTCAGGGATGGCCTAGATAATACTGAGTCCTGCCTTGAGTGCAAGGGACTGGACTAGATGACCTCTCGAGGTCCCTTCCAGTCCCGTGGTTCTATGAGGAACTGGCTGTGACTGCTGGATGTCACAGGTGGGTTCAGGCCTGTGTGGGACTTGTATGGGAGCAGCAACAGCTGACAGGGAGCCAGAGCACAGCAGCCCCAACGAGAGACACTGACTGAGCTTGGCTTGGAAACCTGCAAATGCCTGTTTGCAGGAATAGAGACTGGACTGGAGCAGTGCCCTGGGCCCCAGGGCTGACCAGCCCTGACCCTCAATGGGACTGTCTGGGGCCCGAACGGGAACTGCTGTTGCTCAATGTGACTGTAACTGTGTAAGCTTCTGTACCAAGGGTATCTGCAACCTCCTCCGTCCTGCCAGCCCCAGTGACAACCTGCCCTTCAGCCCTGTGTCTGAGCGGTTACTGGGACCCACTGGGGCTAGCGCCCACAAGGCCTCGCTGCTGAAGCACCTGCAGGCCTTGCCTCTGAGGTGCATGCACCTGGCATGCTCCTAGGGCCTAGAGGTTTGGGGTACAGAATAACCCTAATAATTACAGGGGTCAAAAGAGGATCCACTGGTGGTTAAGGCACTGGCCTGGGACTCTGCAGAGTTGGGTGAAATCTCCTGCTCTGCCCAGACTCCCTGCCTGACCTTGGGCAAACCATGTCACCTCACTGGACCTCAGTTCCCCATCTATAAAATGGGGATAATGATCCTTGTTCTCCCCCTCTCTGTCTGTCTGGTGTATTTTGAGTGTAAGTTCTTCAGGGCAGGGACTGTCTCTTACTCAGTGTATAAGCAACACGCAGCACAATGGGACCCTGAACTCAACCAGGGCTGCTCGGTGCTACCGTAAGGTATATAAATCGTAATAATTAATAATACCCCTCTCACCCCACATTTCTCCAACCCTTTGGGACAACAGGTCAGTGGTTCTCAATCAGGGTTGTGGGTAGGGGTAGGCAGAGCTCTTCTGGGGGTACATCAACTCATCCAGATATTTGCCTAATTTTACAACAGCTACATAAAAAGCGCTAGCGAAGTCGGTACAAATTAAAACTTCATACAGGCAATGGCTTGTTTCTACTGCTCTATGTACTATCCACTGGAATGCAAGTACAACATTCCTATTCCAAGTGATTGGTTTTATAATTCTCAGGTAGAAACGAGGACGTGAGCGATTTCTCAGTCTAGCGCGCTGTGACGCTTTGGAACGTTTATGTCTGGTTTTGTAAGCAAGTTGTTTTTAAATGACGTGAATCTTGGGGGTACAGTAATCTGGAAAGATGGAGAGCCGCTGCACTAGGGGAGCGACTGCCACCTCTTCCGCTTTGTGGCTTTTCCTTCAGATTGTTTTCAGACCCGTTCTTGTTTTCAGAGAAACCAACCTGAAGTTCAGACAGGCCCTTCTGGCCACGCACCAGGAGCTGGTGAGCGAGGCGAGCATGGCTGCCTTTGACGGTGAGTGCCCGGCAAGGACAAGGCGCGTTTCGTTCGCCTCGCCAGCTCCAGGAGAAACCTGGAGCAACAGGGATATTTATTTAATTACCCTGCTAAAACGAAACACTCCCCGGCACGCGAGTCTTCCCTGGTGCAGAGGGCGGAAGCCCAGACATGTAACTGATGCAGAGCCCTCTTGGGAGGCTGGTGTCAGTGCTCTTGCTCATCGTGCTGCAGGAGGCCAGATTCACATCTCTTTGTGCCGGGGGTGGGGGCTGGTGGAACAAGGCAGTGTCACGGCTTGGCCTCAGGGGATTCCAGCACGGGAGGCTGCAATGGGTAAAGAGTGCATCCCTCGTCCGTGTTTGCCACCACCCCTTTCCAGTCAGTGTGACGGGGCGACGACTCACCGGTGCGGCACCTCCTGCTGGTCATCCTGGGAATTAGCTTTTTCCAGCCTGGAGCACCCTCTGCAGGCCGGTGTCTCACCTACCGCTGGCCCCCGTGTCCCTCCCGGACCCTGGTGCCCTTTACTTCAGGGTTCTGCCTCCTAACAGTAACCCACCATCTGGGGCTCCCCACCCAGGAGATCCCCCAGCCCTCTATCCCCACCTTGCCTCAGTGGCTACTGCCAGTCACCATCAAGCCCCTGCTCCCTGGGGCAGACTGCAGTTTGTAAACCACTCATCATCGGCAATGGAGGTTGGACCAGCCGCCTCTACCTGTCTCTGGGCTGCCCCTCCGCAGCCCCAGGACCCTTTCATAGGCCCTTAACTCGCCTGCAGCCTGGGGCTTTGCTAGGCTGGAGCTCCCCAGCCCCCTCTGCACTTCCCCAGCACTGCTCCACTCTAAATACCCTTCTCAGCTTCCCAGGCAGCCGGGTCCTTCTCTCTCTAGAGCCAGAGAGAGTGTCTGGCCAAGCTTCTGGCCCCCAGCCCTCTCATAAGGGCCAGCTGGGCCCCGATTAAGCTGGCCACAGCTGTGGCTGCTTTCCCATCAGCCTCCCTTTTCCCAGCTGCAGCCCTCTCTAGGGCTGCTTTCACCCCTCCAGGGCCAGAGCGGGATGACCACCCCGCTGCAGTCAGCTTTGCCTACCTTGAGCTCCCCAAAGCAGCCTGCAGGCCCCTTCCCAGCAGAGTTGCTTTCAGAGGCTGCGGCGAAGGGGACCAGACACATTCCAGGCCAGATAGGTGGAAGGGGAGGTTGTGGCCGCCTTCAGCATTCTGCCCTTAGGACCATTCTGCCAGGGCCTTAGCCCTGGGGTGAATTTACACCAGTGTAGCTGAGATCAGAATCGTACTGATCTATTGTATATTGAGATAAAAACAACCAACCCCTGGCCCTCCCGCCATTTCCCTTCCTCCCCTCAGGACCTAGGTCTGTGTTCCCAAGGATTGTCCTCAGCTGTGTCTCCAGCTCCTGGCTTTTCTTTCTTCAGCCGTACAATGCGGAGGGTGATGCTGAACTACCCCGAAGCTGGGGCTCTGAGGATGAAGGGCTTAATGTTCGATCCTAAGGCCCTCCTTCATTGCTTCCCAGGGAGGTCACTGGGCTCGCTCATCTTCCCACCCTCCCAGTCCATCCCCCGACCCGCCATCCCTTAGCATATCTCTCTCAGGTCACTGTAGACTCCTGTGATTCCCTGACGAACCCTGGGCAAGCCCCGTCTCTCCCTGGTCTGAATTTCTTCCACAGAAGCTGTCATCTCCCCCAATCAGGAAGAAGGGGGTGAGGGGTGGGAGGAGGGACCCCTCTCTTTAGTTGCTCCCCAGAAAGCCAAGGAGTGATTCAGACCCTCCTTGCTGTTGGCATCCCAGGGAAAGTGACCTGCGAGGAGCCCAACAGCCGCATGCACAGCTTCATCGGCACGCTGGAGTGGAGGGGTGAGAAGTACTCACTGGATACTGAGAAGATCTTGCTGCGAGGCTGCAGGATACGCAACACTGAGACCTGCTACGGCCTCGTTATCTACGCGGGTGAGTGCCAGCGGCATATGTGGTCCCCCCCGCACTGCCCAGCCCCAGGAGGAGGCAGGGATGAAAATAATAATAATTGGAGATACACCTATCTCCTGGAACTGGAAGGGACCTCGAAAGGTCATCAAGTCCAGCCCCTCTGCCTTCACTAGCAGGACCAAATACTGATTTTTGCCTCAGATCCCCAAGTGGCCCCATCAAGGATTGAACTCATAACTCTGAGTTTAGCAGGCCAATGCTCAAACCACTGAGCTAAAGGCAAAGAGTTGGGGACAATCACCCATAGCGCCACTGAAATCAATTCAGCAGAGCTCCCTTGAAGTTGATGGGAGCTAGGCTGATTTATGCCAGAGGAGGATCTGGCCTGGTGGGCCGAATGGACATGTGCTGGCGAGCAGTGTGGGGCACAGCCATGCCCCTCAGCCAGCCTTCACCTGCTGTATCTCATCCCTGCGGAAGCTGGTCCGTATACCTGAGTACGGAGGCTGGCCCAGTGGGAAGCAGGCCACCAGCCAAACGGTAGGCCAAGCTTCTCACTGGATGGCCGCGGTGGGAGGTCTGATTCTCTCCCATGTGCATTCGGTGTAATTGGCCAGGTGCACCATGGTGTTGGGGGATGAGTTGCCTTCCTGTGAAGCCTCAAGAATAGGCCGCTGCTGGCAGGAGGGGAGGGATGCTGGACTTGCTGAAACAATGGTCAGCCCCAGGTACAGCCATAGCCTCTGTGTTTAACCCATCAGTAAAACTTCCTTTTCACACGGTGTCAGCACTATCGCAGCCCAGTTCACAGGTCACCCCGTGTATGACGTCCACACATGCATAGGAGTTGCTAGACATTGCACGATAGTATCCAGGTCTGTTGGATATTCCTTCCCGATGCCTAGCTTCTGCTCTGCAGCGGGGCGGTGGATAGTTCTCGTAACGAGAGCAACTGCAGGTGCTGTTCTGACTCATTTGAGTAGCACGGTTGGTCACGCAAAGAAACACCTGCAGATTCACTGTTTAGATTCACATTCTCAGGCTCCCTTCAGATTTTCCCTTACAGTGAAGGACTTAGGAAACTCAGTCTGTTTGTCCTAAGAGGTGACTTGATCCTGGTCTATAGGTACCTACAAGAGAAGATTTCTGACAGTAGAGAGCTGCTTTTGTCTAGCAGACAAAGGCATAACAAGATCCAGTGGCTGGTAGCTGGTGTGAAATCAATTCGGGCTAGAAATGAGGCACATTTTTATGTGAGTGTAGTTAACCATTGGGACTGCTTACCATGGGATGCACTGGAGTCTCCATGACAAAGTCTTTAAAGCAAGACTGAGCATCTTTCCAAAAATATGCTGTAGCTCAACCACAAGATATGGACTTGGTGCAGAAATTACAGATCGGAATTCTATGGCCTGTGTTATAAAGGAGATCGGACTAGAGGACAGAACGGTCCCTCTGACCTGACTCTGCAAAGGTTCTTCAGCCTTTTGGAGAGCTCATTAAATCCCTACCGTAAGGGCAGAGGACGAGGCGACACCTGGTCTTGTTAATGATCCTGCCACTGTCCCCTGATGTCAAGATACCCAAGGTGGGATTTGAAGGCTCCATGTGGCCTGTGGTTTCCAACTCTGTAGCTCTTTGCCAACTTCAGGGTGAGAACAGTTCTGATCAGTGGCAGGTGTCTCTAGTGCTGGCAACATCGGACAGCAAGCGGTTTCTGTTTATCTAAGCAATACAATTGGGATGGGCATACTAGAAATGCCATTGATACCTTGGGCCAGAGTCTTATTTACATGAAGGGCCCTTTGCACCATTCTGGCAGCAATGAAGGAATAAATTGCATGTATGCTCCTGGCAAGTTGCCTCCGCAGCCCTTGAATCGCAAAGCTCGGCCATTCACGTGCAAGTAACATTTCTAGAGTTCCTGCACTGGAGCTCTCCAATGCCTGTACAAAGGGCTACACATAATTATACCCAGTTTATAGATGGGGAAACCGAGCCACAAAGGTGAATTGAATTGCTCAAGATCACACAGTAGGTCAGTGGCAGGGCTCGGAATGGAACCTGGGAGGCCCCTGGTCTAATCAGTAGACCACGCTGTGGGATGGTGGAACAGGCTTCCCTGGAATGAGTTCCTATCACAATGTGATGACACCTACATCATGGTGCATGTGTGAGACTTTTCTCCCCAGTCTGGAAAGCAAAGTGGGTGTGATGCAGCCAGCGTGCCAAACAATTGCCAGGGCCAGGTGTTTTTTTATTTTCCTTTCTAAAATGTGTCTTGTCCAGGGTTGGATTCCAAAATTATGAAAAACTGCGGGAAGATCAAGATGAAGAAAACTAAACTGGACCGCTTGATGGACAGACTGGTGATCTTAGTAAGTGCATCTCTTCCACAGGAAACGGGCTGGCCAGCTGAGCTGGCGCTGCCTGAGCGCTCACTCCCCAGAGGTGTGGCTCTGTCTCTGGGTCAGCATGGAGTGGAAGGCAGGTGTGGGACTAGTGTTGGGAGCGTTCTATCTGGTGGGTTGAGGTGGGGGGCAGTTCAGACCTAGGTCAGTCATTGCCATCTGAAAGCCACTGGGGGAGATGAGTTGGGTGCTTCTCAGTCTGGTTCATAGTGGCTGGATGTCAGTGTCTCTCAAGGCAGCATCGCAACTGGTGTTACTTTGCTTGCTGGCAGCTTCAGCAGAGGGACCAAAGACAGAGGCAGAACTCCCCTCTCCTCTAAAGATGGTGCCTCTGACACAGCAGTTAGTGCAGCTGGGACACTTGCATGGCTTTTCGTTCTCAGCAGCTGTCAAAATGGCACTTTCCCCATGGCCCCTCCCCTGAGCGGCCAGACCTGTCCTTATCCTGGTGGGCTCTGCCCACCCACTGTGAAAGCAAAGAGACCAGCCCCTTTCCCCAGCACTGCAGTTTACATCAAATAAGAAGACCAGGTCGACTTCACTCTATTGAAGTCAAAGGGGCCAGATTCTCAGCTGATGGACATTGACCGTAGCTTCCCTGTTGAGCTGTGTCAGTGTACACCAGCTGAGGATCTGGCTTGGAGAGCACATTGTCATGTTCCGTTTTCAAAGCCGCTGAAAGGTCCTCTGTCTGTAGATTCTAGTTTAATGGCTAATTCTTGTCCTGCTGTCTTGAAGAACCGCGGCCACGTATGTTTGCAGAGGGCTCAGCAGGCAGAGGGGTGAAAGTGGTGGAAGGACCATGATGCTATGTTGATAACTACAAATGAGCTAGTTGAGGCTTTCTAAGCTCCTGCTTTCAGGTGCTTGTAACTTTCCAACCAAATGACCCATCAGGCCTATTTCCATCAACACTAGGAACAACAAATATTCCTCATGGTTGTCTGGTTAGATACCAGCTACCCCCGGGGCTTTGTATTGTGTTTATCTCGGAGACAACACGGTCCACGGCTATTTATAGTACCATCTTGGTGTTCATCACCGTTGTACATCGGAAACAGGAACGAATTAGGCTTGCCCATACTGAGAGCGAGGAAGTGACTTGTCCCCAAGGGGTTTTTTTTGGATGGGGGAAGGGGAGACAGGACAAAACCCAGCTCCCCAGAGCCATCGTCCTATCCACAAGACCATCCCGTCTGCCCTGAAGTGTCTATTTAAAGGCAGCACTCTCAGTTACCTGTTCTAACTACGCTGCCTCATTGGCTCTGTTCTTCCATCCTTTATCGGTGGCTCCCACATGATGCTCTGTGGCCCTGGGGGGTGTGGTCTGTGGATGATCACGTAGCACTAGCTCCTCCTCCCGCTTGCCAGGTGCATGGAGAGAAATGAAAGGGGCATTAAATACTTTCTTACCGGTGCTTTGCCATATAAGCACTGGCTGCACCTGCTGCGGGGATGTTATGTGACTAGAGATGGGCAGGGGTGGGTCTAAGCCATAACAACCAGGAAGGAAGGTGCCCATGAGATGTATCTATATTATTATTATTGACTATGTTATCTGTAATTATTATTATTTTATTATTAGTTTGTATTCCAGTGGCACCGAGGAGCCCATTCATGAACCAGAGCCCCAGTGTGCTAGGTGCTGCACAGACACAGAACAAAATGACACAGTCTCTTCCCCAAAGAGCCTCCCATCTAAGTAAAATATGGCCCCCCACCAGGGCAGAGCTTGAGAACTCGGGCTCTGTGTCGAAGGTCTTATCCACATGGGAACGTTTTACCAGTTATCCGGATCTAGTTATACTGGTATAAACCTCCGTCGTGTGGACACTCTTGTTCCAGTAGAAGAGTGGCTCTTTTGGGTTTAGTTCTAAACCCCTTCCCAAGTGACACACAGTAACCTGAAAAAAGGCCCAGAATAAGAATGTCCACACAAAGGTTATACCAGGATTCATGGTTTCATCCATCTTCTAGTCAGAGCTCCCTGCGTAGTTAATTTTCACCCGGAAACCCATGCATTGAGCCCAAAGACTTTAGTTAGACTAAGGCATGTCAGTCCTCAGGAGACTCAACTGTGTCACATGGCGAGAACAGGAGAGACCAAGGTGCCACTCATGCCCAAGGCCCTGCAATCGCAGGGAATTGATGAGGTGACAGATGCCCAGATGATCCCAAAAGGTGATCCAGACTCCCAGCTGCAGAGGAAGGTGAAAATCTCCTAAGCTGACCACCTGGGGGGGAAATTCCTTCCTGACATCGAATCTGGCCATGTGTGACCAGGGCATATGAACAGGACACACTAGCTGAGGATCTAGGGATTACTCTAGTGGTTTAAATTCACACCATAGGTTATACCGAAGAAGGGCCTGTCTGCACCCTTGTAACTACCCTGCTTCACACCCGTGCAGCCATTATCTGCACAAGGAGAACACCAGTGTAGCTAACTGCCACTGAAATGGCTAATGCAGACAGACCCTCACTTCTGCCTCTCTGGACGCCTGGGCGGTGCTGCTTGGCCCAGGAACCCCCTTGGACAAAAGCCTGGTGGAATCCTGCACGTTGCCTTGAGATGTGGATTTCTTCCCCTGCCCCCAGATCTTCGTGATGCTGGTCATTACATCATTCTGTCTCGCCTTTGCCGCCGGATTCTGGGCCGTGAAGTTCCAAGTGGAACACAGCTACCTCTCCTCTTTGTATGTCAGCACAAGCCCTGCCGAGCAGGCCTTTTTCACCTTCTGGGGCTTCATGATCCTTCTGAGCATCATCATCCCGATGTCCATGTACATAACGTAAGCTCCTCAGAGTGGATTCTGTGCTGCTTATAAATAATCGCTGTCTTTTACTTTACCCTTTTGCCCTTCAGGGTAAGCCTGCCATTCGGGGCAGCAGGGAACATGGGACTGCGGGTTGGCATGCCTGGGTTCTGTTTTTTACTCTGTCGTGACCTTCAGCAAGTCACTTCTTCTATATGCCTATCCATGGAAGGGGGTAATATTGACCTAGTCAGAGGACGGGCTGTGATGCTCAAATTCATTAATGTTAGTAAAGTGCTTTGGGATCCTCAGATGAAAGTCACTAGAGAACCGCACAGGAGGCTGTTGTGGTCTGGAGATACAGCTAGGCTGGTGGCAATAGCTTGATGATGAAGATCATATTTGGTCACTAAATAATTCCAATGAGGACACAAATGTGAGCCTGAATACAGTTAATGCGCAGCACTGTGGCTTTTCAAAGCACTTTACAGAAATTAGATACTGAATCCTTTCCTGCCGCAGTGAGGTCAGTGTTCTTAACCCCACTTTACAGAGTGGGGAAACTGAGGCATGCAGGCAGGAAGTGACTTGCCTGAGGCACCAAGTCAGGATTAGTGCTCCTGGCTCCCACGCCTTTGCCTGAGTCTCCCTCAGTGCTCATCAGTATGGTAACAGGATGTTAGATTGAAGAGTGGAGAGGATAGAATGTGATAGCTGGTTAGGGCTAGGAACAGGAGAGAGCAGACTCTCCCTCCTCCTCTAAACTTGACTTGAGCCTTCGCTGAGTCTGGAAGAGTTTAACATTCTCCTCTGTCCATTACTTTGCACATTCACTTCCCTGGGAAGCAGGAGCGATGAAGATCTCTGGGACATCTCTGTTTCTGTCCTGACCAGAGGCAGAAATGACTGGAAATCTCTTGCTCACCTAATGACTTAAGATTCTCAGCTCAGCTGGGAAGACATCAGAGGTCCGATTCATCAGAAGTAGCTTCCTGACTTTTGGGTCCTTACCTGAACCTTCAGAAGTTTGAGATTTGTCATTAAGGGCCAGCTTTTCAAAGGTGCTGAGGGACAGATGTTCTGGCACTCGGCGCCTTCCATTTGGGGCAGATTTTCAAAAGAGCTTCGCACCCAACCTGCTCCCGACCCAGAATGCTGAGCTCTCTGAAATTCTGACCCTAAGTGATCTACATTGGTTTGGATTTTAGCAGGCTCCGAGTTGTAAGACAAAGAGAAAGGGGGAGATGTCAGAGTCCCAAACGTCCCTCACTCTGTGGCTAAAATAACTATCGTGCCTGCTTTGTGTCTCCTTCCCCTGGGTATCCTAGGTTTGAATTTGTCTACATGGTGAACAGCTATTTTATTGACTGGGACCTGGAGATGTATTACCCTGCAAAGGACATGCCAGCAAAAGCCAGAAGCACCAGCCTCAATGACCAGCTTGGCCAGATTGAGTACATCTTCTCGGACAAGACGGGTACCTTAACGCAGAACATTATGACCTTCAAGAAATGTTGCATCAACGGGATCATCTATGGTACCTCTGAGTGGAAGCAGATTTCTATGGGTTCTTGGGGGAGGCTGACGTTGAAGAGCTGCGAGGTGCAGGACACCTGGGTTCTGTTTCTTGTTCTGCTGGGGATTGGTCCTGCTTTGAGCAGGGGGTTGGACTAGATGACCTCCTGAGGTCCCTTCCTTTGCTACAGACCTGCCCAACCCATAGCAAATCATTTAATCCAGTTCATTTCTATTAGTAAGGTGCGTTGAGGTCTTCAGGTAGAACTTCAGCATGCAGTTATGTCAGATGCCGTTGGGCAGCTGGTTTGCTGGGACTGCTGCTTTTCATGCTGGTCAGTATTGTCCCATTGTTCGCTTGTGCTCTTCCTGGCTGCGTGGTGCACCCATCGCTTAGGGTGACCATACATTCCGGGTTTGCCGGGACAAACCCTTTTTTAAGCCCTGTCTTGGCTGTCCTGACTTTTTTTGGCAAAAGTGGGCATTTCTCCTGTTTGCTCTTGCCAACTACGGGACAAAGGCACTTTTGTCAAAAAAGTGGGGTGCGTCGGAACGTGCCAGGGGAGGGAGTGGCAGTGCCAGCCCCTCGTGGTGGGGAGGCAGGGCTCAGGAAAGCAGCAACACCCGCCCTGCGTGGGGAAGGGAGGGTCAGGGCTTGGGCGAGCCTCACACGGAGGTGAAGGGTGACTTGGGTGAGCAACTCGGGCCAGCCCCGCATGGAGGTGCGGGCGCTCTGGCTAGCCCCATGCGCTGTCCTATTTTCCCTTTGGAAAATATGGTTGCCCTACTTGTCTCTCACTTGGATTGTAAGGTCTTCGGCGCAGAGACTGGCTTTTTGTTCTGTCTCGTGCCTGGCACAATGGGACCCTGAGCCATGGCGGGGGCCTTTGGGTGCTACCACAGTACAAATTATTGTTATGTCTTATAAATAATGAGCATTCTTTATAATCCCCTAAAGAGAGAGGCTGGGGAATGTCTGAGAGAGGGCCCAAGCCCCAAAGCTCCTCCTAGGATCCACCTCAGCACCTCCCTCAGAGAGAGGGGAGCAGGGGTTGTTTCAGATCTGAACTTCCTGTCCAACCTATCCGGAAAGCAGCCAGTATGAAGCTCTCCGTTCTGGCACCGCAGCCTTAGATAAACTGAGACATGACGTGTGACCTGGGTGATTGAGGGCAGGCTGCGGGGAAGTTGGTAGGCAAAGGTGCTTATTGAAAAGGGGGTAGACCCATAGGGAACCGAGTAGAGCTGGAAATGTATCTTATTTCCCACAAAACATTTTGAGAGGAAGTGAATTTTGTCACAGAATTTTTTTGAGGGTGGGGTCATTGAAACCCTGCAAACCCTGAATTTTTCAGTTCTGGGTTTTGAAAACTGGTTTTCAGGTTTTTGACACCCCCTCACCCCCCAATTTCAACAGAAACAGAAATTTGTACCAGAAAATTTCCATTTTGTTGAAAAGACCTTTTCGGTCAATGTTGTGTCCCTCCCAGCTGGAGTGCTGAGGGGAGTTCAGCACAGAAATGATTGCTTGTTCGTAAATTCCTGCCAGCCGTTGGAGCTCTCCTGTGACACTCCAGAATGCATTCATGTGCCTTCCCCTGCTTTACTTCAAGAGCGCTCCTTAAATGTGATCTGCAAAGGAGGGAAAGAAAAGGGGTTGTTCTTTTATGATGAAGAAGGCCCCAATTTTCTTTTTTAAAGTTATTTTTATGGTTGTTTTTACCCTTAGAAATATCAGGATTTTCAGGTCTTGTCTCCTCTTGTATTGCTGGATGATTAGTTGGGAGTCTCTCGTGGTTTTGGGAGCTTTCTCAGGCTCAGCTCTGAATTGATGAGACTTGCAGGGCAGGGAGTATTGAATCTTTAACACAGAGAGCTTTTCTCCTGACTGCCTATTGTACATTTGTGTTAAAGGTTCATTGACAAAACCAGACAGGGGGAAAGCCCCAGGGAACTTTAAGGAGTGTGAATAAAAACCACTTTCTTATCAGAAGTAAATCTAATTTCTCTTCCTTGGTATCTGGTGTCATAACCCTTTCAATTCTCTGGTCATCGATAGAGTTTCCCAGGGAAAGTAGGTCAGGTGAGATCTGAATTTCTAATGCTAAAAATATGCAAAGAACCCAAACCAAACAAAAAAACTTCAACCAACCAAACAAAACGCCCCTTATTTTCGATCCAATTAAAAAAAATCCAAGCCTGTCAGGACTTCTTCATAAAGAAGCGAATAACAGGACAAAGACCACAGATTTTTCCTTTTGCAAAGTCATCTTGAAACCCTACAGCTAGTGGATGGAGCTTAGGGACTGGCCGTTCTTTGGATCTTTCAGCAGGTATCCGAGAAGGAGATTAACGAGGGGCTTGGCAGTGAGAAACCAGGAGAGATCAAGACTCCCGCAAGGCAGTGATGAAAGTGGGAGAAATGGGAGAGCAGGTGGCCAGTGCTGGAGAAAATTGTTCTCTAATGAGTTAAGGAAAGATTTGCAGAAGTGACTAGTGATTTTTGGGCGCCCAACTTGAGATGCCTAAAAGGGCCTGATTTCCAGAGGGTGGGTGTACTCCGTTTTTTGACAGTCAGATCAAAGTGTTTTCAGCTGGGTCCCCAAAATCACACGTCACTTTTGACCATCTCGGCCTGAGTGCCCACTAAGAAGCGTTCAGTGCCAGCCTTTTATTAATTGATTTTTTTTCCCAACAGGATCTGCAAATGGTGAAAACAAACCTTCGGTGCGTAACTATCCGATGCGTAGTTATAGTGGTTATACGTGGCAGAGCCGAGAATCCCCTGCATAGCAGAGTCGTACACTCCTCCTTGTGCTCACTGTTCCCGGGCCCAGTGTTTAACACAGTGACAGCGAGCCATTGTCAGCTTCCAGGGAACGGGAGGAAACTGGGCCTGCCGATCTCAGGGGTTATCTCTGAGGATACTCCTAGCCCCATGATGACCAGTGCAGGAAATAACTGTCTCCAAACACCTGGTCCATCAGGTGGGCTGATGGTGGTTTTGGACTGGTCTGTATTCCTGGGGTGCAGAGGGCTAGGAAACGCGTAGCAGATTTGGGGCCTGATTCCCCATTCCCGTGCACCTGGTACAGTCATTTACAGCTGTGCAAATGCCCCTCAAATTGTACCAGCTCAGAATGGTGGCGTTTTACACCCGTTCTGCACAGGGGTGAATGATGCCAGCAGGTGCGAAGCAACGGAGAATGGCTTGTAAATACCTTCTAATAACAATGTTGTGCTAGCCAGCATCACACTTCACAGAGAGGTTCCATTTATTAACGGTTTATAAAGGGTAAATAATGATTAATAGGTCTCACAGGCATGTTCCATGTAACAAGCATGAGTAGTATGGATTATAAAATGGTTATAAACCACAGTTATAAGCCAGCTATTGATCGGTTGGGTGCTAGAACGCTTGATTAGCCAGTTATTAAAACCATCTCGTAATCATGTATTAATGTGTTATAAACAGGTCCTTAGTATAAAGGGTGAGACACTGGCCTGTTTGCCCATTAGAGGGGAAATGGATGGTAGGAGACAGGTTGCTAAGGGAGATGGAACCAGCTTAGGGTCCATCTGCACTTGGAGTGGGGGTGATTTCCCGCTCAAGGAGACGTACCTCTGTTAGCTCTGATTGAACCAAGGTGCTGAAACCAGAGCAGGGACTCGTTTGCCCTGAGTACATCCCTGTCTAAGACCACAGGCTGGCGCTCAGCCTGGCTAACCCGTCCCGCTGCTCGCACTGCCGAAGCTATGCTCCAGTTTTAACACCTTAGTTCCATCCGTGCAAGTATGTCTCCTTTGGTTGGGAATTCCCCGCCCCAGCGCCCAGTGTAGACAGGCCCTTTGATTTCTCCTTCTGGAGAAAGGTGGTCCCCATAGTGCTGAGCCGGGTCTGCCTGGCTCTTTGATTTTGCTCCTTGCTCCTGTGAACGTCTTGGCCCGCTCCTCTTGCAGAAAGCCAGCATGAGCTGGAACCCCTATGTGGACAGGACGGCCGAGTTTCACGACCCTGCACTCCTGGAGACCGTCCTGCAGAACGACGATCCGGTGGTGAGGGAGTTCCTGAGGCTGCTGGCCCTCTGCCACACCGTCATGGTGGAGGAGAAAGACAGTGAGTTGGGTCTGAAAATGACACTCCGCCGCCTTGCTGGCTGGGGAGCGCCATGGAATTCTCACGGGGCCCCAGGCTCTGACGTGGCCTGTCCATCTTCTCGGACTTTGCTGCTTTCGGCAGCCATGTCTGAAGCCGGAGGCCGGTGCATTTAAAGATGAGCCTGGCTGGCTGAAGGACCTTCACCTTAGACCCATTCCCGTCCTGCACCAGAGCTCTGTGTGGGGTGGAAAGGGGTCATTGGGGGCATGGCCCCAGGTCCAGCAGTGCTTGGCCCCAGCTGAGGGCTTAGTGCCTCCTTCGGGATAAGAGATTCCCCAGGGCAGATCAGAGGGGGAATGCTGCTGCAAAGTGGGGGAGGGACACTGAGAACCCACCCCTTGCCAGCTGAGAACCCGCCCTTGGGTGGGCTTTGCCCATGTTCCTCTGATCACTGCAGTCACCCATCGCCCCCTGTCCCACCCCAAATATGGAATTGATGCCAAACCTAGCGAAAGGGGAAACCCTCAGAGGATTCTCACCCTGGTTGGATTCAGTTAGGGCTGATACTTTCCGTGCACTGATCCAAAACACACACAGTTCAGGAAGAGCGTGCAAAGGCAGGGGGTGTCTCCAGAGGCTTAGAGGGCAGGTGGTTCGCCTCGGCTCATGAAATGGGACTGTGCTCTGGACTGAGGCTCCTGCTGCTTGGAAGAAAACAACCAACCCTTTTTCTAGCAAAAGTCAAGAAAGCCCGAACCTGGAAGATTGTTCCCTTTTCCCCCAGGGCATCACAGGGTGGCAGTGTGAAATGGGGTAACCTGATCTTGGTGTGCAAGGCACATTAACATTAGGGGGTGGCGCTGGGGCAGGTCACCTCTATGTTAGGGGGTGGCACTGGGGCAGTTCATGTCTACGGTAGTGTCAAGGTTTTTTCCCCACTTTGAACTTTAGAGTTCAAGAAGTGGGGACCTGCATGAACACTCCTAAGGTTAATTATTAGCTTAGCTCTGGTACGCTGCCACCAATCAGAAGTAGTGTCTGGCACACTTTCTGTTCCCCCAAAACCTTCCCTGGGGAACACAGATCCAGAACTCCTTGGATCTTAAAACAAGGAGAAATTAACCATCCCTCCTCCTCTTCCCCCCAGACTTTCCCCTCCCTGGGTTGCCTTGAGAGGCTTCACACTGATCCAAACTCCTTGGATCTTAAAACAAGGAGGAATTAACCATCCCCCCTCCTTTCCCCCCCCCACCCCAATCCCTGGTGAGTTCAGACTTAATCCCTTGGATTTTAAAACAAGGAAAAATCAATCAGGTTCTTAAAAGAAAGCTTTTAATTAAAGAAAGAAAAGGTAAAAATTATCTCTGTAAAATCAGGATGGAAAATGCTTTACAGGGTACTCAGATTCATATAGACTAGAGAGACACCCCCCCCAGCCTTAGATTCAAAGTTACAGCAAACAGAGGTAAAAATCCTTCCAGCAAAAAGACACATTTACAAGTTAAGAAAACAAACATAAGACTAATCTGCCTTGCCTGGCTATTACTTACTATTTTGAAACATGAAAGACTGATTCAGAAAGATTGGGAGAGCCTGGAATGATGTCCCATCCCTCTCAGTCCTGAGAGCAAACAACGAACAAAAAACAAACACAAACAAAGACTTCCCTCCACCAAGATTTGAAAGTATCTTGTCCCCCTATTGGTCCTCTGGTCAGGTGTCAGCCAGGTTTACTGAGCTTCTTAACCCTTTACAGGTAAAAGAGACATTAACCCTTAACTATCTGTTTGTGACAGGTAGGGACGGTGCTGGGACAGGTCACATATATACTAGTGGGTTGCATAGGTGCACCAGCATCAACGTAGCTGCTCCAGTGGCCCAAAGCCTTACAGAGCCTGGGCCTAGGGCCTGCGGGGGCGCTCCTCCGAGCAGCAGGAAGAGCGAGCTTTGACCAGGAAGCAGCACAGTGCTCGCAGGTGACGAGCTGCATTTCTGCCCACAAGAAGTAGGGGATTAACTCCATACCAGGGTGTTCATTTAAAAGTAATGAGCCGGGGAACAAAGGCATCGGGGGAGCGAATCCTCTGGCTTCTGGGGAACCATCATGGCATGAGGCCCTGTGAATCCCCACAACCCTGAGCAGAGACCTTGCTTTGCCCTGAGGGGGGCAGGCAAATGGCCCTGTAGGCAAAGCCAGCGTCCTGCTGGTTGCTGACTTGGCTCAGGCCTAATAGGAAGACCCTTGTCTGTCTCTTGCCCTGTTCCTTTAGCGGGCCAGCTGGTTTACCAGGCGGCTTCGCCGGACGAAGAGGCCCTGGTGACGGCAGCCAGGAACCTCGGGTACGTCTTCCTCTCCCGGACACAGGACACCATCACCCTCAGCGAGCTGGGCATGGAGCGGACGTACGGCATGCTGGCCATGCTGGACTTCAACAGCGTCCGCAAGAGGATGTCCATCCTGGGTGAGTCGGACGGACAGGGGCTAGTTACTTGCTGGTCACTGCAGATCGCTGCAGGCCTAGCCGCTGGAGGGCAGCATCGCTCCCACCCGTGAAGACCCCCGAATGGGAGTGGTGCTTTTCAGCCGTCGCACTAGGGGGTACGACCAGGCCACCAAGAACCAGCCCTGAGAGTGAGATCACACGACCAGGCCACCAAGAACCAGCCCTGAGAGTATCCCTTCGCTTTGCTGGGCACCTCTGGTGCCTTTATGCAAACCTGGGCCTTAATGGTGCGGGGTCTCCTCAACCTCCATGGTGTTGCCCTCCACCCCACAGTTTCCTCGGCAGCCAGGGAGGGGCCGTGGGGTCAGGGGAGACGCAGAGTGCTCCGTGGCTAAGCAGGCTCCTTCCCCGCAGTGAGGGACCCCGAGGGGAAGATCCGGCTCTACACGAAGGGGGCGGACATGGTGATCCTAGAGAGGCTGCGTGAAGATGGGCCTGCCACGGCTTTCACCCAGCTGGCCCTGGATGTGAGTGCGGGACCAGCCCTGGGAGGGGCGGGGGCTTATGGCTGCTTGTGCTCCTTGTTTTCCCTGCGTCCTGGATGTGATCTCACTCTCGCTGTCTGCCTCTTACTCCAGCTGTCTCTCTAGGTCCACATGATTTGATTCAGTCTCAACCCTCCACGGTACAAGGGCCCCAAAGCTGCCAGTGCGATCTAGGCCTGGCAGCCTCTGCCAGTTTGCTCCTGCTTCCCCAGGGCTGGATCCTGGCTCCCCTGGTGCATCCTCATCCCGGGGTGACAGGTGCAGTTACCCTGAAACTCTGACAGCAGCATCAGCAACTCTTGTGATTTTATGTCAGCTCTTGTTGTATTTGATGTTTTCCTGGCTCCTGGAGTCATGTGATTAGCTGAGACACTCAGAGGTAGATTATGCTTTTGGGGAGCCCTGGGCCAGAGCAGGTGGAGCTCCTCTCCACCCCTTCTGCCTGCAAGTCCCCCTGCCCCACGCTTGTGCTGGGGAGATGGGGTCGGGGCTTGGGAGCTTGCCCCGTACCCCCACCCAGCACTCCTGCCGGGAGCGAGGCCGGCACGCGGAGGCTTCCCTGGCTCTGCCTGGCTGGCACTCCTGCTGGAGAGCAGGGTCAGGGCACAGGGGCTTCCCCTGGTTCCTGGCAAGAGCGCCAGGTGGGTGGAGTGGGGCAAGTCCCCGCATGCTGACCTCGCTTCCTGGCAGGAGTGCCGGGCAGAGCGGATCGGGGCACGGGAGTGCCCATTCTTCCAGGGCCCCCCGAGTGGACAGGGTCCCTGGTCACGGGCCCTGTTGGCCCAGTGGCTAATCCACCATTGGAGAAGCTCAGCTTTCATTTAAAAAAGAAGATGTTTTTCTCTTCTTCATGGTTGCAGAGAAAAGCTTGAAAACGGGGCCCTGAAGGCTCAAATCCAGAAGGCCCCAGTTATTATTGGTTAAAAAAATCTCATGACTTTTGAGCCACCCTGGTGATTTTCCAGGACCTGCCTCAGGACGTTTGGATGCTGGTGGGGTCAGAAGGGTCCTTCAGCACGGACCTCTGGAGCTCCCTGTTGTAGATGAGTAGCCTCCTAGAGGTCTCTGTGCTGCAGCTGGCAGTGGTGGCATGGTGGCAGCCATGTGATGGCCGCCGTCACCAGGTTAACGCTGACCGAGCTGCAGTGTAACTGACCTGCTGGCTGTATCCCTGTCCGTCCCCTCTGCAGAGCTTCGCAGAGGAGACCCTGAGGACCTTGTGCCTGGCCAGCAAGGAGGTGAAGGAGAAGGACTACGCTGAGTGGAGCAAGAAACACCATGAGGCCAGCGTCTTGCTGCAGAACCGTGCCCAAGAGCTGGACAAAGTGTACGAGGAGATGGAGCAGGGTCTCCAGGTAGGATCAGGCTCTCCAAGGGCTGGGAACTTAGTGGGGCCCGGTACAGGTGGGAGGAGGCAGGATTCAGGGCTGGCTTGGTGTGGCTGTTGCAGAGTCTTATCCCTGGTGTGACTCCATGGGTCTTGATGGTGTCACAGTTTGCCAGCATAGGGCTTAGGGAGAAAGGCCTCCCCTGCTCGATGCTGACCTGCATGGTCCAGCTGGAGGAGGGAGAGGGCCGCTTGGTCTCCATGGTCCTCTGCCCACCGTGAGGCCAGTCGTCATGGGTGGTTTTTGTGTTGTGGGCATCTCCCCACTGGAGACTGGGCTAAGAATCCACTAACTCATTTCCCATAGGGGCCACTGAACAGCCATCATCTGGGAATGGCTTTTGGTCACTTCACACCTGGGCTGGAGTCTGCAGGACACGGCAAGCAGAATTGTGATGGACAGATCATTTGTGGGTGGGTGGGTAGACCAGGGAGCAAGCCCCGCCACTGGATGCTGCCCCACCTCGCTCCATCCTGTGTGCACTGATCATTAAACCCTCCCACACTCCTCTTTCTCCAGCTCCTTGGAGCCACGGCCATTGAGGATAAGTTGCAAGACGGGGTGCCCGAGACCATCCAGCTGCTAAAAAACGGGAACATTAAAGTGTGGGTGCTGACTGGAGATAAACAAGGTACAATCCACGTGGAACCTCAGAGCCGGACTAGAACTGTCCGTTCTTACCTGGAGCAGGATCCTCCCCTGCAAGGGCCCCCACTTCCCTGAATTTCTTCTGCGTTGCAGGGCTCTTTCTGGGACAATAACATGTAACACTTTCCATGGGTCTCTCTCATTTTACAGAGGGGGAAACTGAGGCAGAGGGCGCAACCTGCCCAAGGTCACCCAGCAAGAGCAGGGCTAGAACCTGTCTCCTGCTGCCTATGCAAGTGGGAGCTGCCCAGCCATGCTGGGAGCTGCATAGCTAGTGCTAGGAATGAGTGGGGGCAGTGCTGGGATAGTCCTCTGCTTCCGGAGGACCCCCGTTGTAGCAGCAGTTTGGTGACTTGTGCGTTGCAGAAACAGCGGTGAACATCGGCTTCGCTTGCCGGCTGCTCACAGACGACATGCAGATCCTGGAGGAGAAGGAGATCTGGTGAGTGGGTTCCCGTCTCCTCCCAACACCTGTCTGATAGAGCAGTAGGCTGGAGATGAAGTGCTCACTGGGGGGTATGAGCCACACTCAGAGCCATGCTAGTGCATCTGCAGCCTTTATCTTGTTATTGCAGCCATGAGCCCCTCCCAGCACCTGTCCAGCTCTGCCAGTGCCCCTCAGTCCTGACCCGAAGTCCCCTGCTAGCCCAGCACTGGGCTCCCTGCCAACTCCAGAGCTCTGCCAAAACCCCACAGGGCCCTGCTAGCCCAGCCCTGGGGTCCCCTGCACTCCCAGCTCTGCGATGCCTCTCACTCCCGACCTGCAGCCCCCTGCTAGTCCAGCCCTGGGGTCCCCCCTACTCTCAGCTTTGTGATGCCCCTCACTCCCGAGCTGCAGCCCCTGCTCTCCCAGCACTTGGCTCCCCACCACTCAACAGCTCTGCCAGTGCCTCTGGCTCCTGACCCGTAGCCCCCCTGGAAACTAAAGCCCACTATTCCCCTGCAGAATAGGAGCAAGAAAAGCAGCCACAAGGCTCCTACCCCATGAGCCCACATAACACCCAACCGCCCCTTCCCTGGGGCTAGGAGTTCAGTCTGCACGGCCTGTTCGGGGCAGGGCTGCGTGCCAGCCAGGGGGCTGATTCTGGAGCTATGGGCATTATACCCATTGCCTGCCTTCCCACAGGGGAGCACTTCAGACGCTGATGTCCACCCTGGAGCGGGAAGGTGAATTCCCAGCTTGGGGAGATGGACCCCGGCTGGCTTCGCCGGCGCTCATGTGCGAAGCCTAGCGGCATTGCTGCAGTGATGGGAGGGGCTCGCCAGCCAAGTACGATCCTGTCCTTGGGTAATACCTGGGGTGGCTGCTCTCTCCTGCAGCTCGGGCCACCTGGCTACCCTGGTACAGTCACAGCAGGCGTGGGTTTCACCGCCAGCCCCGGTGTAGGCATAGAGGGTTCTGCAGCCTATGCCAAGAGCTGCCCAATCTCCCTAGGGTGGCCCCTGGCTCGCCTTGGCTTTGCCCCATGTTCCATCCCCTCCCTGCCCCTTTCTTGCCCAGTGAGATGCTGGAAGCCTGTTGGGTGAGCAACAACAGCCTGGCCAGCAGCGGGGAACGCCTCTGCCATTTCCAGCAGCACTCGGGGGTCTTGCACCAGGGGAAGATGGCCTTAGTCGTCACCGGGGACATCCTGGTAGGTGCTGCTCCACCGCACCCTCCCCTTCACCGCCGGACCGTAGTTATCTCACCGGAGTCCAGCAGAGAGCAAAGCGGGGTAAAAACCGCCTAAGCGAGGCCGGGGGGAGATAGAACCCAGGAACCCAACCCCAAGTGCCCGGTGTGGATTCTGGGGTGGGGCCCATGGCGAACGCACGGTTATTGCGTCATTTCTACAAAGCCTCCCCTTCCCAAATGATCCCAGGATCACCCCGCCTGCCACTGGAAGGCAGTCCCCTCTGGGCGCAGCACGGCAGCTGTTTAGCAACGCACCGCAATGCCAGCCAAGCGTTCAGGGCTGGAAGTGAAGATGGGTCTGGCCCCAGTGGGCACCGCAGGGGGAATGGAAGGAAGCTGAATGTAGTTATAGTTACTGAACATTTATATGACAGTAGCACCAAGCGGTTCCAATCAGGCTCAGCATTGTGCTGGTGATGCTCAGAACACACAAGAAGACGTGGGTCCTGGCCCTGCCCTGAGCAGTTCACGCTTTAAGAAGAGTGGAGGGGTGGGCTGGGGAAGGGAGAGGCCAATCTAACTCATGTTTATAGACACGAGCAATTTAAAAAACTAGATAAACAAAGTAAGTGTCCAGAAGCCTCTCCAACCACCCGCCCCTGGCAGATTTCTCCTCGGCAGCAGGGGAGAGGGGGTCTTGAAGGGACATTTAAAGGAGATGCTGGCGGTGGCTTCTGGATTGGACACTTTGAGCATCCTATCGTGCAGCCAGTCCGAGGGTCTCAAAAGGGTTGGTGAATGAGGGGAAGAATTTGCAAAGTGCCCAAGAGGTTTAGGAGCACAGATCCCAGTGTATGTCGATGGGCCTCATGCTGCTAAATCGCGGGGCCACTTTGGAAAATCTAGCCCTTCTGCTTTACGGTGGGCAATTCTTACCCTGTTTTAGAGGGGGAAACCAAGGCAGGGAAGTGACTCTCCGGAGGTTGCGGAAAGACTCGGTGTCTCAACTGAGAATAGAACCCAGGAGTCCTAACTCTCGGTCCTTAGCCTGAACCTCATAATCATCCTCCCCCTTCCCCACCAGCCAAGTGGGGTGTGGCTCGGGCACAGGGCTAGCACCCCTCGCCCCTGGGGAGCCGCTGGTCTGATGCCATCTCGTGTGTCTCTGCTCTGTCCTCAGGAGAAAGTCCTGGGCACTGGGGAGAAGGTGAAGAGGAAGGAAGGTTTCTGGGCGCGGCTGGCCTGCTGCAAGGCTCAGACGCAGCCGGAGGCAGACAGCTTGGTGGAGAAGGCCTTTGTAGATCTGGCCACCAGCTGCCAGGCCGTGATCTGCTGCAGGGTCACCCCCAAGCAGAAAGCCCTGGTAGTGCAGCTGGTGAAGAGACACCGGAGCGCCATCACGCTGGCCATCGGGGACGGAGCCAACGACGTGAACATGATCAAGAGTGAGGCCTCAAGCTGGCGGGTCGGGGATTGTGTGAGCTTATGGAGCCCTGCGAGCTCAGCACGGACACCTCCTCCATGCAGGCTCCTCCCCTCTTCAGCTCCCTGTATAGCAACCTCTTCCACGCATCATCAACTGAGCTTCACCCTGTAGCCTTCTGCACCCCAGCACAGGCCACTGTCACTCGAGTGAGAGGAGTGACTCTGTCAGCTGGTAGCAGTAGTAGGCTGTTCTCCTCTAGTGGCCCAGCCACTTTGCCAGTATGTTACAGCCACAGGATGAATCTATGGTGGCCCTGGGATTCCCCTTTTGTGGCTGATCGGTCCAGAGCTCACCGACAGGGGCTAGGTCTCAGGGCAGACGCAGGTCAGTCAGAGCAGTCTACCAACCCCACGGGACCGGGGCTGATTTCCCCCGCCCGGGGACACGTTTATAGTGTTTACCCTGTGGCCCTTCAGCCCTGCTTCTCTCTCTCTTTCTCTCTAGCGGCTGACATTGGGGTTGGAATTAGCGGGCAGGAGGGGATGCAGGCTGTCCAGTGCAGCGACTACGCCCTGGCCCAGTTCCACTACCTGCAGCGGCTGCTGCTTGTGCATGGCCGCTGGTCCTACCTGCGCATCTGCAAATTTCTCCGCTACTTCTTCTACAAGACCTTCGCCGGCATGATGGTGCAGATCTGGTTCGCTTTCTACAGCGGCTTCACGGCCCAGGTCAGGCTGCAGCCATGGCTGTGCTTGGAGGGTGCGGTCGCATCATGCACCCTCTCTCCCCCTCCTACCCTTTGCCACCCCCAGGAAGGGTAGCATGTCATGCCATGGCTGAGGCTGGCTCCAGTAGCACCTTCTGGGGGTGGACATGTATCCTTTGTCCTGGTAATGTGCCCCTTTCTGGTACCTGGGGCAACAGCTCAGCAGTAAAAAATCCCCACGGGGTGAAAGCTCCCCGGAATCCATTCCAGGTGGGCCCAGAAATCCAGGCCAGATTGTGCCCACAGCCCTGCGTGGCCCTGGAGTTTGATGCAGCATCCAGCATCTGCTACAGAATTGTCCACTAGGAATCTCAGCTTCCACTGGAAAACAATCAGGCCGAAGTTTGCAAAAGTGACTCTTAATCTTTGGATGCCGAGGTTGGAATGCTGCAGAGGGGCAAGTGCTGAGCACCTGCTCTCTGGAAATCAGGCTCCTTTGAGGGGTCTCATGTTGGGCTCTCAAAACCACTAGTCCCTTTGAATACCTTGAGCTAAATTTCTAGCTCTTATGGTCATGAAGAAAACCTCCCAAACATGAAGTAGGGGCCCACTGATGCAGTGAGGCCTGCAGGGAGTCTAAAACAATAGCTCTGAGAAGTGTATGTGTTATCTCTGAAACCTAGTGATGACCATTTACGTACCAACATTCTTAACCCTGATCCAGCTAAAGTGCTAATCCCACAAAGCCAAATCACATCTCACGCCTTCCCAGAGGCGAAACCCACTGCCTCCCCCAGTGACAACTTCTACCAACCACTTCTGCCTTTGAATCCAACATGCTGCGGCAAATTGAAAATTAAACTTTTAGGAGCAGGATAAAGTAAATGCAAACCAATCTCAGATCATACAAACCTGGGGCCTCTGTCCCTACTGTCTCATCAATTTTATAGTTAATCCTCCATTTTTTTAACGTGTTGGAGGCCAGTGCAGAACCTCCATTCTGCGACAGATTTGCAGGCAGTTTGGGTTTGATCCAGAGTCCGCTGGGACTTCATACTGACTGCAGTGATTGGACTTTTTTAGATCTCTCTGGCTGCAGGCCCCATGAGACTTTGCTTATGTCCCTCTTGTTGTCTGCTCAAAGCATCTGTGCTCTGCTGCTCGCCTGGGTTGGTTCTGATTGCTTTCTCCCGTCTCTCCCCCTTTAGCCTTTGTACGAGGGCTGGTTCCTTGCACTCTACAACGTGTTCTACACCGCCTTCCCTGTGCTCTGCATGGGACTGATGGAACAGGTAGCGTTTCCCACTTTGCTGCATGCTGCCAGGGACAGCCCTGCAGCTGGGCTGTGGGGTGGGAGGCCTGGGGTCAGTCCACCTATTCTTTGGATTGAATATGTGTGTTTGCCAGATTGTGAGCTGGCTGCTCAGCCACGGGAAATCAGAGTCCCTGGGGCTGACTTCAGTGGACTCTGCGGGTTTACATCGGGTGGGGATCTGGCCCTAAGCCTGCCCACACTTGACTGTGTTCAATCACATTAAATACGCCGACAGTCTTGCACATTCTGCGTGCTAGCACTCTGCCCTGCCAACCCACCCTGAACGGCCTTTGCATGTATATCCCAGAGAACCCAGCTCAGCTCCCAGCAACAGTGCACTCTGGGATTAGCATCGTAGGATATCCCAGGGATGCCAGGGGAATCATCGAGCTCCCGTAATCCCTCTGTTCCTGGGAATCGGCGGTAGTTCCGCAGTGCGTATCTCACAGAAAGGTGCAGAGGTGACCCTCACTGTCTCTGGTTTAAATAGCAAACACCCCTTGCAATGTTACTCTAGTTTTAAACGTATACACTGCTTTCCAACCCGGATGGAGTAGTCCATGCTAAAGGTGACCTGCAAAGGGTATGGCTGATACTGGCTTAGTGCCCTTTGCTGGCTTACAAACAAAGACTGACATTTTTTTTGTTAATTTTTTTGTCACTAATTTTTTTCCTGCTTGTTTTTACGTTCTGACAGTACCAGGTTTACACGCATCAGGGGCCCCGGTGCCCAGACTGTGGCCCCACCCCCCTGCTCCACCCGCAAGCCGCTCCAAGGCCCCGCCCCTGACTGGCCTCTTTCCCCCGATGCCCCACCCATGCTCTGCCCCAAGGCGCCATCCCTGCTTGGCCTCTTCCCCCCCGAGGCCTTGCGCACCTCTTGCTCTTCTCTGCCCCTCCCCACATTTGGTCCTCTCCGCCCCGTCCCCCTTTTGTGAGCGACAGGCGAGGTCTCAGGGGAAGAGGCCGAGCAGGGAGGGGGCCTCCAGGCAGAGCGCAAGCGGGGAGGGAGGATGGGGCCTCAGACCAGGCACCGGGGCCCACAAAAGATTATTCCAGCCCTATATTCTGATGTCAGGTGTTGCCTCCCCTGTTTTCCCTGAGACGCTCTGCAGCTGCATGGGAAGCTAGCAGGGCACGACAGGAGAAGAGTCAAGGAAACTAACCCCAGTGGATTAGGGAAGGGAATTGTGGTCAGAAGGTGGGATTTACAAAAGCCCTCAGTGCCATCCTAAATCCACTCATGGATGTCAGTGGGAGTCTGAAAATTGCACCTGGGTGGGTTAACACACTTTGCTTTTGGTTGATACTGTCTTTAACTTCAAACACCTAACAAGCTGTTGGGAGGAAAATGCTCTATGGTAAAGATTCAGCACCTCCTGCTCCTTCAGTTAAGGGCCAAGAAAACTTCCCATCCCCATTTCTGGGTCTTCCTATGAGACCTCCAGCGAAAGCAGAAATTTACTAAAGTAAAAAGCCAGGCAGAAACTCCCTGCCTTGTTTTGAAAAGCAACTTTCAAGTCTCCTGACTGGCAATCTTAGAGAAGCAAAGCAGGGCACAAACCCAGATCTTCCCCTATGTGGGTCACTTTTGAGGAGGATGCAATCAATCCGGTTATGGACCCTCCAAGGAGAGGTCGGCCCCTTGCAGCATCTCTGGCTTGATCTCTCCATCTTTCTTTCCTCCAAGATTCTCCATGGGAATTAGAACCCCAGAAGTATCAGGGTGGAAGGGACCTCGAGAGGTCATCGAGTCCGGTCCCCCCGTGCTGAGGCAGGACCCAGTCTACCTTCAGGCCTGGCCATGTCCCTCTTAAGTGTCCTTGATCAGACTGTGCCTGGTACTTCCATGCCTCTGAACCGCTCCCCACTAGGAAATGGTAGCAAGGGCTCATGCCACCCCGTTTGTGAGCGGGGGCTGCGCTCCATCTCCCCTGTGCCCCTCAGCCGGCTTCTCCTCCATCTGCTGTGGTCTGGGATCTAGGCCTCAGCATTTTGAGTTCCTAGCTGCATGTGAAGGCCGCACACAGAGATTGCACGTGTCCCTGGCGCTGTAGCACGTCAAAATCTCATGCCCCCCCACCCAGCACAGGTGGGTGGATGGATGGCTCCCCCACCGGCCCATCCCTAATATCTCCACGCCTCCACCAACCTCATGTGGGTGGGCTCCTCCTCACCCCAGGCTCATCATGGGTGTATGTAACATGGCTGGGTGGGTGGCCTCATTAACGTGGGTGGCATCTGCGTGTCAGAGACCCCCATCTCCCTTTCTTCTGGCTGCTCGGCAGGACGTGAGCGCGGAGAAGAGCCTGCAACTCCCCGAGCTCTACAAAGTGGGCCAGAGAGACGAGCTCTTCAACTACCGGGTCTTCTGCGTGACCCTCCTCCACGGCACTGTCACCTCCTTGGGGAGCTTCTACATTACCCTGTGGGCCTTCGAAGACAGGGTCGGCAGCAGGGTCGTCGGCGATTACCAATCCTTTGCCGTAACAGTGGCCACCTCGGCCTTCCTGTCTGTCGTTGCTGAGGTGAGCCTCGCTCCCCCCCCGCCCCATCTCAGAGCAAGGAGCTGGGGGGGCACCCTCGAGGACAGGTAGCAGGGCAGAATCAGATAAACTGAGCCTCATTAGGAGCAGCATCTCAGCAGATATAGGACCGTGAGCGGCACCATATGGGCTACTTTTGAGGTTGTGGGCCTAAAAAGCCCCCCAAGTTTCCAGGCCTTGACACGCGGGGACCAAACGGGTGTCGTTCCACCGGAGTCAAGGGCTGAAGCTGGCCTGGTCTGTTCTAAGCATCCTTGGCTGGAAGGGTTCCCTGGACGCAGCCAATGGCCACGTGGGTGGAGGCGCTGCAATCTGAAGGGAGGTTGGCTCGGCTTGGTGTGAGCCGTCACGGGGGGCTGGCACGAGTTGGGGAAGGGGCCAGGGTTGGCGATGAAGAAGAGGCCGTTTTGCGGCTGTGAGGTGCCGGGTGAGGAAACTGCTTTGCAGGGCTGTTGGGAACCCGCAATTCTGGGCAAACGGTTCCTTCTGGGTCGGAGCGAAACCCCAACATTTTCCCACGAATGGAACCTGGAGAACATTTCTAGTCAGGGCCAGCGAAACATTTCGTTCCAGGAACAGTCCAGCGCTTGGGGTCGAGAAGGTACAGACGTATTATTCCCACATCACTGGGTCTTGTTTGTTTCAACGCTAGTCAGCCGTCTGTGGATTGATTCCAGGCTGTGCCATTGCAGGAAGCCCAGCAAATAACCCCATTCACAAACATCACCAGCTCCGGTTATTTGCCCTCCCCTGCTCCTATTCAAAGGCTGTTCCAGAACCTCCCTCTGACGGCTGGAAACCTTCTCGTTTCTACCCTCAGTGCATCTGAGTCCACAGACACCTCTAATGTTAAATGTAACACTAGTGCTGAGATTTGCCTGTACTTGAAAGATAAAACTGAAGTGAGGGTTGAACCATTGTGACCGAGGCAAAGGGAGACGTTTCGGCGTTATTGAAATGAAACGAGAAAGTTGAAACAATCCTGTTAGGCTTTTCCCATCGGAAATGGCATTGAAATGACCGCGACCCCGTGGGATATTTTGATTTCGGTGAAACTGCGTTCCCTGGTGGGAAACTGCTCTGCCCTTTCAACTCCTTTGAGCCTCCCAGACTAGGAGATGAGCCCATGTTACATTAGGGGAAGTGCTGGCGATCTCCCCTGTTGGTTCCACCCCTGCCAGTGGGTGACACAAACACTTCCCAGCCGTTGCTAGCCCTGGCTGCACTCGGCTAGCATCAACTGTGTCAGGGGCCCTATACAGACAAGCCCCTCTGGCAAGCACTGTGTTCTTGGGGAACATCTCCACTGGCACTGGAGGAGTAATTCCCAACTCCAGGAGCTCTGATTGAGCTAGTGCAGTGTGGTGCTGAGGCTGCCCGGGTGGCAGGAAGGGGTAACCGTCCCAGGACGAACCCCTCTGAGATCTAGGCGTGTCCTCGGGGCACCTTTCCCCTCTTGCATTTTTAGTGCACTAGGTCAAGCCAGGCTAGTGCAGGCATGTCTGCCTGAGCAGCAGGTCACAGCTCCAGCTCCGAGGAAGACCTGCCCTCACCCTTTTGCAGAGTGCATCTAATTGGCACGGGAAAAGCACTAACTGGATTTGGGTGCCCCCTCACATTGACCTTTACGTCCCATCTCTAATACCACCAACCGGACTGGCCCATTTGGCAACAATGACTTTCCTCAAGGCTCAGCCATGGCCTAACTCTTGGTCCCCAACGCGGTGCCCGCATCCTGGCCGGTGGTCGAGCATCCGCTGAAATGCCACCGAAATTCAGTGGCAACACCTCTGGATGACACCACTTGCTGCCGACAAACGGCGTCATCCAGAGGCGTCGCCACCAAAATGCCGCCGAATTTTGGCAGCATTTCGGTGGATGCTCAACTGCCACCACGGTCCTTCTTCTGGTGCCTGCCAGACGAAATGGTTGGGGACCACTGGCCTAACTGCTTCCCTGGCAATCAGCAGGAGAGTTAACGGCCCCAGAATTAGGCAGAGCCGAGCGCTGGGGCCAGTCTCACCTGCTGTGTCAAAGGCCTGGGAGAACTCTCCTGGGTTGAAGGCTCTGCGAGCAGCTCTGGGGAGCAGAGGCTGCCGGTTCCTGGACTCAATCCCAGAGCTGGCTGCAGAGTCTAAAGGGTTAACGGGCTGCCGGTTCTGCTTCTTCCTGGACAGATCATCATGGACATTAAGTTCTGGACCATTCTGACCTTCCTGACCATCGCAGGCAGCCTGATCTTCTTCTGCCTCTTCTCCTTCTTCACCCAAAATTTCCCAGCCTTCAGAGAAGCCCCTACCATCTTCCGCTTTCTGGGTAAGGCGCCCCCCAGGGACCCTATGGTGGAGGGACTCGCATCTGGGGTCTCTCCTTCTCCCCACTCCCGACCCATTTATCCTGAGCCCTCCTCTCTCATCCCCCGGCTCAGCAGTGTCCGAAGCAGGAAGTCGGGGCCACGCGGAGTGGAGTGTTTGGAGACACCGACCCCCTGCCCCGTACAGCCTTGGGGATCTGAGTCATGATCCCATTGGCCTTAAGCAGAGCCCTAAATCCATGACTGATCCATTCCTGCATCTCCCTGCCACCTCATGGGCCCATGGGCTGTGCTGGGAGAGTGGCGTACTGAAGCTGTGTGAGCTGGGAAGATGCACTGGACGCTGTAGTTGCCTCAGGGTGAGGTCTCGGACCTTCTATCTCCACCGACTGGGCCCTGGGTATAGGTAGAGCCATTAGGGTCTTTCCCATGTCCTGTGCGACTCACCCTGGCCTGCGTCCTATTGACAGATGCCTCCCAGAACGCCCTGACCGACCCGTACGTCCTGGCCATCGTCCTACTGTGCGTGGTGGTGAACACCATCCCCTCCCTCACCATCCGCCTGCTCCGCATTATCACAGGCACCGGCACCATTCAGGATGTAAGTGTAGCTCTGGGCAATGAGGTGGGAGACCAGCATCTCTGACGGCCCTTCCCTCGCAGTCCAGGCCCTGGGCTATTCTCGAAGGGTCTGTTGCCATGCTGACCTGTTTTCCAGGCTCTAGCCTGGGTGTGGCTGGATTTATTAAAGGGATTGGCCGTTGCCGTACGTGCTGGGATAAGGACAATCCACTCTCATGCTTCAGGGCACCAGATGATCACCTTAGTGGTCAGGAAGAAATGAGCCAACCCACCACTGGCACATATGGCATGATACATTGATACAGGCTCCCCTGAAGTATCAGGTACTGGCCATGATTGAAGCCTTGATGCTGGGCTGGAGTCTGATCTCGTTCTATGAAAGGGCCCTTTGGTTTTCTGTATTGTTGTGTGATGCCATCCCATCCTTGGCAACAAGATCCTGTGTATTCTTTGGAGTTGAAATCTCCTGGCCTTTTCTCATTGCATTGCGGTGGGAATGTCCAAGCATCACCCGTTTACCCCCATTGTGAATGGAGAAGCAGAAATATACATTGCCATCACCCCCTGCTTTCCCCTCCCGGCTGGGGGCAGGTCTCATGGCCTAGCAGCAAAGCCAGCTGAATGGGTGCCCCCCACAGGCTGAGCAGCGCTAGCGGGAGGCTGCTTCTCCCAGCTCTGCTTGCTGGCTGGCTGGGAGTGAACCAACCTGCGCAGCAGGGAACCTGCTCTGCCCATGTGACAGACTGGAACCCGAGAGCTGAAGAAACTTGTCCCAGGTCAGACAGGGAGGCTGGGGCAGACCCCAGATCTCTCAGACTGGTGCCTTCACCCCAGGGCCAACCTGCCTTTCTCAGCCCGAGTTCTCTCCCTTTGGGGGTGGTGACCTTTCTCTCCTTGGCTCCCCTGCAGAAGATTAGCTCCAGGGACGTACGGGTGGCAGAGAGCACCGTGGAGCTGAAGTCGCACTTCCGCAGGGGCTCCTTGCAGCGGCGCTCCAGCTACGCCTTCTCCCACAAGGAAGGCTACGCCGACCTCATTACCAGGGGCGCCAGCCTGCAGGTGAAGGACTCCAGGAGCCGAGGCCCAATGAATGCTGGCAGCTACCAGAGCATCCCGCTGCCCACCAGGGAGGGTGCAGCTTCAAGCCCCAGTGTTTTCTTAAAGGAATACAATTAAAGGGATTTTATGTTTCACGCTGCTTTTGGACTTGGGAAACTGCTTCCCAGCTGGGTCTGGAGACTGCAGCCTGTGAGTGCTAGCTAGGCACTGAACTGGCTGCACGTCTCCTTTAAGGGTAATTTTTTCTATTTTTTGACTGCCAGAGAAGTATTCCTTTGCCAGCCTTTCTGCAGAGCAACAGTGACACCTGGTGGCCACTAGTGTTATTTGCAGGCGTGAATTATCTGTGGATATTCCCTCTGGACCCCTCATTGCTGTTTCAGGATAAGGTTACTACATCATGCCAGCTGCTGTGTCAGGGCGGAGTAAGGGTCTCTGGGCAGGAAGATAGTGCCCTTAGCAACACTGATGTGTCAAGCAAGGACCATTCATGCTCTGACCAGCTCAGTCTTTCATACACTGTGCTCAGAACTCTCCTGACTTGGCAGGAGTATGCAGAGCGGAAGGATGGTGGCCTCATTCTGCCCCAAAGCTCACCTCTCGAGCTCACTAAAACAACCTCTGTGTTGTAATGAACTAGCTCGTGCTTGTGTGCACAGCTGCCCTCTCCTGGATGGACTCGGAATTGCTCCAACTGTGGGTCATAGGCCCTATACTGTTAACAGGGATTCTTACTGACCTTAAAAGACCAAGGCCTGTGGCTTTGGAGCAGGAGGATATGGATCTTATATGTGCTACAGCTGTGAATGTGCAGGCAGCCAGCGCGTGCCACAGAGTAAGTGGGCGTGTGTCTGGCCCCAGCTTGCTATGGTACATTCCGTGTTCCGAATGAATAAAGTGCCTCAGTACAATAAGAGCTCTGGGTCTGGCTATTTAATGCCATATGGGTCCTCTTGAAGGGCTGTCTGGGGATGGATTGCACCCTCAGCAAGTTCGCAGATGACACTAAGCTGGGGGAGAGGTATACGCTGGAGGTGGGGATAGGGTCCAGAGTGACCTAGATGAATTAGAGGATTGGACCAAAAGAAATCGGATGAGGTTCAACAAGGACAAGTGCAGAGTCCTGCACTTACGATGGAAGAATCCCATGCACTGCTACAGACTAGGGACCGAGTGGCTAGGCAGCAGTTCTGCAGAAAAGCACCTAGGTGTTACAGTGGATGAGAAGCTGGATATGAGTCAGCAGTGTGTCCTTGTTGCCAAGGACACCAACAGCATATTGGGCTCCATTAGTAAGAACATTGTGTCAGTAGATCGAGGGAAGTGATTATTCCCCTCTATGCGACACTGGTGAGGCCACACCTGGAGTATTGTGTCCAGTTTTGCTCCCCACTACAGAAGGGATGTGGACAAATTGGAGAGTCCAGCGGAGGGAAATGAAAATGATCAGGGGGCTGGGGCACATGACTTACGAGGAGAGGCTGAAGGAACTGGGCTTGTTTAGTCTGCAGAAGAGAAGAGTGAGGGGGGATTTGATAGCAGCCTTCAACTCAGACTCAAAGTTCAGAAGGGACCATTATGATCATCTGGTCTGACCTCCTGCACAATGCAGGCCACAGAATCTCACCCACCCGCTTCAATAACAAACCCCTAACCTATGTCTGAGTTACTGAAGTCCTCAAATTGTGATTTGAAGACCTCAAGCTGCAGAGAATCCTCCAGCAAGTGACCCGTGCCCCACGCTGCAGGGGAAGGCGAAAAACCTCCAGGGCCTCTGCCAATCTGCCCTGGAGGAAAATTCCTTCCCGACCCCAAATATGGCGATCAGTTAAACCCTGAGCATGTGGGCAAGACTCACCAGCCAGCACCCAGGAAAGAATTCTCTGTAGTAACTCAGATCCCAACCCATCTAACATCCCATCACAGACCACTGGGCATACTTACCTGCTGATAATCAAAGATCAATTGCCAATTAATTGCCAAAATTAGGCTATCCCATCATACCATCCCCTCCATAAACTTATCAAGCTTAGTCTTAAAGCCAGATCTGTCTACCTGAAGGGGGTTCCAAAGAGGATGGAGTTTGGCTGTTCTCAGTGGTGGCAGATGACAGAACAAGGAGCAATGGTCTCAAGTTGCAATGGGGGAGGTCTAGGTTGGATATTAGGAAACGCTGTTTCACTAGGAGGGTGGTGAAGCACTGGAATGGGTTACCTAGGGAGGTGGTGGAATCTCCTTCCATAGAGGTTTTTAAGGTCAGGCTTGACAAAGCCCTGGCTGGGATGATTTAGTTGGGGATTGGTCCTGCTTTGGAGCAGGGGGTTGGACTAGATACCTCCTGAGGTCTCTTCCAACCCTGAGATTCTATGATTCTATGACCCTTCCCTCCTGGGAAGTCTCCCTTCCCCCATCCCGTCCCTGCATTTCTGTCATGGAGCTGATATCTGAGCTTGATCTGGGTCTGTCTTCTCCGTGGCTTGCCGCTTTGGGAAGACTGGTTGCTCTAGAGTTTCGGTGCCCGACCTCAACCTCATGCACAGGCTGCCCCACTCTATCCGAACTATTTCATTGCCACGAAGCTAGCGGAAGAAAAAGAAACTGCTTGTTGGACTCCCTGGCTTTGTAGGCTAATCCTTTGGTGTGCCTGTTCCCTCACAGGCAGCAAAGAAAAGAAAAGAAAGAAAAAAAACCTCCCTGACTTTCAAGCAGCCAAAAGGAAAAATGTGTCCTTTTAAAATCCTGAGGTCTGTGCCTCTGGTTCAAAATGATCCCACCGCTCTGGCACTGAATCCCCACTCTGGCACTCTGAGTGCAGAACTAAGGGGCCCGCAAGGATTCTCAGAATTAATACTGGCCCCTCCAGGCTTGTATTAAACTCCCAAGGTTACAGCTTCTCTCTGACACTGGCTTGGTAAACGCTGCCACCACCCAAATGCAAAAAGCCCCCTTGGACCCAGGAAGGAGCACTTGGGAATTCCTCCCGGTGGGTACCCTCAAGCCCTTTCCCACCCGCCGGCTCCCCCCTACCCCGGGGAAGAGCTGAGAAAGAAAACAAAGGAAATTATCTGTTGCCACCAGCTAATCAAACAACATGCCAAAAATCCAGTCCTAGTCTTAAAAAAGGTCAATTTTATTAAAAACAAAAAGGAAGAAAATACATCTGGAACTTAGGTTTTTGCTAAATTTTAAAAGAGCAATTCCCAAAAATTAACCTCCCAAAACAGCTTTCTTGGGAGTTCAGCTTAAAGGTTACAAGCAAACAAAAGCATCTGGGGTGAGCACAGAGGAGTCCACAAGCCTTAAAAAATAAACAGAAATGAACCTAGTTGCATCTTTCTAAACATTCCTGATTTACTTACATATTTGGGTTGTTAAAAGTAGTTCTAGATCTGATCCGATGACTTTCACATCTGATTCACAGCATTCCTGCTGCCCCTTCCCTTCAGCCCGGAGAGAACAACCGCAGACAAAGAGAAAGGTTTGTTTTCAATTTTGAAAAGTTTTAGCCTTTCCATTGGCTTTTTTGAGCAGGTGCTTGTTTTACCTGGGGAACTTTTTAATCCTTTACAGGTAAAGCAAGTAGACAACAGCTACTAAGAGGGATTTTACAGCTAACTGGCTGGCTGGGTGTCTATCGAAGGGAGCTATTCTCCCCCCCTCCTTCATTTATGACACTTTGTTCTGGAATTGGTAGCAGGCTAGATGCTGTCAGGGGTATTTTCTCTGGACCCAAAGGCCCAGCTGCTGCTGCCTGACCAACAGAAGGATTAGAACATTTTCTCATTCAGAGTCTGACACAAGGACTGGATATGGTGCAAGGCCTGTCTGGGTGTCATTGAGACGTCATGTGAGGTGGATCCTTTCACAGGCTCGGGGCCTGATCTGTCATTTCCCTGCTGAAGTGCCAAGCAGGTGAGACTCCATTGTGCTCTTCTGCAGCTGCCTCAGCTCCTCCGGGCTGATGGAGAAGCAAAGTCCTCGAAACTGGGCTGCTCTTCAGCCTCTCCCATAAGACCAGGCCAAGCAGGTGTCCCATGGACCTGGAAGGCAGCAGATTCAAAACCCACCGAGAGTCTGGTACCCAACAGGCATTTAACCTTTGGAACTCCCCACCCCTGGTTCTCAGTGAGACAAAGAGCCTAGCAGGAGAGTTGAGAACACTGATTAAGTAGATGAACCTTCCTGCTACAGGGCACAAACCAGCTTCTAACTGGTGAGGTGGGGAAGAAACTTCCCACAGGGGATGATTATTTCATAATTGTCCATTAGGTTTGCTCTGTGCTGTCCTCTGTGCTATGATCTTGAATTACTTGGACCTCTGGTCGGATCCGATTTAGCCTCACCCCAGGCCTGACCCTGCACTCCTGGCAGTTAACTGGAGCTGGAGCAGGCCCTGAGTTGCTAGATGCTAGGTCTCCGTTAGCACCTTTGGGAGCGAAGGGTGCGGCTGTGCACCTCAGGGGGCTGGGTCCTTTGTCAGTGTGTTGAGCAGACTGGACCCATCAGCCCTCACCGCCTGCCCATCTGTATTCATGTTCCAGCAACATGGCTGCAGTCACTTCACCTGACTGTGATGCGGTGCACTCACCCTGCCCTGGACAGCACAGAGTTAACTCCCCACTGAGGGCTGAGGAAGCCACGTCCCCATGTCCCTACTGGGCATGCCCAAGTGCAGTGCTAGTATAAAAGGGAGCAGCCCAGTTCAGTTTGGGCTGATTGCTGGAGTGGCAGGGTGGGTCTTGCAAGCTCCAGTCTGAAAGCAACTACAGCCCCCAGCTGTGGAAGCCAGAGGTGCTGAGACTCTGGCAGATGCCCAGATACTTGCTGATGCCCCAGGGGATTCATGACTGCTGAGAACAGCATGGGCTGGAGACACCCAAGAGTCCTGGCTGCAGGAGTCATGGTAAGAAGAAGCCCAAGGGAGGGACCAGCCATAGTCCTGAGTGTAGTTGGCATGTTGTGGCTGGATCCCTGCTGACTCAGCTGTGAACTCACGGTCTGGGACCCCCTATCTTGGCTGCCACCCACCCCCAGATGGTGGCCTGCCACCCCGTTGCCTCTGGCCACTGGACCTTGCAGGCCTGAGGTGGAGGGGAGCTCAAAGGATGGGGTGCACTCACCCTGCACTGGATGGGGACTGAGGGTGACTAGATGTCCTGATTTTATAGGGACAGTCCCAATATTTGGGCCTTTTTTTTATATAGGCTCCTATTACCCCCCACCCCCTGTCCCAATTTTTCACGCTTGCTGTCTGGTCACCCTATGGGGACACCCCATATCACACTGCCCCACCCCAGAAGGGTGGGTTGACACATGAGTAGGAGATGCCCAGGCAGGTGGGGATCCCGCTCCTCTCCATTCCTACTATTGTGCAGCGATTCATGGGTTGTGAGGCTAGAAGGAGCCGTTAGCTCAATCTGGTCTGACCCCTGCACAACACAGGCCATTAGCTCACACCCCGTCCCTCCCTGGAGAGAGATCCGTAAGTGGGGTTGGGCTAAGGCAGCTTCCAGAGAGGCAGCCAGACTGGATCTGAAGACACCAAGAGCTGCCAAATCACCATGTTCCAGGGGCTGATCTCCTGCTCCCACAGCTTCAAAGCTGGGGTGGTATGTCTGGTTGGCAGTGGCCTGGCTGGAGCGCCCAGCCCTGGGCTCTCATTCTGCTGTTCAGTTTGCTTCTCTGGGTTACTGCAGAGCGGAGGGGCTCAGCCAAGGATCGGGGCCCTGTAGAGGCAGGTGTTATACAAGCATGCGCTGAGCAGACGGCCCCTACCACAGAGAGCTGGAAACCCAGATCTGAGATGAGACAGCAAGCGGGTGCAACAAACAGTCCAAGGTGCCATCTGGAGGGTTCCAGTCAGCGTGGCGAGCAGTACTTAGTGTCCGTGCCATGGGGTGCTTTGCAGGCCCTGGGCCGGGCCCTAGGAGTGTTTGAGGGAGGGGCTGGGAGTACAGGGACGTGTCCTGTGAAGATTTACATGGATTCTTTCTATGCACTCGGGGCAGCATGGGAGAAAGCTCCCAGGTGCTTGCTGGGTAAACTGACAGCTTGGCCAATGGGGTAAAGGGATGGTCAGCATCTCCCATGCAGGTGATGGGGAGGCTGACCTTACGAGTGGAAGGCTTGTCCAGTGGTTAGAGCACTAGCCCCACACGTAGGGGGCTGAGGTTCAATTCCCTGCTCTGCTGCTGACTTCCGGTGGGACCTTGGATAGTTGCTTGGCCTCTCTGTGCCTCCGATCCCCTTTGGTTGCCTGGGGACGATGGCCCGTCCCAGCTCATGGGATAAATACACAGGGGGCCGGGTCAGTGTGGGGCACAGAGTGAGGGCTGGGAAGTGTTTCATGGACGGCCCCATCTCGCGTTTTTGGCGTCAATTGGAAGCTCTTTGCGGCAGGTCTGGTCTTGGCAGCCTGTTTGTTCAGGGCTGGCGGCATTGTGCAAGTAACAATTGGTTTGATGGTGCGGGGGGGGACGTGTCTGAGGCTACAAGCGAGTCAGGTGATCTGGGCAGCAGTGTCCGGTGTGGGTGGAAGGGGGGGCATCCCAGCCCTTGGCGTGAACCCCCCCAGAGTGCACAGATGAGGTCGGCAGGAAGGGCTGGCAGAGGAGGCTTCTCTGGTCCTTCTCAGGGTGGGTCTCTTGCTCCGCAGGCCCTTGCTGGAGCAGCCTGGGGAAACCCCCTCCCTGGGCCCTTCCCAAGCCCTGGGAATCCAGCCACGTTGGTGCTCGTGTCCCACACGGGGCAGGCGGGGGTGGCAGGCTCCCTCTGCTGGGGGGGGGGCGGGGAATATGAGACACTATCAATAGTGCGAGCCCAGAGCTGGTTCGCTGTTGTCCCCTCGTGGTGACGATCAGCAGTGCAGCGAGTCCAGGCTCAACAACAATTCTGGCACTCGCTGCAGGACCCAGGGGCCCTTGTCTCGGTGACCGTCTCTAACAGCTGATGAGTGAAGTGGCT